>NW_008347579.1:215969-265247 GCF_000622305.1 Nannospalax galili | reverse complement strand
TCTCTCTCTCTCTCTCTCTCTCTCTCTCTCTCTCTCTCTCTCTGACTTTTTGAGACAGGGTCTTCTTGTAGCCCCAGCTGTCCTGGAACTTGCTATGTAGACCAGGCTGGACTCAAACTCACAAAGATCTGCCTGCCTCTGCCTCCCAAGTGCTGTGATTAAAGGCGTCCGCCACCACGCCCGGCCTCTCTTTTTTTTTAAGGTATATTTTTAATTGAATTTTTGTATACTTCATAAAAAACATCTTAATCATTTTTATATGCCCTCCCCTGTCTGTACTCTCCACATCCCCCCACCACCAGATGTCTCTCAGTGCAAGTTCATCCACTGGAATCTAGTCAACCTATCTGGAGTCTTTCCCTTAAAAATCATCTCTCCCTTACCCAGCAGTTCTCAGCTTCTAATATTTGCTTAATGTTGGAGCCTGTTGCCCATTTCCCCAGTTCTATGCTAGGTTTTTGTCTGATTGAGTTTGCATGGGTCTTGTGTATGCTGACACCATTGCTGTAAGTTCGTAAGAGCAAGTTCCCAGTGACCTGGAAAACTGTTTCTTTATGATCATATGCAAAGCCTGGCTCTTATAATCTTCCCACCCCTTCTTTCACAGTGGTCCCTGAGCCCTGGGTGGGTGAGGTTTAATATAGGAGTCATATCTAGGGACACACAGTCTACAGACTCTTTATTCTCTACACTTTGGCCATTTGTGGCCTTCTGTGTACATTGCACTCTGTCGCATGAGGAAGCTTCACCAGTGAGAGTTAAGAGATGTATTAGCATTCTCTCTACCCCCTGTTATGCTATGTTTCATGAACCTTAGGTGTAGAGGTTCCGTTATAGATGGGTCACTTAGAGCTGAGCCTCTCTCTGACATTTATTCTCTGTGACCAGTTGTGGAACTCTGTGATAGTCTTTATCTATTGCAAGAAGCTTTTTTGATGAGTGGTGAATGGTACACTTGTCTCTAAATATAAGGATCCATATTTAGCATACAGTAAGAAATTACATTTGTCTTGAGATATGACAGAGACGGATTTTCTGTAGGATCTATGACGTCTCCAGCCATGTGTTTTTGACTGTTAAAATGCCACACATGAGTTCCCTCCCACTGAGAGGACTTTAAGTCCAGTTAGGTGCCTGTTGATTACCCCCAAGATGAAAGGTCCACCAATATAGTTGATATAGTTTGCTGCACCAGTCATCGTTGTGGTTATTAGGCTTTAAAGCTGGAGTTGGACCACTGATGGATTTTTATCCCTTAGCAGCCTGTAGTGTATCTTCCAGACCTATGAGAGGTAGTCTTCAGGGAGGAGGGTTCCAAGTCAGTTCCAGCTCCTTTGCTTCAAGTCTTATGTCTGAAGTATGTCCTGTCTTCAGCAATAAATCTTACCTTCTAGTTCTGGGAGGAAATCAAGGGCTGGGACAATAGCCTGTGTTATTTTGGGAGTCCCTTGGACTACCCTGACCAACAACTCGAAGGGAAGTTTCTCCTATCTGGCACTGTTATAGTTCCTTGTTCTTTGTTATAAAGCCTTCAGGTAGACATGCATTCATGTTCAAATATTGTATGTGTATTTTTTTCAGAAGACTTTTGAGCTCATACAGTTCCCTCTGGTTTTTCACACCACATAAGCTTTATTTCTCTCTCCTCTCTCCCTGTTAAAGTACCCCTATTTTTCCCCTTGATAATACCTGTCTCCTTTTATCCCGCCTCTTTTGAGCTTCTTCCCCTTTACCCCTACGGTTCCTTGTATATCCTTTCCTCCTCCCTTCCTCGTTTTCCTAGTTGAATACCCCAGTTTTATTACCCCAGTTTTCCCCTTGGTAACATCTGTTTCCTACTATCTCCCTCTTGACTCTTTCCTTCCATTTACCTCTATGGTACCTTTCCTTGGCTCTTGCTGTTGCATCAGGATATATACTCACATATAAGGATTTGGTGCTAAGATCCACAAATGAGAGAGAACATATATCACTTGTTTTTCTGAGTCTGTGTTACTTCACTTAGTATAACAGTTTCTAGTTCCATCCATTTACCTGAAAATTTCATGATTTCGTCTTTCTTTACCGATGAGTAGAACTCCATTGTATAAATGTACCACATTTTCATTATCTACTTGTCATTGAGGGACATTTTTGTTGTTTCCATTTTTTAGCTATTGTGACAAGAACAGCAACCGAAAATGTATGTGCAAGTTTCTCTACAGTAGGATGAGTCCTTTGGGTATATGACTAATTGGGTCATAGTGTAGGTTCATTTTTAGTTTTTTCCTTAAAAAACTCCACACTGCTTTCCATAGGGGTTGTATGAGTTTGTAATCCATGCAGCGGTGGATGTGCGTCCCCTTTCTCCACTTCCTCACTAGCATTTGGTGTCATTTGTTCTCTTGATCTTAGTCTGCCTGGGGTAAGACGAAATCTTAAGGTGGTTTTAATTTGCATTTCCCTAATTACTAAGGATGTTGAACACTTTTTAAGGTGTTTCTTAGTCATTTTTTATTTCTTCATTTGAGAACTCTGTTCAGGTCCTTAGCCTGTCTTTTTTGGGTCATTTGTTTTCTTGTTTCTTTGGGCTTTTTTTTTTCAGTTCTTTGTATATCCTGGATATTAATCTCCTGTCAGATGTGTAGCAGGTGAAGATTTTCTCCTGCTCTGTGGATTTTCTCTTCACTTCCTTGGTTGTTTCTTTTGTTGTATAGAAGCGTTTTAGTTTAATGAGGTCCCACTTGTCAGTTGTTGACTTTAATTCCTGAGCAACTGATGTCCCATTTAGAAAGTCCTTTCCTACACCTTTATCTTGTAGGTTATTGCCTGTATTTTTCGTCCAAGAGTTTCAGAGTTTCAGGTTTCACATTGAAGTCTTTGATCCATTTGGAGTTGACTTTTGTGCAGGGTAAAAGATAAGGGTCTAATTTCATTTTTCTGCAGATGGAGATCCAATATTGTCAGCACCATTTGTTGACAATGCTGTCTTTCCTCCAGTGTGTGTTTATGGCATGTTGTCAAATATCAAGTGGCTGAAACTGCATGCATTCATGATTGGGCCTTATATTATGTTTCATTGATCCATGTGCCAGTAGCATGCTATTTTTTTCTAAATGATTGACTAGCTATTTAATGCTATTTCTTCCATGGTGTTTCTGTTTCCAGCCATTTTAAACTTCTACCTTTGTCATATATTAAATTAATAATCTGTGTGCTTGTGTATGTGTCTCTTCATTACTTTTGTTTTCTAATTACTTCCATTGACATCTCCGGGGCAGTTCTCTCTGCTTGCTTTTCATACTGATTATTCTGTATTTATTTTCCTATGTAAAAGTTTCTTCCCTCAAGTTCAAAACTGTCTTGTATTTTAATTTGAATTACATTAAATTTATTAATGAACTTAAGGAGAATAAATATCTTCCTATCAAAAACAAAATGTGAGTTGGTGTAATGGCACATACCTTTAATCTCTGTACTCAAGAGGCAGAGGCAGGTAGAACTCTTTGAGTTACAACCCACCTGTTGTACATAGTGGGTTCCAGGACAGCCAGGGCTAATAGTGAGATCATGTCTCAAAAAAAATTGGGGGCCATGAAATGGCTTAGTGATTAAAGCCCTTTCTGCCAAGCCTGATGAGTTGGATCTCTGGGACCCACATGATGGAAGGAGAGAAATGACTCCAGCATGTTGTCCTCTGACCTCCACATGTGCATCATTGCACACATGCATCTGAACACAAATATGTATACAAACGAGAGAGAGGAGAGAGAGAGAGAGAGAGAGAGAGAGAGAGAGAGAGAGAGAGAGAGAAAATAAATGTAAAATTGTTTCACAGCCTGGTCTGCAGAGGGAGTTCCAGGCCAGCTGGAGAGACCCTGTCTCGAAAATCAAAGCAAACAAAAATTTTCAATTAAGTCTTGACATAGATGCTTTTTCTCCATTGCATTTTCTTACTTATTATTGTTTATATGTAGGTAAACTACCTTTTTCCATATTCACATTTTCTAAGAAAATTCCTTATTGAATTCTCTTCTTGTTGCACCTGATTTCATTGTTTCTGTGTGGACATTTGAAAAATGTGATTTTATTAGCTAATACTTTTAGAACACTGTTGAGTACTAGCAATGATATTAAAGACATTACTTAATTACTTCTAGAATTTTATTATTAATCATGATTCTCATTATCTTTCTCTCTCTCTCTTTCTCTCTCTCCCTCCCCCCGTCTCTTCCTGCCTGCCCCCATCTTCTACTAACCTCCTCCTTCCTGTGTCCAAATGCTTTTCTTCATTGAATTTATTAAGGAAATAAATTTTATTAATAAATACTATTATTGACTTAATAGTCTTATAACCTTCTAATGTCACTAAATTCTTTTATATTATTTTCTTAAAATGTTTGCATCTATGTAAGTGAGATTAATTTTTGTGTGTGTGTGTGTTATATCAACTTCACAAAAAAGAACTGCAAACACTTCTTCCTCTAATTGGAAAAATGTAAATACTAGCCTTATTTATTCCATCAAACTTTGAAGAAATTCAGTTGTGAAACTGTTTCTGGTGACTTTTTACCTTTGGTAGAAGTAGAGAAAGGAGCTGCTCAGATCTGAGCAGATGCCACAACCATTTTCCCAGGGCGGTTTTAGTTTCCATTTGTCTTCTGCATGTCAGTGTCTGCTCTTCCATTCCCTCTTCTAATTCGTGCCACCACATCTGTTATTTCCTGACACTTGAATTTTCCCCTTCTCCTCCCTTGGCTTCCTTCTCTGACCTTTTCCACTCAGCTTTTATCCTACAGCAGTGATTAGCCAGATAGTTGCACTCTGTTTAAGAATCCCCTTCATGGCTGTTTTCATTATGTTCTTCTACCTAAGGGTTTCCTCTACTTGCAGGAATCTTCCTTGATTATTGTGTGTGTGTGAATGCAGTACATGTGTTCAACATGTGCAGTACATGTTGAGTCAGGGACAGCCTCAGGTCAACCCACCTTTGTTGTAGTTTGTTTGTGTTTGTTTTTGAGACAGAGTCTTTCACTGACCTGGATCTTGCCAAGTGGGCAAGGTTGACTGGACAGCAAGCAGTGGGGATCTGCCCATCTCTATATCCCTGGTGCCAGAATTGCAAGTGTGTGCCACCATGCCTGGCTTTTTCAGTTGGGTTTTAGGAATCAAATTTAGGTCCTTGTGTTTATAAGACAAGCACCTTACTGACTCAACAGTCTCTCCAGCTCTACTTTTTTTTTTCTTAATAAAAACAAAGAACCTAATACCTTCTGAGTGAAAGAGATATCATGAGATTCGAAAGGTAACAGGAATTCAGATCGCTTGAAACCTTCTGGGCTCTTTTAATGACTGTTTTAATAAAGTTAGAAGCCATTGAAAGGGGCAGGAAGAATAGCCCAATGGTTAAGAATGCCTACTGCTCTTGCACAGGACAGGTTCGGTTTCCAGTATGTGCATTAGGCCACTCACAACCTTCTGCAATTGTAGTTTCAGGGCATCTGACACCCCCTGGCCTCTGTTGGCACCTGCTTATGGTACATGTAAGCTCTTGCAGGTACACACACATAACACATAAAATAAATTTTCATTATTTTTTAAAGGAAAGTGTTTTGTTTAAGTTTTCCCTTAGTTTTTCCTACTAAATAGTCACAATGAAAGTGCTTTCTCTTTTCTTTCTCTTATTTAAATTGAATTTTTGTAATTTCATATAATATAGTTCAATGGTATTTAGATTGCCCCCCATCCACACATCCCCTATTGCCCTTTGTGTCCCCAAATGTCCTTCAGTGTGGGTCCACCCACTGGAGCCTAATTAAGCTATCAAGAGTCCCATGCTTGAAAGAGACTGCTCTCTCCACCCCCCCCCGCCCCCAGCAGCTATCCGTTGTCACAGTTTCCTTAGGTGGGGTTGGAGCTTTTTACCTTTTTCCTCATGTCTATATTGGGATTTTTCATTTGAGCCTGAAATGGACTTGTGCATGCTGTCACCATTGCTATGAATTCATATGAGTAACTGACCAGCTGTCTGGAAAAACTGTTTCCTTGTGTTCATCAACCACCTCTGGTTCTTACAGTCTTTCCATTCCTCTTCCACTTTGGTCACTGAGCATTCAGAGGCAGAAGTTTGATCTAGGTGTCCTATTCAGGGATAAGCACTCTGCAGCCTCTTGTTCTCTGCACATTGATTAGTTGTGGGTTTCTGTGTTAATCACATCTACTGCATAAGGAAACCTCTGAGGAGTTGAGAATGTATTAATCTATGGATATAACAATGTCATTAAGAATCATTTTAATACAATAACTATTTAGTTGAAAACTAATATTAGGTTCTCCCCTATGTCCTGTGACCTGTCTAGCTTCCGAATTCTAAGCCTGATATTAATGCCAGGTATGGGCTTCATCTGGGGAAGCAGACCTTAAAGCCAATTAAAGAGTCATTGGTTACTTCCATAATATTTGTGCCACTTTTGCACTGGTGGGCATGACTTGCCAGTCTGGTTGTTACTGTAGTTCACGGAATTCACAGCTGGGTATGGCTGATGACTACTTTTCTCTTCTGGTAGCATGCATAGCATCTTCCAGCACTGAAAGCTAGCCCATAGAGGTGAAACTTTGAAGTCAGCTCCAGCTTGATTTCTTCTTGTTTGTTCTACAGCTTATTTATGTAGTTTCTTCAACAATAGGGTCTTATCATCCAGTTCTGGTGGATAACCAAGAACAGGGAAAATGGCTAGTATTTTTTAGCGTATATGGGACCCCTGGTTAACAGCTTCTGGAGAGGAAGTCCATTCCTGGTATTGAGGCATTTTTTTTTCATTAACCTATGATGTCCAGAAAGGGTGAGTATTCCTGTTATAGCTCTTTTTAATCTCTTTTCATGATGTATATGTATATACTTTTAAGAAGATTTTATAGTGGTATTTCCATATGACTTTTTCTAAAGGCCTTTACTGTTACCTATACACCCTCCTCTGCCCTCCCCACCCATTCCCCATCCCATTTAACCTTTCCTAGTCTAATATTCTCCTTTCCCCCTTCATATCACTGCATTCTACCACCTCTCCCAGGAAGCCTTCCCTCCATCCACCCATGACCATTTGTTAGTTTCTTGACCTCTCTTGAGTATTCAGATTGAAACACACATATCCAAGACTTCAAAGTTAGCATCAAACTATGAGCTAGCACATTTGACATTTGTCTTTCTGAGTCTACATTACTTCATTCAGGATGATTGTTTCTAGTTCCATCCATTTAACCTGTGAATCTCATGATTTCATTATTTTTAAAAGAACTGAATAACATTCCATTGGGTGTATGCACCACGCCTTCATTATCCATTCATCAGTTGATGGACATCTAGGTTATTTTCAATTTCTGACTGTTATGAAAAGGGCAGCAGTGAACATGGATGAACAGGTATTTATGTATTAGGGTATAGAGTCTAAAAGAAGCCATTGAAGAGTTTTGAGCAAAGAAGGGTCTCACATTGAACAGGAAACTCTAATGGCTATTGAGAACATCCTTAAGAGAGGTAAAAGTCAAAACAGAGAAGCCTAGGAGCAAGCAGAAGAGAACAGCAACAACTAGGTGAGAGATTTAGATAATTTAGATAAGTGTTATCACCCAGAAAAGCGAAGTATTCATATTCTGGGTATATTTTGAAGATATATGTGAACAAGACTCCATGGTGAATGAGGTATGGAATGAGAGAGGAGACATGTTAAGGCCAGAATTGGGAGTCTGAATAATGAGAAATAGGAATAATTGTTATTCAGTATGTATTTGTGAAGTGGCTAAGTAGTTATTTATTTTAAATATTTGGTAATTCATAGATTAAAGAGTTCATCATTTGAGGCTTTGGAATAATAACTTCCATGATTGTCATAAAGTTTGTTTGAAAATGAACCTTGTATTCATTTCTCTCAATTGGTGAATCACTTTTTCTTGTATGGGAAATAAGATGCATGTTTTATTTTACTTCTCCTATGCTTAACAATTAATCTATTGATATAGATTCATGATTTGCCATGGACATATGAGAAAGATAACACATGTTACAAGATGAGAATGAATTTAGATGACCTTAGTTTGGTTTAATGTTCACAGCCATAAAACCTAGTTATTGATAGAAACAGGACTTTGAGGCAGTGGAAGAATTAAAAGTGATTACCGTAGAAGTTATAGGTCAGTAAAGCTGTGTATTAAAATAATAATAAAGAACTGGGCACAGTGGCACACACCTTTAATTCCAACACTCAGGAGGCAGAGGCAGGCAGATCTCTTGAGTTCAAGGCCAGCCTGGGATACACAGTGAGACCCTGTCTTAAAAATAAAAAAAATAAGCCGGGCATGGTGGTGCACACCTGTAGTCCCAGCACTTGGGAGGCAGAGGCAGGCAGATCTCTGTGAGTTCAAGGCCAACCTGGTCTACATAGCGAACTCCAGGCCAGCCGGGGCTACAGGGAGACCCTGTCTCAACACCAAAAACAAACAAAAAAACCAAATCCCCCAAAATGAGGATGAGGATGAGGATGAGGATGAAGATGATGATAATGATGAAATAAAAATGAATCTGGAAAAAAAATGGAGAGAGTTCACCATAAGCATGGTGTTTAATTCTTTCAGTTCTGTTTCATTAGGAAGTGGTGCATTTGTTTTATTTTGCCTTCAAAGAATCATTCTTGAGATTATTTATCTTAGAGAGTCAGGTCTATGAAAAATAACATATGCTCTGCCTCAGGAATATTTAAACCTCAGATTTCTCCATCATTCTTGCCTGAGTTTTACAAAGAATTTTTATCACAAGTAGCTGATAATAATGAATAAAATACTGAATCTTTTTAATGTCTTGAAGATCATTTTGTGGTGTCTTAGAATATATCTGTTAATCATTAGCAGTTATATTTGTTATAAATTTCATTCATGAAAGGAGCAGAAGTGCAGTTGTGAGTCTGCTCATTTTCTTTTCATGGAACTTTCTTCTTAATTAATGAACAGAACATGGTGAATAACTAAAAATATTTAAAGACAATTATATGATCCAGTTTAATTTAGCTCCACACACTTATTGGGTACCTACTATGTGCTCTGTATATTCTGTACCAGAAACAAGAACTGAAGTTTATAGATGAGTGAGGCACAGTTCCTGTTTCTAGGGATTTATAATCTAGATAAATGAGTAAAAAGATAAAATATTGTCTGGATAACTTCCACTTATGATCATTAAGGAATGATGTTATGTAATTTTCCCTCCTACTACAATTGGATGAGTGGAAAAAGTAACATGAGAACTTAACTTTTATGTATTGCGGGCAAGAAATAATGCAGAATTTTGACCCCTTACAGAGAGGGGAGAAACATTAGGTAAGCACTGTTGTTGCTCCAGCTTTCGGTCAGGATGCAGTTTTGGCCAGTACTGGGAGGAGGAGCTTAAGCAATGAAGAGTGGACTGGTTGGATTGAAGGTGCAAAGATCAGAACTCAAGGAGGCTAAGTAGGCTAGAACTTTGAGTACTTTGTACTTGAGAGGACAGGACCACAGAGAAAAGGAATTTGTATTGAAGTCAGGGACAGTATATTAGTCTCTGTTCATGTCCAGGAAACTCTTCAAGGCTGATAAAGAACTAAGGGGAATGATATGGTGAACATTTCTAAGAACTGACACGGAACAAAGAGGTCCTGGTGCTCCATCAAGTCGTAATGGAGAAATTCCATTAAACAGCCTCAGGAAGGTAGGATTCAAGCAGCCTCAAACTAGATCGTCCTGTAGACTTACCTCATAAAATTGTTATAAACAGTGTTTGAACCTGACCACTAAAACAAACATCAACATGATTTAGAATGCAAAACTCAAACATTTAACACTATTGGTGAGCACAATGATGTCCAGTAAAAAAAAAAAAATCACTGGATGGGTGAAGAAGCAACAAATTATAACTTAGAACAAGGAGGAAATTTAACTAATGGAAATGTATATAGAAATGACAGAGGTGATTCAATTAAAAGGAGAAAATGAAAGCTGCTCCAGTAAATATTTCATATATTCAAGAACATGAGTATAATGCAGAGATAAACAAGCAATACAAAAATAACCAGACAGAATCGTTGATAAAATCCAGTGCCCTTTCCTGATCAAAATCGTCTATCAACTAAAGATAGAAGGGACTTTCCTCAACTTGATATAGAATTTATGGAAAAACAACAACAACAAAAGAACACCCAAAGCTAGTATTAATGGTAAAGGAATGTAAGTTTCCCACTTAAGAACAAAGTATATCCACACTAACGGCTTCTAATCAACACAGTACTGAAGGTTTTAGCCAGGAAAGTCAAGTAAGAAAGAAAAAAAAAAAGGCATTCAGATTAGAAAGGAAGAATTAAAGGTATCTGTGAAACAACAAGATCTTGTATTGTGGTTTAAGAATGACATGTCTCCCACAGATGCATGTGTTGAAGGGCTGGTCCCCAGTTGTGATGTTATTAAGAGATAATTAGATTGTGAGTTCATAGCTGATTGTGCCAGTGGGAGGCAGGGCCTAGTTGGAGGTAGGCAGTCACCTGGGGAGTGCCTTTACAGGTGTACTTTTTCTCTCCACTTTCTCACTTCCATGAGGTGAGCAGCTTTGCTCCACCATTCACCCCCCACCTCAACATTCTGTCATATACTGAACCTAAGCAAAATAGAATAACTTCTGAAAGTGTGAGCCAAAATAAATCTTTCCACCTTTAAACTTTTTTTCTCCCTGTGATCACAGCAATGAAAAGCCTGATACATCTTGTATGTGGAAAATCCTGAGAAATCTGAGAAAAGCTACTAAATCCAGTAGGTCTAGCAAAGTTGCAATATACAAAAAAAGAGATTTAAGAAAATTCTATTTACAGTTATTTCAAAAACCTAAAGTACTTAGGAATGCATTTAATATCATTCAAGATATGTATGAAAAAACTACAGATAACTTTCTTGAAGGGAATCAAAGAACTAAGTAAATAAAAATTCTGTGTTTGTAGACTGGAACACAGTACTGTTAAAGATGGCAATTCTACCAAATGAGAAATAAAAGTTCAGTGCAACTGTTAAAAAAAAATCCACGCTAGGTGCTGGAGAGATGGCTCAGCAGTTAAGAGCACTGACTGCTCTTGCAGAGGACCCGGGTTCAATTCCCAGCACCCACATGGCAGCTACGAACTGTCCTTAACTCCAGTTCCAGGGGAATCCAAAGCTTTCTTCTGACCTCTGTGGCATTGCACGACACAGGTGCACTCACATACATGCAGGCAATACATTCATATACATAAAAAAATCCAAGCTATTGAAAAATAAGTGGCAAACTGATCCAAAAATTAGTCAGAAAATGCCAAAGTGCCAAGCAGTGCTAAAACAATCTTGAAAAATAACAAAGTTGGAAGACTCAGATTTCCCAATTTCAAACTTCCTAAAAAGCAAATAATAAAGTGGCAATGGAAAAAGGATGGTCATGTAGGTAAACTAAATGTTAACTGAGAGTCAAAAATAAGTTATATATCCACGGTCAGTTGATTTTTACATGAATGCCAACATAGGTCAATGGGAAGAATAGTTCTTATAGTAATAGTACTGGAATGACCAGGCAGCCACAGGTAGGACAGTGAATTGCACATCTGCCTGATGTTACGCAAAAGTTAATGCAAACGCATCAAAGGCCTAAGTGTAAGAGCTAGAAGTATAAACTCCTTAAGAATTTTTTTTTATTCACAGAGAATTTAGACTTTTTCAAAACTAAAAACTCTTGTGGTTCAAAGGAAAATAGCTACAAAGTGCAAAAGACAACTGCAAAATGGAGAAGATATTTACATACCATGTATCTGATATGGGACTCATATCCAGACCATAATAACTTTTTTTGAGACAGGGTATCCTTGTAGCTTCAGCTGGCTTGGAACTCACTGAGTAGACTGGGCTGGTCTTGATCTCACAGAGATCCACCTGCCTCTATCTCCTGAGTGCTGGGATTAAAGACATGTGTCACCATGCTCAACTAGAATGTAATAACTTGTAGAACTAATAAAAACATATCCCATTCTGTGGGCTGCCCCTTCTTTGATGTACAGAAGGTTTTTGGTTTCATGAGGTCCCATTTGTCAATTGTTGTGTCTAATGACTGTGTTATGGGAGTCCTGTTCAGAAAGTCCTTTCCTGTACTTATAATTCCCAGTGTATTCCATAGTTTCCCCTTTTATCTGATTCAGGGTAACTGGTCTTCTGTTGAGGTCCTTGATCCATTTGGAGTTGAGTTTTGTGCATGGTGAGAGAGAGGGAACTAGTTTCATTCTTCTTCGTGTGGCTATTCAGGTAGATCAGCACCATTTGTTGAACATGCTGTCTTTTCTCCAGTGTGTATCTTTGACACCTTCACCAAAAATCAGGTGGCTGTAAATGTGTGGATTTAAATTTGAGTCCTAATTCTGTTCCACTGATCAATGTGTCTGTTTTTATGCTAGTGCCATGCTCTTTTTATTATAATAGCTCTGCAATATAATTTTGAGATCAGGGATAGTAATGCCTCCAGTAGTTCATTCACTGTTCAGGATTATTTTGGCTATCCTGGTTTCTTTTGTGTGTGTGTGTGTGTGTGTGTGTGTGTGTGTATGTGTGTGTGTGTAGCATAAGAAATTTCAGATTTTTTTCCAATTTCTGTGAAAAATTGTGTTGGAATTTTAATAGGTATTGCACTAAATTTGTAGATTGCTTTTTGTAGGTTGGACAGTTTCCTAACATTAATCCTACCAGTTCATGAGCACGGGAAATCTTTCTGTCTTCTAGCATCTTCTTCAATTTCTTTCTTTGGTGTTTTAAAGTTTTTATTGTACAAGTCTTTCACTTCCTCTGTTAGATTTATTCTAAGATATTTAAAGATTTGAGGCTATCATGAATGGGATCATTTCCCAGATTTATTTCTCAGTATGTATATTGATGGTATATAGGAAAGCTACTGATTTTTTGTGTGTTAATTTTATGTCCTGCTATTTTACTGAATGTATTGATCAGCTTTAGGAGTTTCTTGATAGAATCTTTAGAAAAATCTTTACCAATTACACCTCTGACAGAGGGTTAGTGGCATCAGAAAATAAACAGATCACACACCCCAGGGCTGTGCCAGGTGTTGCTTTGGCTTGCTGCTGGAGACACTCAGGGACCCTTGCCCCTGCCCACCCATGAGCCCTGGGTTCCCGAGGCTGGGTGCTGCACACCCCATTTCTGTACCGGTATGTCCCAACTCCTGGAGGCCAAGTTCATTGAGGCCTCTGCCCCATCCCTTCAGCCAAGGCAGACTGCTCGGAGTGCTTTTCCCATAGGATGTTCCTATGGCTTGAGCATCTGCAGCTGGCATTGAAACACCTTTCCCAGGGTGGGTTTTCAGGAGTGCAGGAAGGGTAGAAGAAAGAGTAGCTATTTTGTGGGGGAAAAAAAGTCTAGTGCTGGGGGCTGGGGGAGGCAGGGGAGGAGGAGGAAGGGGCAAGGGTATGGAGAGGCTGGTGCAAAGGGAATACGCATTTGCAGGAGATGTAAAGTGATGATTGTGTAATTAATCAAAAAACCAAAACTAGCAAATAAACAAGGGTAGAAAGTGGGGCAAGGAGATTAACCGAGAGTTCGCTAAAGATGAAACAAATGGTTGAGGAATACTTTAAAAATGTTAAACATCTTTAGTCTTCAGGGAAATGCAGATTAAAACCACTTCGAATTTCATTTTACCCCAGTCAGAGTGACTAAGATCTAAAAAACAAACAATGACAAAGCTGGTGAGGATGTGGAGAATGGGGAATTCTTATCTACTGTGGGTGGCAGTGCAAAGTGGTGCAGCCACTATGGAAATCAGTGTGGAGGTTCCTCAGAAAGCTAGAAATTAAGCCAGGTGTGGTGGGACACACCGTTAATCCCAGCACCTGAGACAGCTGTGGCTACTGAGAGACCCTGTCTCAAAAAAAGAAACCAAAAAAGATCTACCATATGATCCAGCTGTATGGTCCAGCTGTATCACTCTTAGGTATATATCCCAAAGACTCTATCTCCTCGACAGAAAAACTTGTTCATCCGTGTTCATTGCTGCTCTTTTCACAAAGGCAGAAATTGAAAACAACCTAGATGTCTGTCAACTGATGAATGGGTCATGAAACTGTGGTACATTATGCTGGGTGTGGTGGCACACACCTTTAATCCCAGCACTTGGGAGGCAGAGGCAGGTGGATCTACATAGTGAGTTCCAGGACAGCTGGGGCTACAAGGGGACCCTGTCTCAAAAAGACAAAAAAAATGAAATTATGAGATTCACCAGAACTGAAAACAGTCATTCTGAGTGAGGTAACACAGAAAGACTAACATCACATGTTCTCTCTCATAGCCAGATGCTAGCTTTGAAATCCTAGATATGCATGCTTCAATTTGAAAATCCAGAGAAGTCAAGAAACTAATAAATGGCCTAGGAGGGGAGATAGAATACAATGAGATAAAGGAGGAAAGGAGAATAATAAAGTATGAGGGATTAAATGGAGTGGGGAATGGGAGGGCAAGGCAAAGGAAGAAATATGGGAAGGGATAAGTAACGCTAAAGGCCTTAGAGAAAGCCATATGGAAACTGTCCACTGTAGAAGCTTCTTAAAGTGTATACATATACAGCATGAGAAGAGATTAAAAGGAGTTATCCTATAACAGGTGGACATTGCCCCTACTAGATACATTAGACTTACAAAATAAAACCCCAGTGCCAGGAATGGACTCCATCTCTTGAAGTTGTTGACAAGAGGTCCCATAGACCCTCAAACACAATTGGCCATTGCCCTTGGTCTTGGTTATCCACCAGAACTGGATGGTAAGACCCTGTTGCTGAAGGCACTAAATATGTGAGTCATAGAAAACCAAGGAGAAATCAAGCTGGTGCTGACTTCAGAGCCTCATCTCTACTGGCTAGCTTTCATAGTGCTGGAAGGTGCATGCTACCAGAAGGAGAAAATAATCATCAACCTTACCCAGCTGTGAATCCTGTGAACTATAACACCCAGCCTGGCAAGATATGCCCTCTCAGGAGGAGTTGCTGGAAGAAAAGTCAGTCTTCCTAAGGGTGTGACTCCAGGTAGGTTAACAAGGCTCCAGTGGATAGACCTACACTGAAGGACCCTTAGGGACACAAATTAAACTCTGTAGGCCTTAGTATATATATGATAGAGCATATTAAATTGGGCTGGAGGTAGTGAGGGGAGGTGCAGATAGAGGGGACCAAATACCATCAAATTATATTGTATCACAATTGTAAAAATCAACAAGTTTTTAAAAAGATAACCCGATTTAAGAAGAATAATCTATCTAACTAGATATCCAACCAAAAGACAGTAATGGCCACATGAAAAGATGCTTGACACCAGAAGTTTTCAGGGAAATGCAAATCAAAACTATAACAAAGCACATGTGTAGAAGTAATTAGGATGGACGAGTGTTGGCAAAGATCCAAGATAGGGAAAATGGGTGTGTTGCTGATAGGAAGGGAGCATGGTGCAACTGCTATGTAAAACAGTTGGGCCATTTCTCCAAACATTCAACTCAGAAATTATGAATTAACAGTTCTACTCTAGGTATTTAAAAAATGATGTAAAACAAGAGCCACGTAAGAGCTTGGACATCTGGAGAGTAGGTTCAGCTTTTAAGAGCACTTGTTTCTCTTGCAAAGGACCCAGGTTCTTTTCTCAGCACCCACATGATGGTTCACAACTGTTGATAACTAGTTCCAGAGAATACCCTCTTGTGCCTCTGCTGGCACCAGGCATGCATATGGTGCACATACATGCAGGTAAACACTCGTACACATAATTTTTTTTTAAGTACTTGGAGACAAATATTCAGTAATCATAGTAGCCTCAAACTGCTCACAATCATAAAGTGTGTCAGCTGATGAACAAAAAAAATCTATATAATAGAATTTGGAGGGGTACATACAGAAGACTACAACAGAGATATGTGATACGACATAGTCCTTAAAATCATATCATGTGAAAGAAGGCAGACATAGAAACCTGCATACTGTAATTCATTTTTGCCCAGTGATCAGAATAGGCAGATCCATATAAACAGTGTGCTTTAGTGGTTTCCTAGGTCTGAGGGAGTTGGGAAAACTCGGCAATGCATGTTAACAGAAATGAAGTTTCTTTTGGGGTGTTGGAATGTTCAAAAATAATTGTAATAGATGCAGGAATCTGCATTTAAAGGGTTAATTATATAGTCAGTGAGTTATATCTCAATAAAAAGTGTTCTGGTGGATCTCTGTGAGTTTAAGGCCAGCCTAGTCTACACAGTGAGTTCCAGGCCAGCTGGGGCTAAAGGGAGACCCTGTCTCAAAAAGACCAAAAAAAAAAAAAGCGTTCTGTAAAAACAAAAGCTCCAGGGGTTAGAAAGTCCAGTGTCTGATAAGAGCAATTCCCTAGAAAGGATTAGCAGCTGATCAGAGCATGTAGAAATACAAGTTCTTATGTGACGCTTGTTTTAATTCTCTGAAATACCTACAGTGGAATAGCCAATTCATACATTTCTGTGGTGAATGTTTAGAGAAATGGTCAAACTTTTTTCCAAAGCAGTTGCACCCTGCTGCCTTCCTATGAGCAACATGCCAAATTTTCAGTATCTTCATATCCCTGCCAACACTGTGGTCCATACTTGCCCTAGTTTGTTCTCCATTGCTGTGACAAAATACTCTGACCACTACCAACTTGGGGAGGAAAGGGTTTATTTAGTTTACATATCACATGTCACAGTTCATCCAGGAGCCCAAGGTAGGAACTCAAGGCAGGAACCTGGAGGCAGGAGCTGGAGCACAGGCCGTGGAGGAATTCCGCTTACTGGCTTGCTCCCCTGGCCCCTGCTCGGCCTGCTTTCTTATGCAACACAGGCCCACCTACCCAGGGGTGGTACCACCCACAGTGGGCTGGGTCCTCCCACATCAGTCACTAAGATGCTCCTCAGACATGGCCACAGGCCAGTCCAATAGAGGCAATTCCCCAACTGAGGCTCCATCAACCCAGGTGTGTCAAGTTGACACTAAAGCTATCCAGCACAATACTGAATACTGCCACACTTGTGACCTTAAAAACAAAGCAACTGAAAAGCTCTTCAGAGAGCTGGAGTCCATCTGGAGTTTAATGTATGTGTGATGGAAGCCCTGAGAGCTATGGCAGAAAAGGAAATTGTTTGAAAAATTAAGAGATGAGATGAGTCTTAGAGGATGGATTGGAGTTAGCTGGGGAATAAGGGTGATGGGGCTTTCAGGCAGAAGAAACGTGTAAGCACTATTGTGAACTTTTAGTCATGCAAGGAAATCCTAGGGAACGTCACCTTGAACATGCTTCAGTTACAAAGAAGAGATTTCTCATCTTGGGAAGTGGGAAGTTTTTCTTTCACTTGGAGGTAAATGGAACATTTTGAAGTCCCTTTCGTTAGCTTAATTAATGTCTTCTGGTAAGTTTATTAAAGACTGTTCCTTTGGTGGCCAAGAGAAGCCAGTTATGACTTAAAATTGACCATATGCTGCCTAGAGTTTTACTAAATGAGAAAATGTTAGGAATTGATAACATACTTAAATATGCCAAAGTCTAAATACTTTTTGTCTATTCGTTTCTACATATTTTAAGGTTTATATTCTCTTTTTCTGTGAAAAATACCATTGGGGTTTTAATGGGGATGACGTTGAGTCTGTATGTTGCTTTGTGTAGCGTGAACAGTTTAAGAATAGTAATTCTCCTGACCCATGAACAGTGGATATCTCTGTTTAGTTGCTCTTCAGTTCTTTCATCAACTAGAGTTTTCTATGTACAAATCTTTTACTTCTTTGATTAAATTTATTCCTAAATAATGTTTTGGTGTTAACTGTATTTCTTTCTAGAAATGAAGTCAGTGGAATGTGATAGTGGACAGTTAAATGAACTTCAGAAACAAAAAAGTGAACTGTTAGAAGAATTATCTACACTCCAGAAAAAACTTAAAGGTATTACCTTAGTAGATTAGTATTATGGACATCATTGTGTTGCATTGGTGTTTCACAATGTACTGCCCTGTTGTACAGTGCTAGGAATGGTTCATAAAAGGAACAGATATAACACAATTGAATTGTTTGGTAATAGGGCTGCTTTTCTTTTGTTTTTCCAATTATGAGGATTGAGTCTAGGGCCTGAGACAGGCTATGTAAGCACCACAACCCCGAGCCATAGCCTTAGCGCTTTGTTTGTTTACTTGCTTATTTATTGCTATTTTTATTTCAAGAAAGGTCCCCCTAAGTTGTCTATGCTGTCTTTGAACTTATTCTCCTGCCCCAGCCTCTTAAATAGCTGGGATTAAGGGCTGCACCAGGCTTGGCTAGAACTGATACTCTTTCTGTATAAATTTTGTGACCATCTTTTTTGTTCCTTTAATGTCTATGTTAAATTATAAAATATAAATTATTGTTATATATATTTGATATGTAACACCAAAAATTAGATTTGTTTTTCATGAGTGATTAAAGACAATCTTCATGTTTAATTTTTAAATGATTATAAGAATTTTCTTAATTGTTTAGTTCTTAAAGATGAAGAGAATGAAGCCATTTGTACCACTAAGAACCTAGAGGCAGAAAAAATCAAAATCAAAGAAAAACCTCAAAATGACCCTGAATGCTTGAGGTGAGAATTGTCTATTATTATGTCTATACAAAAATCTACCAGTTTTTAAAATTTAAGTGGATTTCAGCATAAAACTGAGGTTTTTTTTGTTGTTTTTCTTTTGTTTTGTTTTGTTTTGTTTTGTTTTTGAGACAGGGTCTCCCTGTAGCTCCAGCTGACCTGGAATTCACTATGTAGGCCAGGCTGGCCTTGAACTCACAGAGATCTGCCTGCCTCTGCCTCCCAGGGCTGCTGGGACTAAAGATGTGCACCACCATGCCCCTGAGCGCATATCTTTAAAGTTCCAGGTAAAGACATTATTTCTGTGTATGTGTGTTCTGGAACTTGCTAATAGCCAAACCCCACACTGGCTAGAACTCAGTGTGTTGGGTTGGTAACAGTGAAGTTGGTCTTACTTTTGGTCTCATGGATTGTTGTTACCCACATCTCAGTAGATAAGGTAATAGATCCCCTTCCTATTATTCCTAACACTGGGGGAGGAGGAGCAGTTGAAATTATATTTAATGTTTCTACATTCCAGGGCCAAAGTCACAATCTACTGTCTTACTTGCAGTTTGTTACTCTGGTTTGGTTTGTAAAGAATGGCAATGTTGCTGGGCATAATGGCGCACACCTTTAGTCCCAGCACTCAGAAGGCACAGGCAGGTAGATCTCTATGAGAATTCAGTTAGACTAATTCTGGGGTTCAATTTTTAAAAACCCATTGCCTGTATCTATAAGCCACATTCTCTAGGACATGATGTATCCATAGTAAAATAAGGTTTTTGTTCTTCTTCTGCCTTCCTTAGTTTTTAAGCAGGGTCCCACCAAGTGCCCTGGCTGGCCTGGAACTTCTATGTAGACCAGGCTGGCCTCAAACTACAGGGATCTACCTGTGTCTGCAAGGATTAAAAGTGTGTGCCACCACACCCACCTTGATTAGGCAAATTTGAGTTTTATATATTGAGTTCCTTTAACCTCCCCAAATATGTTTGTTTTTGTTTTATTTTGAGACAGAGTCTCTCTGGAACCCCAGCTGGCCTGGAACTCTCCATATAGACCAGGCTGACCTTGATCTCACAGAGATTTGCCTGCCCCTGCCTCCTGAGTGCTGGGATTATAGGCATGCCACCCCCTCCCATGCCCGACCACAATTCTTCTTTTAAAAATGCATTATTATTGCATTGGGTGGGGGCACACATGAGCTATGGTGCATGTGTGGAAGTCAGGGCAACTTTCAGGTGTCTGTTTTCTCCTTCTTCTCTGTGGGTTCTGGGGATAGAACTATGCAGCAAGCACTTTATCCTCTGAGCCATCTTGCCAGCCCCAGTATATAGTTCTTAATTGTTTTTTGTTTTGTTTTGTTTAGACAGGGTCTCATTGTGTAGCCAAGGTTGACCTCAAAACTTTTAATACTCCTGCCTCAGCTTCCCCTAGTGCTAAGACTATAAGTATGACACAGTTGCAATGGTTTTTTGTTTGTTTGTTTTAAATTTACTCCAAATTTTACAAATAGTAACAGTATAGACCGTTATAAGTGTTTGGGGCATTTTCTTTACCCATAAAGCTTCTTTCTTGACCTATTTTACATCCTTAAAATTTTTTATTTTATTGCATTTTTAATTGAATTTTCATACTCTATAGTTTGATGGCATTTGGATTTGCTCCCCTTTCCCACCTTCCTCACTGCCCCCAGCCAATTTAATGAACTCTCTTTTATATACTCTCACCTATAGAGTATGATTTGTGCCCTCCAACATTCTTCAGTGTGGATCCATTCACTGGGTAATGACACTGTCTGCCCCCCTCACAACAGCCATCAATTGCCAAAAGTTCCTTAGGTTGGGTTGGGATCTCTTACTTCCCCATATCTATGCTGGTATTTTGTCTGGTTTGAACTTGCATTGGACTTGTGCATGCTGTCACCATTTTTGTGAGTTCATATGAGTAACTGACCAGCTGTCTGGAAGACTCTGTTTCCTTGTGATCCATTCACCCCCTCTGGCTCTTAAAATCTTTCCACCTCCTCTTCCACAAGGATCCCTGAGTCTTGGGAGGCATAGGTTTGATTGATTTTTTTTGGGGGGGGGGTCTTTTTTTGAGACAGGATCTCCCTGTAGCCCCAGCTGGCCTGGAACTCACTATGTAGACCAGGCTGGCCTCAAACTCACAGAGATCCACCTGCCTCTGCCTCCTGAGTGCTGGGACTAAAGGCGTGTGCTATCATAACTGGTGGGAGACAGAGGTTTGAAACATCTGTCCTGTTCAGGTATAAGCACCCTGCAGCCTCTTGTTCTCTGCACATTGGCTAATTGTGGGTCTCTGCATTAATCACCATCTGCTGTATAAGGAAATTTCTCTGGTGAGAGTTAAGGGATGCATTTATCCTAAGTGTGGAAGTTGTACCGAAGATGTGTCACGTAGGGTTGAATATCTCCTAGACACTTATTCTCAGCATTTGATGAATTCTGGAGTTCTGTAGTAGTCTCCATTTGCTTCAAAAAGAAGCTTCTTTGATGAGGGGTGAAAGGTACAATTGTTTTTAGATAGGAGGGTGCACATTTAAAATAAAGTAAGAAATTACGTTGTTCTAGGGATGTGGCAAAAGGAGGTTTTTCTCTAGGATCTATGACCTCTCCAGCCATGTGTATTTGGCTATGTTTAGAGTATCGCACATGAGTGTTCCCTTAATTCCATTTAGACAGCTACTGATTACCCCCAAGAAAAAAAGTGCCACTATGTACCAATAGGGATAGTTTGCTAGGCCAGTCATTGTTATTAGGCTTCACAGCTGGGCAGGACCGTTGACTGGTTTTCACCCGTGGCAGCTTTTATCATCTTCTCTGACACCATGAGAGCTGGTCTTCAGGGAGGAGGCTTTCTGGTCAGTTCCAGCTTGATTGTTCCAAGTCCTGTGTCCAAAGTGTGGCGGTTATACCACTCCTTGGCATATTTATTTTATGTGTATGACTTATGTGCATGTATGTAAGCATGCCACATGCATGCAGTGCCAACAGAGGTCAGAAGAGGGTGTTGGATCCCCTGGAACCTGGAGTTATGGACAGTTGTTAGCTGCAATGATGGGTGCTGGGAACCAAACCCAGGTCCTCTGTAAGAGTAGCCAGTGCTCTTAACCACTGAACCATCTCTCTGCCCCTGATTTTACATCTTGTACAACCAGAACTTGTATGTGTTTGATGAAACAGGAGACTTGTTTCAAAAAGAAATCTTCAAAGTCAACAGCATGAGATTTTCATTCTGAACACTTAAAAAATAGTGTGGTTGTGAAGCTTATTTGTCATGTAAAATATCCAAAAATTACATCTGCTACTGAGAGACTCTAAACACAGTTATAGGCAGTGGTAAGACCATCATGTAGGCTCTTCAGTGAAAGTCATCCAGTTAAGCTGGTTGGAGAGGGCACACTGATGGCCCTTGGGTCTGTAAGAAGACATAAACACATTACGATATCAAAATGCTCTCAACCTCTCTGGCAGATACATTGATAAATATTATTTTTTGCATATGTATGCATTTTTATTTCTATAAAATATGTGTGCATATTTAAATTATGAAAATAGAATATATTGATTGAATAAAAATTTCAAACCCTACCCAGAGGAGAAAATGTCCATCTCCATCCTCATCCTCACTCTGATGCATGAGATATGACAGTTTAAAAGTTCCTTGTTCATCTCTCTGTATGCATGTGCAAAAGCATATGGACGCATGTGTGTTCTTGTGCATTTAGAAAAGTTAAATCATGAAATCACACTGGTGAACAATTTGCTTCGTAGCTTGGCAGAACGTTATAGACGTTTTCCACGTTAGTTCGTATTGATCAGCTTCATATTTTAAATGGCATTGTCTGTTCCTAAATCATCATAGTTAGATATATTTTTATAAGTATAACCTTAACTGCTTGCAGGAATATTTCTGAAACCTTATTTAGAGTAAGTATCAATTATAGTGTAAGGGGAAATACTATCCAAGCTCCACTTGGAAAATGGACCACATTTACTTCACTCTGTTTTCAGTAAGAATTAACTCAAAGACAAGTGTAAAGAGATCTTTGCCCTGAAATGTCTGCAAAATGCTAATCAAGTAATTGTATCTGTACCCAACCCCCGTTATCTTCCTCTTTTTAAAGAGTGTATAGTGTATGAAAACCCTCATTTAATTCTAGGGCCATTCATAGCTGTGTATTTTGTTGAATGTTTCTGTTGACTCTGCATCTTTTCTGGTCGAGCTTCATCATTTATTCACTAACAGAAGTGTCTCTACAGCATTGATTATGTACTTCAAGCTAGGAAGATCTCCTGTTTTGTGAAGTCTTGACATATGCTGTAGCTATCAAAGCTTCTAAGTAAATACAGGGGAAATTTTGGTGGCAGATTCCATTGATGATTTTTCAGAGTTATATTCTGATATAAATGTATCTATCCCAGAAATTTAAAAATTTAATGTTATGCAAGTAATATATAACATTGCAAGTGGGTCTTTTTACATATTCTTATGTTTATTATTATAAGCAGATCCTTTCTGGTGTGCTGTTGGGGCTGATGACAGAAAATATGTGGGAAAAGGCGATATGAAGATCACCCAACCCAGGATGGCTCTATCTTCCAGCTCCTCAGCAGACTTTCCTGCTTAGCTGCTGTGGTGGTCTGAATGGGAATGCCCTCCAGAGACTCGGTGTTTTCAGTACTTGGTTCCCAGTTGGTGGTGCTGTTCACAGAGGTTCAGGAGGTTTGGCCTTGCTGGGGAAGCAGGTCACTGAGGTGGCTTTGAGGGCTCTTAGCCTTTCTCCACTTCCAGCTTTGTTCTCTGTCCTTCCTGCATGTGTTCTCTGCTTTCTGCTCCAGCCACCTCCTGCCATGCCTCCCCCGCCACTCTTGACTCTTCGTCTGGAACCATAAGCCAAAATAAACTCTTTCTTTTATAAGTTGCCTTGGTCATAGCCTTTTATCCCAGCAACAGAAAAGTAACTAATATACCTGTGGAGGTTCTTACCTGTCAGGTGGTAGCCTAGACTAAAAGAAAGCATAATTAGACAACTAATCATTCCTCTTTGATGTTTTCAGTTTTCAATTCTACTTCATAAATAAATCACATATGAAAGAGGACTGCCTACTGTAATTCTTTAAAGTAAATTGGCACTAAAATAATTTCCATATGAATTAATATGGAGAAATATATTAAGAAAGTCAAGCCATGGAAAAACTAATAGAAAGTATAAAAAGTACCTAGGGACCTGGGGAGATGGCTCAGTCAATAAGTGCTTGCCAATAACAGGAGGACTGAGTTGGGATCCCCAGCACCATGTAAAACTCCAGGCATGGTGGTACACATCTGTAATCCTAGCAATGGGCACACTGATAGCAGAGGATGTCTGGAGCTTACTGCCTGGCTAATAGTGATAAATCAACAAGCTCTAGGTTCAGTGAGAGGCCCTGTCTCAAATAATAAGGTGGTGAGCAGTAGAGGACACCTGTTCTAGTTTCATTCTGTTGCTGTGATAAAACATCCGACCAAAAGCATCTTAGGGAGGAAAAGGATTTAGTGACTTACACTTCCAGATCATAGTCTATATTAGTTACTTTTCTGTTGCTATGATAAAATACCATGAAATTTCTTCTAAAAAATTATAGAAGAGTTTGTTTGAGCTTACAGTTCCAGGGGTAAGAGTCCATAATGGTAGAAGAGGCATGGTGGCAAAGGTGGCTAGAGCAGAAAGTCTAAGAATCACATCTTCAAGCAAGAACAGGAAGCAGAGAGCAAATGGAAATCTGGCAAGGCTTAAGAACTCTCCAAGCCCACCCCCAGTGATGTACTTCCTCCTGTAATGTCACACCTCCTAAAACTTCCCAAAACAACTCTGACAAAATATCCAGATACTTGGTGCCTATGGGGGACATTCTTAGTCAAACCACCACACAGTCTGTCATGGAGGGAAGTCAGGACAGGAACTCAAGCAGGAACTTAAGCCAGAATCCATGGAGGACTGCTGCTTGCTATCTTGCTCAATGGGTCACTTAGGCTCATGCTCAGCTAACTTCCTTAAACAGTCCAGGATCACCTGCCTGGGGAATGGTGCCAGCCACAGTGGACTAGACTCTCCTAGATCAATTAACAATCAAGACAGTCCCTCACAGATAAAAAGGCAATTACCCGACTGAGACTTTCCATGTGATTCTAGGATGTCAAGTTGGCAATTAATGCAACTAGGACAACACTGACATTGATCTCTGGCCTCCATTTGCAAATGTGTGTATATATGCATGTGCTACATGCACAAACACACACAGAAAGAAAAGAAAGCTCAGCAAACTTCTAACATAATTAAAGAAACCAAACAGACAGGAATAACATGTGAGCTTTAACATGTAAGATCAACACTGTGTGTCAAAAATATGTTCAATGTGGAATGGTAAATTGGAAGATAATTATGGCCATTATGACAAATAAATAATAACTTATCAGATAACTGATTAAAAATCTCCTTAGAAAACACTAAAATTAGTAGTTTTTTATTCATGCATTTATCCAATAAACAGGTATTAAACACCTAGTTTATACTATATACTATGCTAGTTGCTGAGGATTCTCAAATGAGTAGAACAAAATTGTTTAGTATACTGCTTATCAATGTGAAGCAAATAGAATTATTGAATATTTTTCTATTAAAATTTGAAAGATGTTCTTAGAAGACCATACACAAAATGGGTAGAAGTGTGGTACAGAGATGATTCATACATTGCTGTCACTGTACACTGTAAATATTCAGAATTCAATTTAATATGCATAAATTATTGTAAATTGGCTTTAAATTTTTATACCTCTTGACCCAATAATTCGATTTATGAGTTTTATCTCAATGAGAACCTTTTTAGTACAGAAAAAGACTTGTGCATAGTGATGCTCATAGAAATGTGACTTTTGATAGCAAAAAGAACAACTGAAATGCCCTATTATAAATGAATCTGTGGGATTACCTCCTGGACCACTGCATGTTTATTTCAAATGGTATTCATTGTCATATAAAGTTAATGAGGGAAATATGATGGGATTAAACAAAAGAAAAAAAAGCAAAATTTGTATAATTAGAATAGATGCTGAGAAAATGACACCTACATTTTACCGGCATGTGAGTCTGTGTCCTGTAACTATGGGCAAAATTTGTCCTTTCTTCTTAAATTGTAGTCATGTGCAACCCAGTATCCTCAAAGAGTGTGGTCTTAGTTATGCTTCTTTATATCTTGGAGGGAACTGAAAACAGTTTGGAGTGGTTCAATAAATTGTAAAAATAGGGCCAATGGGGCTGGAGAGATGGCTGAGCGGTTAAGAGCACTGGGTGCTCTTGCAGAGGACCTGGGATCGATTCTCAGCACCCAGATGGCGACTAGCAATCTTCCATTCCAGGGGATCTGACACCCTTTTCTGACCTCTGCAGGCATCGCATGGGATAGGTGCACTTATATACATTCAGGGAGTACACTCATAAACATAAAATAAATTAAAAAATAAAAATAGAATATTTTATTTTTAAAAATGGGGCCAATTAGATGACTTAGTGAATGGGTAAAGGCACTTGCCGTCAAGCCTGGTGGCCTGAGTTCAGTTTCTGGGACCCACATGGTGAAAGGAGTGCACTACTGCAGGTTGTCCTCTGACCTCCACATGTGCACTTGGGCATGCACACGCACACACACACACACACACACACACACACAAAAGGAGTGCACTACTGCAGGTTGTTATCTGACCTACACATGTGCATTTAGGCGAGCACGCGAGCAAACAAACGACCACACACACACACACACACACACACACGAAAGGAGTGCGCTACTGCAGGTTGTCCTCTGACCTCCACATGTGCACTTGGGCATGCACACACACACACACACACACACACACACACACGAAAGGAGTGCACTACTGCAGGTTGTCCTCTGACCTCCACATGTGCATTTGGGCGCGCACGCGCACACACACACGCACACACACACACACACATAATGATAAATTATAAAAAGAGAGGACTGGAGAGATGACGCCGCAGTTAAGAGTACTGGTTGCCCTTGCAAAGGATCTGGGTTCAATTCCCAGCACCCATATGGCAGCTAACAATCATCTATAACTTCAGTTTCAGGGAATTTGATGCTCTCTTCTGGCCTCTGTGGGCATTACACAACACAGGTGCACTTACATACATGCAGTCAAAACACTCATACACATAAAATAAGAATCAATAAATAAAAGACTTATTTAAAAAGAAATTATAAAAATCAATCATGAAAATACACGATACCTATTTTTGGTAAGCTGGCAATGTTAATTTATCCTGGTCACTATTTGATGGTTCAGAGAAAGGTGACAACCAGTATAAACTGCTTTCAATTTCTGTGCCATGGGGGTGGGGGTACTCTTGCCTCCCATAGCAATCAGTCTGTGTGCTAAAGCATGAACTCTGTTCAGCATTCTATTGCCTTGACTACCTGCAAGTGCATTAACATGCACATCCTCATCATCAAACCTGCTTTAAGGCTAGGAGGAGCAATCTTTTCTTCAAGTGGAGATTTAAATTCTACACTTTGGTTATATGCTCAGAAGAGAAATGTTTCCTGTACTTTGCTGAGAGAGCCCTAGTTAATTTGAAGTCTCAGTATTGTTAGGGAACAAGGATGGAGAGTGGTCACCACCTAATTGTGACGGGCATGAAATGTAGGACAGAATGTAAACTCCATTTAATATGAAGGACGTGAAGAACCTGTGTTGATGGATAATGGGAAGAAATATCTCTACCATATGTGAAAAATAAATGAATTAAGATGGGGCCTTAGGTGCATTGTAGTAGCAGCATCTAGGTACCTTGTACTGACCACAGTTCACTTTTAACTGTTTAACCTTCTACTTACTGTTTAAACATACTTATTACACAGGTTTTTAATGCTCACATAGACATCTAATGCTCAAAACGAGTAACTTACTCTCTTTTAATTAAGCATTCCTTTAGGATACCTACTTAATAAACTCTGAAATGTTTAGGTCACAGTTGAACTTCATGTTGTTTTTGTTTGGTTGCATGGGTATTATTTCCTTACCCATTCTTATATGAGTAAGGAGATATCTAGTATGTTTTTCTTCCTTCCTGATTCTTGTTTGTTTTGTTTTTTGAGACAGGGTCTCTGTAGCCCCAGCTGGCCTGGAACTCGCTGTGTAGACCAGGCTGACCTCTATGAGACTGACTTGCTTCTGCCTCCAGAGTGCTGGGACTAAAGGTGTGCATCACCATGTAGGACTTCCCTCCTGGTTCTTGATCATGTCTAAGAGGCCTGCAATTTTATGCTTATGACTTGAGTTTTTCCTTTGTTCCTCAACTGCATCTTCATCCCCGATAGACTTTCTTTTGTGTGTGTGGCTTGGTGTAGTCTATTAGCAATGCTTTTCACTGAGTTATTTTTTTAAATTAAAGTTAGTTAATTTTAATTAATTAAATTATCTTTTAAGGCATAGATACCATGTAACTCTGGCTGGCCTCGAACTCACTATGTAGACCAGGTTGGCCTCAAACTCACAGAGATCTCCATGTCTCTGCCCCCCCAAGTGCTGGTGTTTTTATTTGATTGAGGCTTTTTATTTTTATTTTTTTACTGAGCCTTTCCTTTCCAAGAATTTTTTTTCTAAAAAAAAATCTCTATCTCTGCTTTGATCCGAGTCCTGAATTAACTTTTTTGCTTTATCAGTCTGTTTTCTGGAATCCTTTTTGCGGCTTCTAACCGTTTTTAAAAGTAGACTTTTAAATTCTTTACTAGTTCAGCTACTCCTGTGTCTGTGGATTCAGCTATTGAAGAGTTAAGAGGTCTTTGAGGAGTTGTGGCTCCTGCTGTTTCAGACTGCTTGTGTCAGTGTTGTAATGTACACATCTGTCCAGGACGGGTAGCTCTTTTCGCTTTATATAGAGGTTTGTACACAGCTTTCTCTTGAGAACTCTGTCCTAGAACTACTGAGGAGAAAACAAACTTCTCTAAGGGCAACACCAATTAAAGAAAAATCATGAAAACCAATTAGAGGCAACCGCTACACCACCAACAGCCAAGGAAAAGAAAGTGACAAAAGTAACGGAGAATAAACCATGACAGTGAAGAGTAATAACGATAAAAGTAATGACGAAAGGAATGAAGTGAAGCGGGAATTAAAAGGGAAAATGAAAGGTTCCGTAAAACAAACAGAAAATATGAAGAACAAGATAAAAAATTGATTACAAAGTAAAGAAAAATGTATAATTGAAGCTAGATAAAGAGGAGGAATAAAAATTAGAGCCACTAAAGGTAGGTTAAAACTAAGTAAAAACAATATTAAGAAAAAAAGCCCTACAAAGAGAGAAGGAAATGTTTCTTTTCCTACAATACTGGAATCTTCTAGGTGTGAGGAGGGAGTGGGTCAAAGCTGCACTCTGTCATACTTCCTGTCTGTTCTGGGTGCCATCTGGTGCTGTGTGGGGGCTGAGTGCCAGGCTGGATAAAGGCTACAGTCACTTTAGAATCCATTCTTCTTTGTATACCGGGAGCCACTGCTGGTCCCAGTGAGCCTGGCCATCTGTGGGCCAGGCAGGTTTGCCATTTGCTCCAGAGCTGCCCTCACACCTTGTCTTTCCAGTTTTTGCACCCAGGGTAGCAAACATCTAAGCCACCAGTCCTGAGTTCTCTACTGGTGGGGGAAATCGGAAGGGTCTGGTACCCTGCCTTTGCTTTCGGGTCCTGCCTAGGGCTAGGAGGAAGCTCTGAAATCAGGTGATTCCGATCTGTTAGACCTGGGCTTGGAATTCAGCCTGTGCAGTGATACAGGTCACCAGGCTTGCTGTCTCTGTGTAGGCTAGTGTACCAAGCACCTCACCCTCCACAGTCCTGACTCCTTGCTGCTTAAATGTGCCCGATCCCCCCATCCCCTACTTCTCTCATGGCTGTTTCAGATCTAGACCTAGACACCATAGCAGAGCATTATCATGCTCATTGGCTTATGATCATTCCCTGTCTTCAGGCCCCCAGGAGTGGCTATCTCAGGACCGAGCCTGGCTATAGGCCTCATAGATATGTGGAGTGATACAGTGATTTCCACTCCAGTGCTGACCTGCTGTGGAGAAGCCATTGTTAGACCAAGGCCCACACTGCATTCAAGGCCTAACAGTTGAGGGTTTTTCCTGTAGCCAGGATTGCCAGTCTGCTGCCACTGTGGCTGCCTGGCTTACCCCTCTGTGGTGATTAAGCCTTCAGACTTCCCTCCCTCCGTGGAGCTGGGTAGGCATTGCAGACTCTGCCCTACTTTTGTCTGCATCGCCTTTCTATTTCTCCATGTCTTTGGAGCTAGCCTGTCACTTTTCTAGATACTGGTTTTCTTCCTTTGTTTTCTTAGATGTCATCTCCTCTTTGTTACCCTGACTCTTCTCAGTCATAGAGAAGAAACTTCTAACCCATCTATCATCTTACTGCAGAATCCTAGCAGCTATTGCTGCTTTCTAAGTCTCCACTAAGGGATGGAGCCCTGTACGTGACGGTTTTTGTCTTTACTACAGATGCCATAGATATTCTTATTTTGATAAAATTTGTGAATCACCTTATGTGCCTAAAGGCCTTCTGTGGTTTTGAGTATAATTCCACTCACTCTATAGTCATTAGGGGGAGAGTTTATGTGTTTATTAAATTGGTTTTTCTGTCCATGAACTCAGAATATCTCCATCTTCAGTTTGTTTTGAAACACATATGAGTATCAGTGTGCATGTGGGTGTGCATGCATGTGGACCCAAGATCAATGTGAGATGTCCTTCCTCCATCACTGTCCACCATTATTTTTTGAGACAGGATTTCTCAGTGAACCTGAAGCAGCTCATCCATTTGGCTACACTAACTGCTGAATGAGCATCAGGGATCTCTGGTCGTGTCCCCCGCCCCCCCGGCCAAGTGCTGGGATTTCAAGAGTATGCCACCTGCCTGGTGTCTTATGTGGGTCCTGGGGATCTGAATTCAGGTCCTCCTCCTGCTTGCAGGGAAAGCACTTTACGAACAGAGCCATCTCCCCAGCTCTGACCTTGAACTCTTCTTTTTTCCATTTTCATGTGTATATTATGTGTGTGTGTTGTGTGTATGGCATGCATACATGTGTTTTTTGCATGTTTGTGGGCATGTGTGTAGAGGTGTGCATGCACGTGTGTGTAAATGTGTGTGGACGCCTAAGGTTGATGTGGCAAATCACCCTTGATTGCTTTTCCACCTTTGAGGCTCTTCCATCATTGAGGCAGGATTTAGCAGTCAAACTCAGAGTTCAGTGATATAACCAGTCTTGCTAGCCAGCTTGATCTAGAGCTGAAAGTACAGACAGGCTGCCACACCAACCCAGCATTTCCATTGGTTCTGGGGATCCAAACTCTGGCCTTCATGCTTGCACAGCAAGTGCTTTTTTCTTTCTTCTCCTCCTCCCCGTCCTCCTCCCCGTCCTCCTCCCCCTCCTCCTCCCCATCCTCCTCCCCTTTTTTCCATTTAGAATGATGTTGGCTGTGAGTTTGTTGCATATACCTTTAGTTATGTTGACATATGTTCCCTCCAGTCCAATTCTCCTCCTCCTCCCTTTTCTTTTTTTGTCTTTTTGAAACAGAGTCACTCTGTAGCCCCAGCTTGCTGTGTAGATCAGGCTGGCCTCAAACTCACAAAAATCTGCCTGCCTCTGCCTCCTGTGTGCTGGGATTAAAGGCATGTGCCACCACACCCAGCATGCAAAGCAAGTGCTTTAGCCACTGAGCCATCTCCCCAGCCCAGTCCTTGAGCTCATGACCCTTCTGCTTCCACCTTCTACCTTCTTAGTGTGGAATTACAGGTGTCTACACTACACTCAGAAGTTTAATATCTTTAAAAAAAATCTATAATTTTATGCTTATCAATCTTGCATATCTTTAGTGAGTTTTATTTTTAAGTGACTTGTAGTTTCAGATACTGTTGTAAATGGTACTTTAAAAAATTGTATGTTATACTACCATGTGCTAGGCAGATTTCCTACCACCAAGCTACATCCCCAACTTCCACTCTAGTCTCCATGATACAGTATTAAGCACTTTGGATGATGGTCTTTTGTTTTGAATACTTCCCTTTTTTCCTATCTAATTAAAATGCTCACCTGAAAAAAAAATTGTATGTTCTAATAGTTCATTGCAAGGACATGAAATACAAGAAAGGGGCTAGAGAGATGGCTCGGCAGTTAAGAGTACATATTGCTCTTGCAGAGGAATTGGGTTTAGTACCCAGCAACCACATCAAGCAGCTCACAACTGCCTGTAACTCCAGTTTGAGAGGCTCTGATGCCCTCTTATGGTCTCCATGGGCACCTGCACACACATGGTACACATAAATTCATGCAGGCACACACACATACATATAAATAAATTTTTAAAAAAATATAAGGGGCTGGAGAGATGGCTCAGTGGTCAAGGGCACTGGCTGCTTTTACAGAGGATCTGGGTTCGATTCCCAGCACCCTCATGGTGGCTAACAACTATCCATAACTTCAGTTCAGGAGAATCTGACTCTTTTCTGACCTCTGCAGGCATTTCATAGTATGGGTGCACTTAGATACATGCAGGCAACACACTCATACATATAATAATAATAAATTAAGAAATTCAAGAAAATTTTGTATGCCAACTTTATGACCATTGTCTGGGCTAACTTCTCTATCTCTTTAAAAATATAAAACATGCACAAAAAGTAAAGAATAATAAGAATATCGGGCCACCTGCACCTGCCCCTCCTCTTCACAGTTATCAGCTGTAGCTGTCTATCTCTGCTCACTATTCTGCATTCTTTTGAAGTGAATCATATATATTTTATTATCTTTTTATGTATCTCTTAAAAAGAACTTAAAGAAAATAGCTGCAACCCAATACAACATATAAAATAGGAACAGTAATTGACTGCTACTATCAAATACACAGTGTTAAAATTTCCAATTATCTGTCATTGTCATTTATTCTACAAATTAGATTTCAAATAATATCCACATGCAGCAATCAACTAGTATGTCTTCAAAATCTACTTTAATCCAGAAGCTCTGTCTTCATCCTTTTGTTACAATGTATACTTTATTTGTTGAAGAAATTAGACTTTTTAATCCTATAAAGTTGCTATGAGTTTCTTTGTAAAGTCATGAGTTTGTGCTTGATTTTTATCACAGTTTTTTCTGCACATTGAGAAAATCATATGCATTTTTCCTCCCTTTAATCTCATCACATGGTGAATGCTGTTTATGAGATTATAAATGTGAAACTATCTGTACATTCTTGAAACAAATCAATTTAATTGTGCTGAATATAGCACTGTTTTATTTTGCTACTATTTTAAGTTTTTTGCAATATTTATTTTATTTATTGAGACTGTCTCCCTGTGTGGCATAGCTTAGCCTCAAACTCTTGATCCTTCTGTCTCCAGCTCCTGAGCACTAAGATTATTGGCATGACCCACCACGCCTGGCCAAAGCTATGTGTTTCTTTTGTTTTGTTTTGTTTTGTTTTGTTTCTTCCATAAGTACGCAGTGCCTTGCTTATACTAGGCAAATGCTCTACCACCGAGGTACATCCCCAGACTGTAACTCTAGTGTTTTTTATGTCAAGCATTCATGGTGCCTTCCCTCAGCTTGATTGACTGAATTTTATTGGTGGACATTTAAAACATTAACATGATTCAAAAGTTAAAACACTGAAAAGATACAGCCTGGGAGTCTCCTTCCATTCCTTATATTCAGTCCCATTTCTCATCACTGCTGCAGTTACCATTTTCTACTAGCTTTGGCCTATCCTTCCTGTGATAAGTATGTATTTGTACACTGCTTTCTCTTTCACAAACATTAACATAATTTATGTAGTCTTCTGCATCTCATGCAGGACTTGGTTAACACATTTCATATGATTACAAATAATTCTTGTGTTTATGTTGTATTTTGGCTTGTTTGTTTGTTTGAGTCAGGGTCTCACTATGTAGTCCTGACTGGCCTGGAACTTGCCATGTAGAACAGGTTGACTTCCAGATATCTTCCTGCCTCTGCCTCCCCTCCAGCCCCAGGGCTGACATTAAAGGCATGCTGACTATGCTCTTTTGAGCTTATACTCTATTACTAGATGTGAAAAGGCAGGGTCAAAGGAAAAACGCAAACAGTTTTGTTAGGTATCATCACATTCTTCTCCACTGAGACTGCTCCATTTTGAATTTTACTCAACTGGTATTTGAGACATTTATTTCTCCATTGCCTCACCAAAAACATTTGTTGTCAAGTATTTGAAGTTTTACCCATTTAATTGAAAAGAACCTATCTCCTTGGGTTGTGTATCTGCAAGTTTTGTCGTGAGTTAAACTGAATACTTTTTCATACCTCTAAGAACTATTCGTATATTGTTCTCTATGAACTGCCTCCTTATGACCCCCCCATTTGCTATCAGGATGCTGATAAGAAAACATCTTCATGTAGTAGAGAAACTTGGCCTTTATTTGTGATAGATATGGCAGATATTTCTCCAGAATGTCATTTATATTTTGATTTTATTCATAGGGGTTTTGCTATGTAATATTTTTAACATAATCAAATTTAGAAATATTTTCTTTTAAATTAAATTGCAATTGTATTTGAACCACAGTTACCCATATCTCACATAAAGCAACTTACCTTCATTTTTGTCCTTGCATTATAGTTTGATTTTTTGCATATAAATATTTGATCCATTCAGAGGGAATATGCTGTGCAATATAGATACATAGATACAGTTTTACCTTGGATTATCCATTTAGATTTCCAGCCACTTGACAATTATGGCCTGGTTGTCCAACATTATTTATTAAAAATCCATCCTCCCCCCGTCCCAGTGATCTGAGATGCCACCTTCACCACACACCAGCAGACTGTGTTTGAGTCTCATCTCTGTTCTCTGTTGTACTAGTGTTTGTGTGCCAGTATGTTGCTAAAATTCCTCCTGGGAGGCACTAACAAAGTCTGGCTCCCTCCTCGGTCCTACAACAAAACGAGTTACAAATTCTCCAAAACTGCACTTTGGAAAATCCTAGCAAATTTATTGTGCTTACTAACAGAGCAGGGGTGGGGAGTTACTTACAGAAGAGTGAGCACCCCCCTATTTAAGGCTGAGCTGGAAAGTCCACACCCAAGCATAGTTTCTGTAACCTCCTGGCAGCCCAGCTGTGCAAAATGGTGAGAGGTGTACTTCATGGCTTTTTTCCGCTTATATATCCTTAGTCCCTCCCCCTCATGCAGCTAAGGCTGACTGATTGGGTGGGAGGGGTGAGTGACTCCTCCTTGACCTTCCTTTTCTTGCAGAAGGTCAACAGTCAAGTTTATAATCCTAGACAAGGAGGTACAACCAAGAAGGAGGTGTGACTATTGCTTGCCAGTTTAGTTTGCCAGTGAAGGACACTTCTATGTAAAACACTAATACACTGTTTAATTATCAAAGGTTAACAGTATGATTTAATATCTGATATTTGTTTTTCTTTTTCAGTACTTTCTGAAAAGAAAAACATTCAAGAGCTTTTGAGTGATTTTTTTTTTCTATATGAACATTAAGAACAATTTTCCTGATACCAGAGAGATAAGATGTATTAGTGTTTTTATTGGGATCACATTCAGTGTATTTAACTTGGAATTATTAGCATTTCGATCTGAGAAGTCATCATTATTGTTGATGACAATAAAGACTATTTTTTGTGCTAAATTTATACTTTGCCACCTTCCTGAATTATTTTCCTTGAGCTTATTTTCCCGTTGACTGTTGCATCATCTGAAAATTGAAGTTGTTTCATTTTTTTCCAATTTTTATGCTTTAGTTACTTTCTCTAGAATTTAATGGTAATTTTAATTGTACATATTAAAATATTAAAAAATAACAGAAGTAGTGGTTTTCCTTTCTCTTGACCTCAGACCCAACAAATAAGATGCTTATTTTGGGTTGGACATATATTTTTATTGTATCTGAAAGTGTCTATTAGCTTTTTTTTAATGTCTTTATCAGGCATACATTTTTAATATTTCAGAGTTGGTCTCAGCGTCTTTGGAGATTATCATACTTATTTCAAATAATAAAGATTCTTTCCAGGTTTGCTATAGAGATGTGCTGAGGAGGGTTTCAGGTGAAGCATCTTAGTGGCCATGTACAATGGAGGAAGCTGAGATAGGAGCTCCAACAGCAACCACAGAACAAAGGGAAACTTCTGTTGGACCCCCGGTCTGGGGTACCCAACGTTCACGGGAGGCCGTACCCCAATAACTCAGTCCCTAGACCAGAAGATGCAACAAGCAAGAGGATTTTATTGGCGTCTACGCAGACAGGCTCCTGCCTCACTCGGAAAGGAGAAGAAGCCCCGAGCTCAGTTTACAGGCTGCTTATAAAGGCAAAAACCACAAACCACAAGCGGCTCCTAAGCCAAGAAAAGCAGAAGCGGGAGGGGGATTTCTCGGGTGATTTCCAGCTTGGGCAAGGTGCATGAAAAGGTCAACTCTTTCTCAGCAGTTAGAATTGTTTTTCATTTTACTTCCTGGTACAATTTTTCTTTGGCCTGGGGGACTTGGTTTGAATCCATCACTTCCATTCATAGATTTTCCAGGTGAGGTGCATTGGAGTTACAGGGAGTTGTTAACCACCATGTGGGTGCTGGAACTGAACCTGGGTCCTCTGCAAGAGCAGCCAGTGCTTTTAACTGCTGAGTCATTTCTCCAGCCCCCAACCAAGAGACATTTTAAAAAGGTCAATTTCTATACACATTTAAATCTCTGAAAAACCACATAAAGAGGAACCATTCAGGAAAGCAGAGGAAGGACAAAACAAAAAGACTCATTAAAGAGAATGAAGATAAGAATTAGACTTCTTATAAAAAATTATGTAAATCAGAAGGCAAGGAAATGATGTCTTAGTGGAAAGTAAGAATTGTCAAGTCTGAATTAATATATTCTTAGACAAACACGAGTTGATTGAATTCCTTGCCAGTAAGCCACACTACAAAAGATGAAATAGAAGGCTGTAGTAAATTTTTCAAGAAGGAAGAATATGATATCAAATAAAAACTTGGATCCACTCAAAGAAATAAAAGGGCATCATAAACAGTTAAAGCATACGCAAATATAAAAGTCCTTTTTTTTGTTTTAAGTTACTTTACAAGATAACAAAAAAATTAACATTATATTTTAGATTTGTAGGATGATAATAGAATAAAAAAAAGGTGAGGGTAAAGTGAAAATATTGCTTGTAATCTGTAACTCTTCCTTGTAAGTGCAGCAGTATTGTTTATTTGATAATGCAGTGTTAAAAGAAGTGTGCATTGTGACTCAAATGGGAGTACCACAGAATTTTAAAAGTAGGTATAAGCCTATAAAGGAGATAAAATTCAACCATAACAAATAAAATCTGAATGTAGGCTGAGAAAAGTGTTATAAAGAACAAAGAAGTTATGGGATAAACATAAAACAACTAGAAAAATGCTGTATTTTGAATCCTGCTATAAAAAAACTATATTAAATGTAAATGGCTTAAACATGGCAGGTAAAAAACAGATCATTAAAGAGTAAAACAGCTATATGACTTCTACTAAAAAAAAATTCCTCAAATACAAAGACTTACATAAGTTAAAAGTAAAAGAAAGGAATAAGCATCCCGTGCCAGTATTCTAAGTTTCCAGTTTCTTTTTGTTGTTGTTGTTGTTTTGAGACAGGGTCTCCCTGTAGCCCCAGCTGTCCTAGAATTCACTATGTAGACCAGGCTGGCCATGAATTCACAAAGATCAGCCTGCCTCTGCCTCTCAAGTGCTGAGATTAAAGGCGTGAACTGATAGGTAAAAATGTTGGTGAGAGCGGGTGGAGGAAGGCACAGATGGAATTCTCAGCGGAATACAGATTTATTTCGCATGGGGCACCTTTCCCTCGGGGAAGGGAAAGATGTCAGTGAAGGGCAGGGAAGGGAAAGATGTCAGAGAAGGGCAGGGAAGGGAGAGATGTCAGGGAAAGATGTCAGCCCATGGGCTGCGAACTGGGACTTTATATATGGGGGCTTTAGGGTGTAGAAGGGGGAATGTTTGAGGGAGAAATCAGGGAGGGAGAAGCAGGAAAAGCAGGTAGGATTAGGGTCTGGAAGTGTTTACTTTTTCCCTCTTAAGAGAAAAGCTGTTGTGATAAACAACTTCTAAAATCTCTGGTTATCAGGTAGAATCTGCTTATCTTATCTTTGGAGATCAGAGGAAAGGCAGGCTGCTTCTCAGCAGAGTTTGTTTCCCTTGACTTCAAAGGTCAAGGTGAGGTCCCTGTTGGGGAGGGGGGAAACTGCTGCTGTTTGGAACCCTAACATGAACCACCACACCTGGCTGATTCCAGTTCTTAATGTCCTTGTCAACATTTACCTGGTACTGACCACTTCTTTTGAGATATGCTCATCTTTCACCTTAGCAATCCTAGTGGCTGTTTAGTGGAATTTCCTTTTTTTTTTCCTTTGGGTGTCCCTAGTCAGTAATAAAGTTGAACACTATTTCATATATTAATTAACCATTAGATATCTTTTTTTCCTTTGGGTTTTTTTGTTTTTGATTTTTCTTTTTTGAGACAGGGTCTCTCTGTAGCCCCAGCTGGCCTGTAACTTGCTACATAGACCAGGCTGGCCTCACTCTCACAGAGATCCACCTGCCTCTGCCTCCTGAGTGCTGGGATTAAAAGTGTGCACCACCACATCTGGCTAGATATTTTTTATAAATAATCTGTTAAAACTTGAGTTGTTTTATTTATTTATTTTGTGCCCCTTTTATCATTGTGTCCTTGTAAATTTGTGGTGCTTTTTGTATCTCGGATATGATCTGTTACTTCTTGCCTCTTCTGACTTACACTGAATTTCCTTATTGGTTGTACTTGGTGATTTTTATTGCAAGCTCATTGGTCATTCTCTGTCTGTAGAAGGCCTGTGGATCTAAGGAGTTCCAGCAGAAAGGACTTTCTTTTGCTATTACTGGCATCCAGGGAATGCTGCTGATCAAGTCCTTTCATTTGCGGGTTTGGGCTCAGGAAAGGTTAGGCTGGCCTTGTTGTTGGCCCCCAAGTTGCATAGGTTTGTGAGTGCCATCTTGCTTTCAGTGTCTGCCCTCAGGACTACTTTAAGTGCCTTGCCAGCCAGGGACAGGGCCTCCATTTCTGCCTCTCCAGCAACAGTTCATGGCTTTCGGTTGTTTTCCTTTTGGAAAGAAATGTTAGTCGTGATACTCGAGGTGGGAGACATCATCACTACTTTCGTGCTAAATTCAGACATAAAATAATATTTTAATTCAACAAATTATTCAAAAGCCTAAAGAGCTAATAGACAAAAATAAATGTTAATTTTTCATTCTCACTCTCAAAACATATTTAATTGTATATGTATATTATACTGTTTATACTTTAAACAGAGCAAAAAGAAATCTGAAGTAATTTTTTAAAATCTAAATTTCAGGTTAGGATCAGAGATAGATACCAAATGACTTCACTATGATCAGTCAGCTTCTTAGCAGGGAGAGCTAAAATGAAAGTTTTTAGATACAATGTTGTATTTGTCCCATTAACTTATATCACTTTTTTTTTAGAAGCAGGGTCTCCCTGTAGCCCCAAATGGCCTGGAATTCACCATGTAGACCAGGCTAGCCTCAGTCTCACAGAGATCCACCTGCCTCTGTTTCCAGAGTACTGGGATTAATGGCGTACCAGGCTGCCTGGTCCTAAGTCACCTTTAAAATTACCATAAAAATATTCAACATTACTTATTTTCTACCTTATTTTCTTCGTGGGAGTTTTTTCCCTCAAAGTTTTATATAGTCCACATAGAACCAGAGAGTTAAATTTTCTAAGCACTTCACTTTTTAACTTGAAATTCTGTTTTTGAAGCTGCAAACCTGCCACTCGTGTGTATAAAAATCATTGTAAAAGTTTATTATTAAACTAATGGCATGAATTTTCCTTTAAAACAGACTTCAAAAAGAATTAGACCTTTATAAAGATGATGATATGGAAAGTGTCTGTGAAGCTCTCCAAACAGAAATGCAAGTTTTGGAGTTGGTAAGTTCATACTGAGTATTTAGCTTCTATTCTTCTTTATCTTACTTACATGGCTTTACTAGCCCAGTGTGGTGGTGCACACCTGTAATCCCTGCACTGGGGAAGCAACAGTGGCGGAAGGTCCCTATGAGACTGGTGCTGGTCTACAGAACAAATTCCATGCTGGCTGGGGCTACAGAGGGACCCTTTCTACTGAGTGTAACTAGAGTTTGAGGCACCTCTGCTAAAACTAAGACACGACCATGAAGTTGTGACATAAATCCATGAGATGTTTTGAGATCGAGGTGCTCCTTAAAGCAAGTTATAATCAAGGAGAACACTACTGTTCCATACTAATTTTTGAAAAACTTCCTATCATATGACCTTTTAATATCTCCCTGATGTTAACCACTGTGTTATTAGAGGATGGACACATGCTCTGAAAGACTTTCACTATCATAATGTTTGAAAAGCATTTTGTTTGTAATGGACATAATTATACTTTTATTATATTTGATCCTGAAACTTTGTATTAGAGATTTTTATGATCTCAAAAACTAGATTCACTCTAGGAAACTTATTTTTGTTCTACCTCAATCACAGGACCCCAAGAAGACCACTGAGGACCCAACACACCAAAAATGCAAAAGCAAGGTTTATAGTTTATTTGGGCTTAAGCTCGGGCTCTCAGACCGCACCGATATAACGGAACCGTGCTGAGAGCCCCGAGTGGGGGAAAAAGGGGCTCTTTATAGGTTAGAAACAAAGAGAGGAGGGGAATAACAGCGTCACTTTGTAGTTGGTCCAAGAATCCTGCTCGCGCTGACACACCTTTGACCTGATTGTACAGGATGCAGTTGTGAAGATTTTTTATTGGCGGGTGTTGTTCTCAGGGTTGTGGAATGTGCGGGCCGTCTGTGTGGTTAGGAGTCTTTATTTTTACTCTATAGAGCAGTGTTGGTACCTGGGCTAATCTAATCTATAGTTTCCTGGAAAGGGAACAGCAGGGAAGGAGTAGCAGCAGGTGTGCATTTCAAACATTACACAGAAGCTGAAAAGAGCAATCAGTGGGGTGTCAGGAGGGGTGAAAAGAGCAATCAGTGGGGTGTCGGGAGGGGATGAATGAGGGGGATCTCTGGGTCCTACAATTTTCTTTTTGTTTTTCTTATTTTCATATTATGTGACAGTGCTATAGGTGATTGTAATCCTTGCTTTGGTTGTTTGTAAAATGAACAAGGTATTTGCTATATTTTAATATAAGACATACAGCTTTAAAGTATGTTAAAATATAGTTTCAACTTGATACATTTTTTTTCATGTTTATTTTCTTCAAGCAGTTTCTTTTTCAAACTGTTAAAATTATGTTCCAATTCATATTTTTCTATAAGAAATTTAGAAAACATAAGTCAAAAATTTCTAGAATTGTTGCTATGTTAAACTTAGGAAATTGTTATATAATCCCTTTAAGAATTTAGTTTGAACTGGGGATATAGTTTGGTGGTAGCACATTTGCCTAGCATGAGCTGGGTATGATAACCAGCATATCAAAAAAAATATTTTAGTTTCCCTTATGACTATTTATTTATGCTTACTTTTCAGACTTTGGCACACAAAAATCTTCAGGACAACAAGTAACTTTTCAAGAGTTGATGAGCCACCTGACAATTGACCAAAGTATCTTACAGCTAAGTTGTTTGGATGGAGACGTGAATGGTACCTTTATAGCACATTCTTGTATAAAGCATGAGGCCCAGAATATTCAAAGTTGTTTCTAGAATTGGTTTATTGCACATCAAAAAAATAAATTTTTATTATGTTACTCACTTGAAGTTTAAGAGGTTCTTGTGTGCTGTGGTTTTATTTCTAAAGGTGGAGAAAGGAGAGGACACTTTATTCCAGCTTCTTCTAGTCCCCTGATCCTTGGGCTGATCTATCTTCTCTCATCTATATTTTTCATTCTTTATTGGAGCTTACCTCAGGTCCAATCAAATACACACAGGAAGAAATGTTCAGATTATTGACTCAATTTTGTTGGTGCCATTTTCACCAGAAAAGGTGCTTGCTTTCACTGTAATCCTTCCCAGTCATAAAAGGTCTGTTGACAGTCTTCAGCAGCCTTTCAGCCGGGAAGCTGGTTTTCTGCCTTTTCTCTGTGCATCTGCAGAGTTAAAGTCTGAGACATCTGAAGACATTTTCCAAACTTCATGTCTACCAATTTTCTTCCTAATCCCAGTGTTGGTTAGGATCAAAGTAAGTTATCCACTTGAGGGGCATAATCTCCTTATAACTATTGGGATTCATTTTGTTGGTGGTGGTGAGAGCTTGAAACATTGCTACTGAAAATTGTTCTTGCAAGTTGGTTCGAGCTTCATATTGCCACTAAATTTCCAACGTCCGTAGATTTTTCTGCTGTTAACTATTCCAGACTAGAAAAGTATGTTTTTATTGGTGTCTAAAAGTATATGAAATTGTTCAACAAGACTCTAGAATTAGAAGAGGTGGGAGAAGGGAGGCTGTATCTTAAAATTTTAAGTGTTAATGTTAGAACCATGTTTTCTTTTGTGATAATAGTTTAATATGCTTAATGACAAAAATGTGTTTAATGTTCAGAAATGTCTTGGATCTACTGATGTTCAGGTAGAGAACACAGATCTTAGTTTTAAACCAAGTCTTACTTTGCCACAGCTGTATTTTAAAATATTTATTTTCATTTTATGTGTATGAGTGTATTGCCTGCATATATGTAAGTGCACCCGTGTTGTACAATAACCTGGGAGGTTAGAAGAGGGGTTGGATCCCCTGGAACTGGAGTTATGAGTGATTGTTAGCCACCATGTGGATGCTGGGAATTGAACTCAGGTCCTCTGCAAGAGCAGCCAGTCTCTTAACCACTGAGCCATCTCTCCAGCCCCACCACAGCTATTTTTGTTGTCGTATTTTTATTGTCATATACTTTTAAAAAAATTTTTTTTAATTTTATGTGTATGCGTGTATTGCCTGCATGTAGATAAGTGCACCTGTGTCATGCAATGCCCACAGAAGTCAGAAGAGGCTGTCGGATCCCCTGGGACTGGAGTTATCTACAGTTGCTAGCTGCCATGTGGGTGCTAGGATTTGAACCCGGGTCTTCTGCAAGAACAACCAGTGTTCTTAACCACTGAGCCATCTCCAGCCCCTGTTGTCATATACTCTTAATTTTGAAAAAAAAAAAATAGCAAATTTAAAACACTCGCCTTTAGGGGCTAGTGAGATGGCTCAGTAGGTAAAGGCACCTCCTGCCAAGCCTGGTGACCTGAGTTCCATCCCCAGGAACCCACATGGTGGAAGGGAAGAACTGACTCCTGCAGATTGTTCTCTGACCTCCATGTGCGAGCTGTGCTGTGCAGGTTAGTACCTGCCCCCAGGGACACAGAATAAATAAATAAAAATATAATTAAAAAACAAACACTTGCCATTGGAATGTGCCAGTGATTGCCATCTGTTTAGATAATTGCATTTTTAGAAGTAAATTCTACTTTTAAAAGCATTTAAATTTAAAAAATTATTCTTGCTTAATAGAATATTAATTCTGTGAGGGAATTGCAGCATGTTTTATATACAGGTATAGAATGGAAGTGTGGTTGGGATAATCCATTTCTGTCTTATACTGGTCTATTTCTCTAAATCTTAAATCTTGTGAATATTACTGTAGGTGTATCATATTATTAATATGCAGGGTCAATCTATACAGAAAGCTCTCTTCACTCACCAGTAATTTTTGTTCATTATTGGTTTTAGAACTAAAATATTAATGTGAACTAGAGAATTGCTGCCTATTTGTACAATTTACATGTAATGGCATATATGCAAAATAAACTTATTAATACATGTGTCATATGGAATGTGTGGATTAAATATTAAGTAATAGGATCAGGAAGGCTGTGAATTGAATGTGAGAGAAAAACTAAGGGTTTTGTATGTTTATTTTGTCAAAATGAAATAAAGTACTTTTTTTTTTGAGACAATGTCCTATACCTCCAGTTGGCCTAGAACTTGCTACGTAGACCAGAGTGACTTTAGTCTCACAGAGATCCTCCTGCCTCTGCCTCCTGAGTGCTGGGATTAAAGGAGTACACCACCATGCCTGGTTAAAGTGCATATTTTAAGATTTAAATAAGCTGGGCGTGGTGGCACACGCCTTTAGTACCAGCACTTGGGAGGCAGAGGCAGGTGGATCTCTGTGAGTTCGAGGCCAGCCTGGTCTACTTAGAGAATCCAAAAGATTTAAATAAATGAAACCAGGCATGGTGGTGCATACCTTTTAATCCCAGAAGCAGAAGCAGGTGAATTGAAGGCAAGCATGATCTATATAGGGAGTTCCAGGCCAGCCAAAGCTATAGAGACTCTGCCTCTAAATAAATAAATAATAAATAAATTAATAAATAGTTTGTATAATTAGATGAATGATTATATTAGCATTGCGTGGTAGAGTCGTACAAAGCCCTTTCCATGTAATATCAGTCAAAGTAACTAGGACTATGTAATTAAAGGAACAAGTTCTTTGGAGCAAGGGAAATATAACAATCATTCGAAATCACAAATGTTCAAAGCTAAATTGCTACCGATATAAAAATACTGGCAGTGGGTTAGTCTCTTTTCAGTTGTTTCCTTACGTATTTGTAAGCCATAAAACTCTTAAGTAGGAAAATTAACTGAAATTATCCGGGTATAAATATGTCTCAAACTGAATTTGTTTACTCTGGAAGACTTTGACTGTAGAGAAAGGAAGTTTAGGTGAATGCTTATTCCTTAAGTAAATTCATTAATTTTGTCATGTATTTAGTCATAAGCAAAATGCAAACTAATGCAGAGTAATCCTGAACTGCTTGGAGCTTCCTGGCACACCACTGTAGTTCTTCAATGTAACTGAAGTTCTTTCAAGAACCAATTTTCGAATTTTTAATTCTCCATTGGGGATAATATTAGGATGTATAGTTTGCTGCGAGTTTTCCCCTGTTGATTAATGGAGCTATTTGGCTAGAGGAAAAATAGCAATAAAATAATAGGATCTGGAACATGCCCTCTGGTAAAGATTCCTTCCCTTCTTCCTGGGCCTTGTGGCAAAGGGAGGGGGAAGCAAAGAAAAGGGAGAACGTTAAGGAACGCGTAGCCAGCTTGTCTATGTTACCTAAACTTTTTTGTCCATAAATTGTTTTCTTCTATAAAAGGAACAAAAATTAATATTTTGCCTGCTTACTTTTTACTCAGAACTTGTAGAACAATGGGGAGATTTTTAAAGCTAAAATAAGGTTGAGGCTTTTGTAGTATAATGAATTAGAACCCAGAAAACCTGGGTTGGGTCCTCATTGTAGGATGTGAGAGATGCTGTGAAAAATGTACTGTGTCCCAGACCAGATGGGCAAGTTGGCTGGCTGCAGATGGACAGACAGTACACACTGCACAAACCCTGTTCTCAGCTTTGGCTGAGGACAAAGTCCCTTTCTATTTTGTATCAATCAATCATAAATAACTGTGTCACAATGTGGTGAATAAATCGTTTATTTGCAGTCCAGAAACCAGTAGCAGTTCAGTGACATGATTAGAAATAAATGAGACAATTTTAGTCCTGGGTACACCAGGGTAAGGTGTTTTGTCTTCAAATATTTATAGTCTAAAATTTGAAATTTGAAGTTGTTCAGTATACTAAAAAGTATTTCAGCATTTGGAGCTGATTTATTTTAGGTGAACTTTTCTGTTTATTTTTTGACCTCTCTTCTCTCCTTTGTCATCTCCAAAAACTTAAAGTGAAGTAAATATGTTTGCCTCTCAAAAGCTAGTTCAGAATATCTTCTGTCAAGGGAATGTTTTTCAGGATGTGAACTAAAAATGAAAAATATTCTTTGTCATTAGCCTGAAGCAGGGATTAAGTCCTGGAGGTTTGTGGCCCTTTCATCTTAAGACAACAGATTTTATTTATTTATTTTGTAAGAATGGAGTGAGTTATCTTTGAAAATGTTCAGATAGAAATGCATAGTTAGAGCACTGTGCTTTCTGTACACTGTATTTTAAAGTTAAGGTTCCCCCCCCACCCTTGGGCTAAGTCAAATAATCATTCTAGGGTATAAGCTGTGTTTTCTTACTTAATTTCCCAAGATGTGAAATAAACTATATTGAGACCACACTAATAATCCATGGAGAAAGTGATGCAGGAACATCCCCTGCTCTACAGGGAGGAAGCAAGATTGCACTGTTCATTCATGGAGGGTCATGTTTATCGGATGTGACGATGAATTGTGCAGGGTTATGTGTGTTGGAAGAGCACACTTATCTTTGATTGGAGGCAGAGAGAAAGCATAACAAAGAAACCTTGGCGGATGGTGGAGGGCCCTCTCTGAGCTGCTAGGAGAGGGATGGAGAGCTGAGCTGTCAGAACGGAATGCTTATTTAAACAACTGCTTTTGATACATAGCAAATTTATCTTTAAAAAGCCTTTAGAAAACCAACAGTGCCAGAATTCAGATGTCTGGGAAAATAAAGAGCAAGGGAAAATGTGAAATTAATAACAATGACTGGCGTAAGTGGCTTTTCTAAGCAAGACCATAGAGCAAGGGAAAATGGCTTTGCTTTTCTCTTTACAACCAGAAGAGCTACACTCCTCTAATAATTCTAAGTTAATTATTTTCATACTTGTAATAAATTGTCATTCTAATTAGTTGGTAAATAAAATCTTGTTAAAATAAAACCTCTTAATCTACATTTAATAAATGCAAATACAGTTACTAATGAATATTTCTGGATATGGCTTTGTGATTACCGAAACTATTTGCAAATTCAAGCCACCATTAAACAGTGTCTTTGTTGAGACAGCTTTTGTGGATATTAGACAAAGAGGCTCCTGATTGAATATGGTGACCTAGGGAGTAGCCTTCAGGTCAGGGTGATGGAAGCTCTAAATCTAGTGCCAATTAAAACATACAAAATGCCAGGATTGTATTTATAAAAATGTTTTTACCCAATAAAGTCAGAGCTCGTTACTGAGTTTCAAGGTGGAAACCAAGCACGCATTGCAGTTTTTGCAGAAGGAACTGAGACTTTGATTGATGATCTGATTTGTGTGAGGTCATGATGCAGAGCTGCAAGGCTCTTTATTTACAATTTAATTGCTCAGACTTCAGTTATAGCATACCTTAAAGAATATTGGTTTTGAAAATTTTTTTAGAATTAAAACACAAGTATTTGAAGAGAAATTTGGGGGCTGGAGAGATGATGGCTCAGCAGTTAAGAGCACTGGCTGCTCTTGCAGAAGACCCAGGCTCAGTTCCCAGCACCCACATGGCAGCTAACAACCATCTGTAACTCCAGTTCCAGGGGATCTGACTCCCCCTTCTGATCTCCAAGGGCATTGCATGACATGGATGCACTTATACACATGCAGGCAATATACTCGTACACGTAAAATAAAAACAAAATATTTTTAGAGGAGAAAGTTGAAACTTATTTAAATTAGCCTCTGGTTCCAGAAAGCATTGAATTAGTCAGAATCAGTAAATATCAATCTTCAATTAGCTTCAAATATCTTACTATGTTCCTTGATAAGAAAAGGGGACATCAGTATAAAGCAGGTTCAATCACATACTACTGAAAATTTAGAAATTGACCTTCTGGGTATCTCCTGAAAGTAATACCTGTTAACCTTACATGTTTAGACTTTCTAGAGGTGCATGATTCTTAGTGTTATCCTGTGGTCACTGCTATTTTTAATAATGAAGGGGTAGTGATGTCAGAACTGTGGTCATTCCTCACTGCCCACTGAGGTAAGAGCATGGACTGATAGGAAACTCCCAGAAAGAACATGCCAAAGAATCTGGTTGGCCTGACGTTGGTATTTGTGGTGGGTAGCTTTAGTGTCAACTTGGCACACCTGGGTTGAGGGAGTCTCAATTGGGGAATTTCCTCTATTGGACTGGCCTGTGGCCATGTCTGAGGAGCATCTTCTTGATGAGTGATGTGGGAGAGCCCAGCCCACTGTGGGTGGTGCCACCCCGGGCAGGTGAACCTGTGTTGCATAAGAAAGCAGGCTGAGCAGGGGCCAGGGGAGCAAGCCAGTAAGCAGCATTCCTCCCTGGCCTGTGCTCCAGCTCCTGCCTCCAGGTTCCTGCCCTGAGTTCCTACCTTGGGCTCCCTGGTGAACTGTGACTCAGGATATGAAAGCTAAATAAACCCTTTTCTCCCCAAGTTGGTAGTGGTCAGAGTATTTTGTCACAGCAATAGAGAAAGAAACTAAGACAGAAATTGGTACCAGGAATAGGGTATTGCTGTGATAGACCTGACCTTCGTGTTTTTGGGAGGACTGTGGAAGTGTTTGGAACTTTGGGCTGGAAAAGCCATTGCGTGCTCAGAGTTTGTTGCTGTGGAGCTTGGAACAGTTACGCTGAAAGAACAGTTATGCTGTGAACAGTGGAGGCCTGGCTTGTGAAGCTTCAAAGGGAAGTGGAGACTATCAGGGCTGTTCCTGTGATGTTTTGAATTGAGAATCTTGGGTTCAGGTCAGCTGGGGCTGAAGAATCAGCTGTGATTAAGAAGAGACCAAAACCTGAAGTAAGGCCTTTGCTTTACTGGGACAATTGATGCTGGTTAGCTGAGGCTGCAAGATCAGCTGTAAGTAACAAGAGACCAGCATCACTGTGGTGAAGTCTTCTGGGAGGTACTTCCTCAGGGTCAGCACACAGAGGGGACCCGAACCTCCATCTCTAGCTGGAAGCAGGACTTGGTAATGCGTAAGAGTATCCTGCATGGATCTGGTGTTGAAAGCGTGAAGGGGTCACAGAGAGCAGCTGAGGCTTGGCACTCTGAGAGACCAGGAAAGGCCATAGGTGAAAGTGCAGCTTCAGTTGCAGCGAAGACCCCAGGATTGAAGGGGTTATAGAGAGACTGAGGCTTTGCACCCCAGAGGCAAGAAGAGGCCATTGGTGAAGGTGTAGCCTCAGTTTCAGTGGAGAACCCAGCTTTTTGGAGATGCTGGGACCATGGGACGACCACCAAGGACAGCGGCAGGTGTGGAATGGAGCTGGCCTGGGTCTGCAAGATGAGCTGAATGTGCTGCGGACTGCAGAGTCAGAGCTGCCAGAACCCTTTGGAGCCAGAAGATCATGAGTGAATCCCAGATGTCCAGCCTTGAGCTACTTTGCTGGACTTTGGTTTTGCTTAGGTGTGCCCGATTCTTCCCTTTGAAATAAGACAGTACTTGTTTTGGATTTTACAGAAGCCCATCCACAGTTAAGAGACTTTTAAAAGAAACTATGGACTTTTAAGTGTTTAGATTTTTTAAGGATTGTGGGGTTTTTAAGGTTGTACTGTCTTATGTTGTGATATTAATGTTAACATCATAGTTTGGGGACAAGAATTGGAAAGTTTATGGTTTAATAGTGATGTGTAGTGTGTCAAGGTGACAAGGGTCAATTGTGTTGGTTAGTTTTTGTCAACCTGACACAAACTGGAGCCACCTGGGAAGAAGGAACTTCAATTGAGGAATTTTCTCTAATGGACTGGCCTTCACCATATCTGTGAGGCTTTTTTTTTTTTA
>NW_008347579.1:192836-215872 GCF_000622305.1 Nannospalax galili | reverse complement strand
GTTCCTCCATGGCCTGTGCTCCAGCTCCTGCTTCCAGGTTCCTTCCCTGAGTTCCTACCTTGGGCTTCCTGATGAACTACGACCTAGGAGATGTAAGCTGAATAAACCCTTTCCTCCCCAAGTTGGTAGTGGTCAGAGTGTTTTGTCACAGCAATGGAGAAACAAACTAAGACAATTATTCTATTTTCTTATTTCTCACTATTTCTGAATCTGTTTACTTAGCAGAAAAAATAGTAGTGATGAGCTTTGCTAACTTCAGGACCTATCTGTGCAGAACAATCTATAAAAGCATTGAAAATAAACTAGAAAATAATGATCTCACATCCCATCATAGAGAAAGTTCTCAAGTCTCTCAACGGTCACTTACAGTGCTCCATTATCAAGCTGTTGATTGGCAGATAATGGTTATGAATGTTTGCTTTCTGCTGGCTGCTAGAACAGAAAGTGAAAATTGCAAGTTGCTTACAAGCTATGAATGTACATTAGAGTTCTTTAAAAGCATTATTTCTCCATGGTAATAGGAAATTTTGAAATGTGCTTGGCTTCTATAGCTTTATTCAGTCTTTCTGATACTGAAATACAGTTTGAGCAGTTCTGTTTTTATTTAGCACCATATTTAGAAAAATATATGAGTGCCATCTGCTGGATCGCTTTGGCACCACACCCAGCAGGATGATTCAACAAAATTGGGAATGGGTTTAGTGCTCAAGTTTGGGCATGACATATCTTTACAGAAGAGTGATCTTAGCCTGGTGTGGTGGTGCACCCCTTTACTCCCAGCACTTGGGAGGCAGAAGTAGGTGGCTCTTTATGAGTTTGAGGCTAGCCTGGTCTATATCATAGCAAATCCAGGGTAGCCTGTAGCTACAGGGAGATCTTGTCTCAAAAAAAACAAAACAAGAAAACAGTGATCAAGCAGGGTATGGTGGTTCATACCTATAATTCCAGCTTTTATTAAGTAGAGTCAGGAGGGTCAGGGGTTTAAGGCCAGCCTGAGCTTCTTGAGACCTTGTTTAAAAAAAAAAAAAAGAGGGAGAGAAGAAAAAGTAGTTATTCCCCCCCTCATTCTTTCCTGCCGTTTACCATTTCTGCATAAAATTTGAATCTCTGTAATGTCCAGTTGTTCAGCTATATATAATTTTCAATATATCTTTGATGATAATTTTTAAATTAGTATTAGAAAAACTGTAGTCTAAGGGAGCTAAAAGTGGAATTTTAGTAGTATTATAGTACTTCTTCCACTTTTACTAACTTTAAAAGAGCTTAATGTATCTCTCTCTCTCTCTCTCTCTCTCTCTCTCTCTCATCTTTTTTGAGACAGGGGCTCCCTGTAGCCTAGCTGGCCTGGAACTCACTAGGTAGACAGCCTCCCAAGTGCTGGGATTAAAGGCACGCACTACCACACCTGGCTTTTAATGTATTTCTTTTATTTTTAACCAACAATTTTTAAAAAGTAGCAGAATTTCTGTCCTTTTTTCAGTTATTAGTTTTCAAAGATGTATTCATGGTGCTGGAGGTATGGCTCAGCAGTTAAGATCACTTGCTGCTCTTGCAGAGGACCAGGTCCAGTTCTCAGCACTCACATGGTGGCTCACAACTGTCAGTAACTCCAGTTCGAGGGAATCCAACATCGTCTTCTGGCCTCTGTGGGTACCACACATTGAATACACATGGTACATTTACATACATGCAGGCAAACACTCATAAACAAAAATTTAAAAAATAAGTCATTAAGTCACAATTCATGAATTATCGATTAAGCAGATAAAGTTACTCTGCCCTAGGGTCTGCTACAGTTTGCCTATGAAATGAGCTGTCTCTCCGAAAGGTGGTGTCACTATGAGATGGATCTTGAGAATGCTCACTTCATCGATAGGATCAGTTCATTATTCTGATTTGAATCGTAATGTGATTTGAATCACATGCTCATGATTTGAACTCTTGTTTCCTAGTGAGTGATGATATTTTTGGAGGTTGTGCCAAACCTTTAAGAGCTTGAACCTATCAGGCAAAAGTAGGTCCCTAGAGGTGAACTTCTGAAGGTTCTAATCTGGCTCCTGTTTGCAATTCCCTCTCTGCTTCCTGGTTCCCTGTGATGTGAGAACCTTCCTCTCAACCGTACTTCCTCCCACCACACCCTCTTCTTCCCACCTCATCCTCTTCCATGTCTTCTGTTCCATGACAGACCTGAGACTGCAGTGAATTCAGATGAATCTCGTCCCTTAAGCTGCTCTTTCAGGTATTCTTCCAGAAGCAGTGCATCTCATAGCTGAGATGTTAGGAGCTAGGGCCTAGTTGGAGGAAGGAGGTCCCTGGGGCATGACTTTGAAGGGCATTTCTTACCCTGACACCCTTCCGCTCTTTCTGTCTGCTTCCAGCTGTCATGAAAAGAGCAGCTTCTGCAAGACACACTCTAGTGGCAGCCATGTTCTGCCTCACTGAGACCTAAAATCCATGGAGCTCGGCAGTCCCAGCCTGAGCCCCTGCAACCATAAGCCACCTAAGCCTTTCTTCCTTTAAGTTGTTTATGTCCAGTCTTTTGCCCCATGAAGGGACTGTTCCCTGACACAGGGTCCCTGATAATCGACCTGGTGAACAGATTCAGTACCACATACTTGTTTTCATTTAAATTTTAGTTCAGAATTCTATCCTTGATCTCTCACACATTATATCATCATCCATCATTATCCTAAAAGATGATTATTAATGACTTTTATAGTTAGAGAAACAGAGACTTCCAGGCTGAGTAAATCACAAATATATACTGACAATTTCAAAGGAGTTTTGAACACAGGGGTTGCTGAATCCAGTACTGTCTAATGAATGTGATAGTTCCCAATTTAGGATGCCCAGAGACCAAAAAGTCTGAATTTAGAAATGTAGGAAGAGAGATTTCTTTCTTTGACACAGATAGCAGTTTGTTGAGTATCAGGAATGTTTAAACTTTCTCCTCCCAAAGGGACGCCACTACTTACTGTTTCCCAACATGTGTGTAGGTAGGTGATTGGAATGGGAAGAGCCATTGCTTTCCTGTTTTACATGTTTCCAGTTTCTGCCAGTGTCCTCTAGAACTGCCAAGCACATTGAACACACCCTCTTTTCCTCACAGAACCTTCTTAATGTGCAGGATAGTATAATCCAGCAGAGATTTAATTACTCGAATTCTCTGTATTGTGAGCTCAGTGAAGGCAAGAATTTGCATTCGTTTATCCTTGTGTTTCCAGTCCACACCAAAGTGCCCTGCAGTTACCCAACAAAGAGACTTCATGCTCTGATTATCTCACACTTCATATATTTAATTGGTTGAGTAAGTCTGTCTAGACTGGCCTAGAACCTGGTTCCTTCGGTATATTCTAATCAGCAGTAGGTTTTAGAGACTGGACAGCTTTTTCATTCACAGATGCTTGTTTTGGTCATTTTTCTCCCTAAAACACAAATCTGCATTCAGTTCAAGTAATTCCATTTTCCAGGCACAGAAACATCCTGATAGTGTTCTAAGAGAGTGGTCACTAGCATAGGCATGGAGGAAGCATCTAGAAGGAACAGCTGATGACAAATGGCTGGAATTAAAGAATTAGCACATGCATATAGATCAGTGGAAGAAATCATTCTTGGGAAAAGATGCTTTGCTTAGCCACACTGTGCAGATGTAGAACACACACTTGGCTAAAATACACTGTTATATATAGGATGAGGAGGATGACAGTGTGCTGAGAGGGTTATATCCAAGTTTCATTCAGTTCTAATTTCTCTTTTTAAGCTCAGTAGCCAGGCTTAACTAGGAATGCTTATTTGAGATAGTGGAAAACTAAGTCCATTTTTGTTCTAAGAAAAAAATATGTGATTTTATTTTTACTTGCAAAGAGTCTCTTGTCTTGCTTTAAATAAAGACTCATTGTGTTCATACACAGCACAGTGTGCCAAAGTCGGTTTTGTTGTTGCTGCCATGACAGTATAAACACAGTACAAATGCATGGTCTTAGAGTTCTGGAGGTCAGAGATGAGGTGTGGTTCTCCCTGGGCAAGGTTCATCAGGAATGGATTCGTGGTAGAGGTTCCTCAGAAAGTGAGTCCTTTGTGTTTTCCAGCTTCGAGAGACAGCTGGCATTTCTCAATGCATAGTTCTTCCATCCTTTAGCCAGACTAGTAGTCTGGTTGCAGCTCTCTGGTTCTTTTTCTTCTGCCTCTCCCACTTATACGAGCTATGTAATTACGAAAGCCACCTGAGTAATAATCCAGAATCATCTCCCTATCTCAGAGTCATGGGAGGAGCAACAGTAATTCCATCTGCAATTCAATTGCAAATAGCCAGGCCACATAACATATTTCTAGGTTTTGGAGACTAGGATATGGGCTTCTGAAAGAGGCATTATTCCGCCTTCCACTTCAATAGTGTTGTGTTCTTTAAGATAGGTTGAGACTGCTTCCTAAATTGTTTTTGGTTTTTGTTTTGGTTTGTTTAGTTTTTGGTCTTTTTGAGAAAGGGTCTCTCTGTAGCCACAGCTAGCCTAGAACTAGTCACTTTATAGACCAGGCTGGCCTCTATCTCACAGAGATCCACTTACCTCTGCCTCCGAAGTGCTGGGATTAAAGGTGTGCACCACCACCCCTGGCCTCCCTTTGTGTTTTTAGCTTTAAAATCTGATGGGGCTGGGGCTATGCCTTGGTAGAGTACTTACCCAGCATGCAGGAGGCTGTGAGTTAGATCACTAGCACCACATCAAAACAGGGTGTGGTGGTGTACATCTATAATCCCAGCATTCAGGAGGCAGTAGGCTATTGAAGGTCATCTTTGGCTGCATAGCAAGTTCAAGGCCAGCCTGGGCTACATGAGACCCTGTCACAACACAACACAACACAACACAACACAACACAACACAACATGATGATTACTCTTTAAAGGAGTCTTCCTCTTTCAGATGGAAATACTCATTTGGAAGTTTCCGTGAAGAACATGAAACCTCAGAGAGACCTAGACAAACCCAAGCAAGGGGATGCATCTTCAGAGTGTCCTTTGGGAAACCACCTTGTGGGTTCAATTGTTGACTCTGCTTTTATTTTAAAAGACAAAGGCAGATTATGTAACAAGGACTGTGTACATCCCAAAGGTTTTCTGTAAATTTAATTCCCCTTGTCAGAAATCCATCTGGTGACTCGCTGTGTGTATCTATAATAATCTTCAGTGAACTTGTTCTTATACAAATTCACAATATTCTAATAGTCTTTCATGAGAATTTGTTGCAGGTTTTTGTTTTATTTTGTTTTGTTTTTCCTGGTAGGAGCCCTGTGAGTGAGTCACTGAGTGGTATAACCCATAAGAAGCTTAAATTCAAATAAGATCTGTTATGTTACAAAATCAGCTTGGGCTTTTGGTTCACAATTAATACATTCATTTGCTTTCACTTTATCTAATTCACTTGATCATGTGGCAGCAGAACTAGGTTGGCCCTCAATCCTGTTCTGGCTCTGCCTTTCCTGTCTGGCCTTGGCCTACTTACTGAGCTCCTTCGAGCTCATTTTCTAATTGCTAATAAAAAAAATAAAACTATGTCCATTTTATTGGGTTCTATAGATTTTTGAGACAGTGTATGTCTCAAAAAGGCTCAGGTTAACTTGGTTGATCATCACTTTTGTTTGTCAGAAAACAGTGGAAAATAGTGCTTAGGATGGTAACACACACATATATACATATACATATATATATACATATGTATATATATATATATATGTATTTTTTTTTCTGTTTTGAGACAGGGCCTCACTATGTAGCCCTGGCTGTAAACCAGGCTGGCCTTGAACTCACAGAAATCCGCCTGCCTCTGACTCCTGAGGGCTGGGATTAAAGGCATGCACCACCATGCCTGGCAGCATTGACACTCTTTACATGCAAACTGAACATACTGATTCATAGTTCTTGCTTTGAGTTATCAGAATTTCCAATATGTGGCTTGTGTCTCAGACCTGTGACCTACTTGGCTGAGGTAGAAGCTTCGGTTTAAAGTGTGAAACATATTTCCCTCTGCAAATGTAACTGGTATCTTTTGCCAAGCCCAAAACAACTAACAGAGGCACTTTGGTGATGATTTTGTTTGTATGCAAGATACTCCTAGTCAGTTTATACTCTGAGATGTAGAATCCTGGGTCATGGTTTTGAACACCAATAACTCCCCTAAATTTCAGCTGAAGGTGGTGGATTGAATTAAAGTTTTACCTCTGCTCCTTGCCACTGAGGTAAAAAGACTGTATGTGAGGGCAGCCTGTATATAGTAAGACCCCATCAATCAAACAATCAAGAGCTTAAAAATAAAGAATCAAAGAGAAGATGATGCCACCTAGTTTATAGCAAGCTAAAAAGTAGGGGAATGGCTGAGGAATATGTAACTTAGCAAACTAGATAAAGTAGATCAAACCAGCAGGAGACTGACCAAATTCATGCCTAAGAATTGCTGAAATCTGGCAGGGCATGGTGGTGCATACCTTCGGTCCCAGCACTCAGGAGGCAGAGGCTGTCCTTGTCTGTGCGTTCAAGGTCAGCCTAGTTTACATAGCAAGTTTCAGGTCAGCTGGGGCTACAGAGAGGCTCTGTCTCAAAAAGACCAAAAAAAAAAAAAAAAAAAAAAAAAAAAAAAAAAAGAATTACTGAAATCCAGGCTGGGGAGATGGCTCAGTGCTTAAAAGCACTTGCTACAAAGGCATGAGAATCTGAGTTCAGATCTCTAGTACTCACATATACGCCAAGTATGGCTATGTGCACCTGTGGCCTTGGTGCTGGGGGACAATGCAAAGACATGATTGCTGAGCTTATAGGCCAGTCAGCCTAGTGAAAAATGGTGAGTTTTGGTTTCAGTTAGAGATCCTGTCTCAAGGATGTAAGGTAGACAGTGATAAAGCAGGATGCTCAGAATTCTCTGATCTCCCCATGTACATGGGCACATGACCCCTCCCCCCACATACTCACATGCACGTACACAGAGAGCTGAACTCCTCAGATTCTGTTCTCTACCTTAGTCAGAAAACGCTGCTCCCAACTTTGGCAGAAGACTTTTATTTTATTTATTATTCTTGTTTCGTGCATGTGCATGTGGGTGTGCATGCATATGTTATGGTGTGTATATAGAGGTCAGAGGACAACTTTCAGGAGTTGGCTTTCTTTTTCCATTGCAGGTTACTAGGATTGGACTCGGGTCATCAGGCTTTCAAAGTGAGCACCTTTACCCACGGAACCATCTTATTGGCCCTATTGAAGATAAAGTGTCATTATTGAAAATAGAGATTTAAAAATATATATGAATGGGGCTGGGAGTGGTGGAATTTGCCCTTCACCCCAGTGCTCAGGTGAGTTTGAGGCTAGCTTGATCCACATAGGGAATTCCAGGTCAGCCAGGACTTGTTAAAAGTGAAATTGTTGTAACCTTTTCCTAAACTTATGGAATTCAAGTATAGTCCAGCAATCTCTTTTACTAAGCCTTCTGGGTGATTCTGATATACAAGCAAGTTTGAAAACCACAGGTCCAAAAAAGAAATAGCAATATACATCTCTGATGAATCTTGGGGATTTCAATAAAACATCTCGCCAGATAAGCATCACCATGTCCCCAGGATTTTCAGTATTTTATTTATTTATTCATTTACTTATTTATTGGTCTTTTTGAGACAAGGTCTCCCTGTAGCCCCAGCTGTCCCGGAACTCACTATGTAGACCAGGCTGGCCTTGAACTCACAGAGATCTGCCTGCCCCTGCCTCCCAAGTGCTGGGATTAAAGGCGTGTGCCACCACGCCTGGCCAAGTATTTATTTTTTTAAGATTTATTTTTATTTTATGTGTAAGTGTTATGCCTGCATGTATGCATGTGCACCATATGTGTTCCTGGTGCCTGTGGAGGCCAGAAGAGAGCATCAGGTCCCCTGGTGTTGGAGTTATAGATGGCTGTGTACCACCATGAGGGTGCTGGGGACTGAGCCCAGGTTCTCTGCAACAGTAATAAGTCAGCCTCACTTTTAAATCAGGAGTCAGCATTTACAGGACAGACCGTCACAATGAAGACCTAGCCAAAAAAAGAGGGGGCATCCATTTAAAAGTCAAGGAGATGAAAATATTTATTGTTGTTTTGTGAGACAGAGTCTCTGCACCACCATTCCCAACTAAGGTTACAACTTTTTTAAGAAAAACATTGTAGGCAGGGCGTGGTGGAGCATACCTGTAGTCCCAGCACTTGAGTGGCAGAGACAGGCTGATCTCTGAGTTCAAGGCTAGCCTGGTCTACAAAGGGAGTTCCAGGCCAGCTGGGGCTACAGGGAGACCCTGTTTCAAAAAGACTAAAAAAAAAGGAGGAAAAAGAAAAACATTGATATATTGAATTGAATTGATATTGTCAGAGACAAGTACTACTTCCACTTAAAGGTGCTATAAATAAATAAAGTTTAAAATACGTTAGCAAAGTTTTTTTTTTTTAAATCAATAAAAGAGTTAAAGAAGGCTGAATAAATCACCCAGAATGTAGGTAAACAGACAAAGAAAGGGAGATTAAGAATCATCCACTCTCTTCACCATCTGAGTGATAGCAATTTAGAAAAAGAACAGAACAAGAGCAGGAAAAGAAAAATCTCAAGAAGCAGACGATGTCAGATGTCAGACTTCGGGCCCAGCGGAAGCAACGCCCAGACCTGCTGGCCAAGCGCCCTCACAGAAGTTCAGAACACTTAAGCTGAAAAAAAGACACTGTAAATGTCTAAAGTGCAAACAGGTCTCCTCGAAGGATCAGGAGTCCAGACAGCTCTGAACCTCTCACGTACGACCACACTTGGATGACCCAGTTAACAAGGCTTGAGAACTCACAAGAAGGGATGAGATCACCATAGCTACAGAGAATACGAATCCCCAGATCACAGCCCGGCACCAGCCTTGAGAGCAACTGAGTAAAGCCAGCTGAGTGGCCTCAAAAGAAGAGGAAGAAAATGGAACAGTGAAATATTAGCTATGTTAGATCTTGAGAAGTATTACATCATGATACAATGTGTCTGTTCTTTCTTTTCCCCGAAAGAAGACCTGGATGACATTCCTGGGGGAGGATCCTGTGCTGGCATGGTGGTTTGAGAGGTAGTAGGGCCTTTTGAGAGGTAGGGCCTGGTGGAAGGTCCTTATATTATCAGAAACGTGCTCTTAGAAGAGACTATCCTGTGTTCTCAGAAGAGATTTACTGCTCTGCACATGGCTTCCTATTGCCAATGTGCTCTCTCGCTCCCATAAAGTGATGCAGCTGACCGGGTTGCTAAAGTTGGCATTACACTGGTTGGGTTTATGTCCTTTCATAAGTAAGCTAAATAAACTTTTCTCTCAAGTATTTCATTATGGTAATAAAAAGTGGACTAATTATAGGGGTGATCCAAGCATCATTCACCTGTTAGAACAAATACTGAGATAAAATAAGAGGGAATCCTTTGTTATCACTGCAGTAAGCACAGCAGGAGCCAGTTCCGTGGCTAAGATTTAGCCTGGAACTGTGGTTTACATTTAGTCTCCAGCCTGGTCCACATAAGCAGGTTCCAGGCCAGCCAGGGCTACGTAGTGAAACCTGCCTCAGTAACTCCAAGGATGAGAGCAGTCAAGAAGAGCTAATGCAATAAAGAGATAGTCATGTCAACATGAGCTGGCAGAACCCAGCCCCACACGTGCTGTTCAGATAGCACACGGGCTATGCAAATCTTTGAGTATAAAGAACAGGACTTGTTTGCTGGTGTTTGTCAAGAACGACATCAAAACAATTGGTTGAAGGATTGTAACAGATTAAAACAGATAAAAGTGAGTTCTGCAATATTGCCTTGAGTCTTCAGAGCCTGCCTTGAGCAAAGGCTGGACAAATCATCCCTTTCCAATATACCATGATTATGTTCGTCTATTTTTTATTATCAGTGATAAATCAGATTATAAACGGGTTTTTGATAGTTTCCTGCTTAATATTGATGTATCTTTACTTACAAACAGCAGGTAATAATGGTGTCAGGCTGGAAGTAAAGCAAATGTTCAAAGAAACAAAAACTCAAAGCAGGAAACTTCTACCTGAACACCTCAGGAAGGAAAATGCTCGTCAAAACGGCAGAGAGAAGACAAACAGTACTACCACCTAAAAAAACTCAATCAAACCTTAACTTCCTTTTTTTCAACACACAGAACTGCCAGGGAAACCACTCAGACTGTGTTCTCTCCCTCCAACTCTGCCATACACAGAGTAGAACGATCATCAATGGCAAATGGCTGCTGCCCCAAGACAGAACCCAGCCTGTTTCACGCTCAGGAGAGAACACTGCAACTCATCCTCGTGGCTTCTGGTACTCTACACATTCAGAGAAGCTTCTCTAGTGAGAAACTATAGAAATGATCCCTGAAAGTATAGTCTTAGCCACAACTCTTTGTCTTTGTGAGGTGAGGGAAACGTGCTCATATTTGGTTAACGGTGACTGTAGTTTTTGTTTCTTTTTTCCAGCGATATAATTTATTCAAATTTGTATCCAATATATATTTGATAAGAATGTCTTTTGTTACTAAACTGTACAGAGCATTTTTGAATACTGGTTTTCAAAGACATTTTAACTTGTCACACTACTTAGCATACAGCTGTGAACTAGCCAATCACTTGCCGGCTATTTCCGACCCCGCCCCACTTCTGCAGGACAGGGTTTAACTCTGAGGTCTGGGTGGGAGAGTTCCGGATTGAGCCCCAGGGGAATTTGCAGAAATTCTGGCTTCTTCTAGCCTAGAGAAGGAAAGAAATAGCTGGGTGTGGTGGCACTCGCCTTTAATCCCAGCACTGAGAGCAGAGGCAGGCAGATCTCTATGATCCAGGCCAGCCTGGTCTACATATTGAGTTCCAGGCCAGCTGGGGCTACAAAGTGAGACCCTTTCTCAAAAATAAAACAAGAAAAAAAACCCAAAGCTTCCTAATATAGTCAGGTTACAAGGCAATGAGTTTCATTATGACATTTTCATGCATATACTGTCGCAGCACTTCACTATTAACACTCACTGCCCCCACCATTTCTCCTAAATTGTCCCTTTTCTGCTGTTATGACATGTGTGTGTCTGTATGTACACACACACATACACACACATATATATATGTATACTTTTAAAAATAATTAATTTTAAATCTATAATCTATACTCCAGCTTGGTAGTTTGATAGTTTTTGCACAAGAATGCAACATCATTTGTAATTTAGAAAAACTCAGAATTATGGAATCAGTAGCATATTACATAATCATTTAAGGTTCTAGAGTATCAGCTATTAATCAGTCCCTTCTGCATGAAATAACTACCATCATCATGACTTCAGCTGAGCCTGATTGCTAAACATCATCACAATTGGGCTTATTGACAGCTGTGCTCATTCATTAAAGGAGGGCCAAGCAGTGTCTGTGGACTCTTACTGGAGTATCCAGCCAACTATGTAATTTGACCCTAATCACACATGGCCTCCTGGATTTGGGGAGGGCTACAGTATATACCTGCAGAAGGCTAGGAAGAGAAGGCATGACCTATGCTGGGTAAAGGATTTGCAGTCTGCATACCCTCAGGTCATACATACACCTCAGCAATCTCAGTAAGTAAGCTCGATAAATTCATTGGTTCCCCAGTAAAACTTTAATGAAACATTAGCGTGACACTAGAACCTTAAAAGGGAATAAGCATTGCTTAGCATCCCCAGGAAAAGAAGTTTCACAACCGATGGAAAATTTGTTAATGCTATTATGTCTCATAATTATTAAAAAGAAAACGAGAATGTAAAAGATGTTAAAAAGATATGGGAATGGAGATATTTTCCAAAATAGAAAAAAAATGAGAAAATCTAAGCAAGTGATGAAGGTCTTTGTAAGGTTTGTTATATATAAAGGATAAGACAAACATAATATACACATAATCTTAAATTTTTTATGGTCATAATTTAGTCAACTAGTTTAAGGACAAAATATAAATCTAGTCAATGTTTATCTGAGAATATTTGGTTCTTTACCTAAGCCTTATCTACATAGCACATGATAATTAAAAGTATCAGACTGGTGGAACTAACCTTATTGGATGTTTAACAGTCATACTTTAAGGCCTATACTAATGTGGTCAGAGGGACTTAAAGGACAGTTTTTGCCCCTTGCCTTCCAAGGTCAACCAAGTTCCAGGGGACTATGGAACATCTCTCAAAATGTTCTGTATCTGTGGTGAGTCACCTGTCCTCTTGTTCAGGGAGGCCATGGAGACCCCACGAGATGGAATTGAACCAGTGTCCAGTATACAAAGAGGAGGATCAACTTTGAGGAAACATCTCATTCATGCTTCCAAGTGAAGCCAGACATGGCCGAACAGGACCTTTGACTTATCTTCACATAGATGGAACTGGTAAAAGAAAGGAGCCAGGGGCTCCTCCCAAGCCCATGTGACTCCCAAGGAATAGATCCTCAAATGACCTTAAGTGTAAAAATAAATTGATTTATTTTGGCTAACTGTATGGTCTTAAACACCCAAAAGGAAAGTATAACCAAAGAGTAAAGTCATCAGTATACTTCAAGAGTTCAAGGGAATACACTTCCCAGACATTAGGCCCAAGTCTATATAAAAGTTATTTAGACAATTATTTCTCATTGATGATTTTGTTCCTACCCAGAAAGTGCTGCTCAGATGTAACACTTGGTCTGCAGTACTGTAGTATTGCAAATCTTGGTCTGCAATACTGTAGTGCCCACGTGTAGCTAAGGGAAACAACCAGCTATTGTTCTAGAATGATGGATAAGTTTGTTTTCTCCCACTATCTAGAAGCCTTTGAGAGGGAACTGACGCTGATTCTAACCACTCCAACAGCTATCAAAATACCTGAAAGCAAATCCTGAATCCATCACTCTAGAGTCCAGCCTTGGCAGACAAAAGAAAAATGAGGAACCCAAAAGAGGGATGCTTTTGAAAGCTCTCGTCAAGAAATCCAATGGACTCTGATATGAACATTTGAAATATGCCCTGTTCTGACTTTTTTCTGGTTCCCTGTCTAGAACTTGTAATGCTAACTGCTCTTGCCTTTGCTTCTCCTTCACATCGCGCATTCATCAGTGAAGGACTTTGTTTTCTTCCTACTGATGATTCAAGGACTTTCTTTTCCCCCTAGAGATAACAGTTATGCAATTTGGGAGTCTTTTAGATAGACCCACAGAGGGGTACTCCAATTGCCTCACCCTGTATTCCTGTTCCGCATGGAAGAAGCCAGAGCAGTCGGCGTCCCTATTCCCTATTGGCAATTTGGGTAACCTCTTCAGAGGATGGTGTGATAAGAATAGGAGGTAGGAATTGGCTAGGCAGTTAGGGTAAAAAGACCCCAAAGAAAAGTAGCCAGTTTCTTGGCTAAAAGTCAAAATATCCTTGGGCCTCTTAGCAACATACTGTTTCAAAGACCAAAAATGTCAAAAGATTTTGGGAGCTTGTATCTAATCCTTAAAAGATTTAAGGGTTACCTCTTCAGAGGGGGGAATATTAGAGTACCCAAAAACCTCATAAAAATAAATAAATGAAAGAAGAGAAAAAAAGAAAAGGAAAAGAAGAAAGTGATGAGGAGACATGGGAGGTAATGGAGGGAGGGAATAGGCATGGATTTGATAAAAACACCTCATATGCATGTATGAAATTCCCAAAGTTTTTTAAAAAGAATATCTGCTATTAATTTTGAAAAGTATTCATATTTTCTGAAAAAGCAATTAGAAACTATATTAACATTTTCTATGACAATGGCATCTTTACAATGTATTGTACAGTTATGTGTTAATACACACAAATACACACACTTTGTTTTCCATTCATCCACCAGTAGATTTTTGGGTTGCTTTCATCTTTTGGCTCTTGAGGATAATACTGATATTGTTATGATTTTACAATATTTATTTAAATCCATACTTGTAATTAATTTCAATATATACCCAAAAGTGAATTATCAAATTATATGGTAATTCTGCATTGTTTTTTGTTTTTTGTTTTTTTTGTTTTTTTTGAGGCAGAGTCTCCCTGTAGCCCTAGCTGGCTTGGAACTTGCTATGTAGACCAGGGTAGCCTCAAACTCACAAAGACCCTCCTGCCTCTGCCTGTACCACCATGTCCAGCCCTGAATTTTAAAAAGTATTTATTATTTTTATTTTTTTATGTGTGTGAATGTATTGCCTGCACCTGTGTAAGCACACCTGTGTCGTGCAATGCCTGAGGAGGTCAAAGAAGGCATCAGGTTCTCTGGAACTGGAGTCACAGTTGTTAGCCACCTTGTGGGTGCTGGGAATATAACCCAGGTCCTCTGCAGGAGCAGCCAGTGCTCTTAACTGCTGAGCCATCTCTTCAGTCCCATTATGCTGTTTTATACAGCAACTGCACCATTTTACATTCCTACTGGCAATATTCAAGTTTCAATTTTTCTACATCCTCACCAACACTTATTATCTCTTATTTTTTATAAAGTTATCCTAATGGTTGTGATCAGTAAGTTTGGACACATGTAAACATCCAAAGTATGCTATTGAATAGCCCATCACTGTGGGAATGAGTGCCAGGGTTCATTTGCCCTTCTGCCTTGCCAAGCAAAGATTAGGTCTGCCCCAGCTGGCCTGGAACTAACTATGTAGACCAGGCTGGCCTCGAACTCACAAAGATCCACCTGCCTCTGCCTCCCAAGTGGTAGGATTAAAGGCGTGTGCCACCACGCCCAACTAGGTCTATTTCTTGACTTTATTTTGTTCCATTGATCTGCAAGTCTATGTAATACACAATATCTTGATTCTAGGAAAGTCAGGGGACAAGCTTTAAAAGCAGGCATTGCTGGTCTACCAACTCAGTCCGTTGTCAGGACTGTCTTGACCCTTCTGGATCCTTGACAGTTCTATGTAAAAGTTTGAATCACTCTGCATTTCTTCACAAAACCCTACTGGTATCTCAACAGGGATCATGTAGGCTAAGTTGGAAACAACTGGTATCTACAGTAGCTCTGCCATCCATGAATACAACAGTTCTCTGTTCACTCGGCTGTTTCATGATCTGAGTCACATTTCAGACGTTTCAGTGCACAACACTTGAACATTTTATTTCTAAGATGTTGCAAGATATTTTCAAACATTTTTATGTTTTTGATGCCTTTGTACTTAGTATGTCTTTAGATCTAATTCTGACTGGGAGTGGTGGCACACACCTTTAATCCTGGCACTCAGGAAGCAGAGTCAGGTAAATCCCTGTAAGTTCTAGGTCAGCCAAGGCCACATACTAAAGCCCTGTCTTGAACAAACAGCAAAAATTCCCACAAATACCTAATTCTTTAATTATTCATTTACAAAATGGCCAGAATCTGCATTAATGGCTTTTACTTAACCTTGCTCCAAAAGCTACTGTTATAACTCAAACAAGTTCACTGAGCCATGTGCTCTTGTGACCTAGCATATGACCTTGATCCCTGAGCCCCAACTTTGCCCTCCACTCAAGATAATAAATGAATGTGGGCATGCTTGGTTAGTAAGCTCCAGCCAGGAGACATCTGGAGGAACAGGTGCCCTCTGACTTCTGGTCCACTCTTAAAACTAAAGAGTCAGGCTGTTTATTCAGGTCTAACTGTGATGTGGCTTAGTAACACAGCACTGTAATATAAACACAACTAATTTGTAATACTGCTCGTGAATCTGATCTTTCTGAACTCAGTTCTACTAATTTAGAAAAAGTCCATAAAATATTTCACATAATCATTGACATCTGTAATAGCAAGTTATTTTTCAATTTAGGTGCCTTTTTATTTTCTTCTTAACAAACTTGCAAGAACTTCTAGTACACTGTTAAAGACACATGGTAAGAACAAACATCCTTGCCTTGTATTAGGGGCAATATTAGAGGAAAATAATTGAGTGTTTTACCAATAAGTATAATGTTCACTGTAACTTTCTTTGTAATGTCCTTTGACAAATTGAGAAAGCTTTCATCTCTTCCTAAATATTAGCATTCTACTGATGTGTCTTTATATATTTTATTCTATCATGAAGCATCTTCATCTAAATTTTTGGTTTGGTTTGTTTTTTGAGATAAGTGCAAACTCTTTTTGGTGTCAGGGTCTTCTGGAGCCTAGGCTGGTCCCAAACCCTCTACGTAGCCAAGGCTGGCCTTCAACTCTGGCTCCTCCTGTGTCTACCTCCCCAACACTGACATTATAGACATATGCCACCACTCCCAACTAATCAAACTCTTTCTTTAAATTTTTTATAACATTTTTATTTATTTATTTCGTGTGTATTCATATGTGCATGGAAATACGTGTGTCACAGTTTGCATGTAGAGGTCAGAGGACAAACTGCAAGTCAGTTCTCTCCTTCTACCACGTGCGTCCCAGGGATTGAAATTAAGTCATCAGGCTCAGTAGCAAGTACCTTTACCTACTGAGCCATCTCACTGTCCCTCCTCTCCCCATTGAACTCTTTTTCTTTTTTTCTTGGTCTTTTTGAGACAGGGTCTCTCTGTAGCCCCAGCTGGCCTGGATTTACTATGGACACCGGGCTGGCCTCGAACTCACAGAGATCTGCCTGCCTCTGACTCTGGAGTGCTGGAATTAAAGGCGAGCACCACCGCGCCCAGCCCCCATTGAACTCTTGATTCTTTCTCCTGCTTCAGGCTCCAGAGTACTGGGATGGAAAGAACGTACCCCCCTTGCTGGGGGCAAGGGTCAGGGTGTTCAAAGAATCTGCCTTCACAGACTGTCTGGTATCAACTGAAACAAGCTATTTGTTCACTCGGGCTCAGCCTGAGAAACTATTTTATCTAGTTATCCCTCAGCTGTCAGTCGGTACAGTACAGGTATGATTGTTCCATACAAGTCTGTCTTGTTGGTGGCTCAGGGCCAAAGATACTTGTTTTATTTTCTTCACCTTTGGACTGTACTCTCGTGAGCTGTTGTGGAAACTGGAGAGGTATGGACTACACTGTTGGATCTCTGTCAGGTGGTTTTCATTTTTCCCCTGTGAGTCTCTAGTGCATCCCCCACCCCTTCCCTGTCCCATTTTCTATCTGAGGGGAAGGCGAAGACACTGGGTGCTGGCTACCCTGGCATCTTGGTCATTTAGCTGATGATTCTCTGAACGCTTGCTTTCTCCCAGCTGAGTTCCTTTCTCACTAGTCTGTAAGAAAGTTGAAGGCCTCTTTATCCAGCACGCTTCTGCTCTGAACCAGGCTTAGCTGTCCACACGAAACCTCTCACTGCAGCCTTCCTCTGTCCACAAATTAAAGTATACATACTCTCCCTGTAGGCAGAAAACAGCTTGTAATGCACATAAATTACATAGACGGCATTGTAGGCTTAATTCTACTGATTCCTGACTCAGGTTCCAATTTGTGGATAAATGTTGTCCTTTAAGAACGAACATTTATTCTCTGCACCATCTGATACCGAAACTCAAAGTAAAAGAACTGGTGTTTGTGTTTCTAATGCTACAACGGACAATGAATTCAGTATCTGCTTGAAATTCCAGAAAGCATCTCTATGCTGGTGAATTTAATTTCATGAAGCAATATTTTTCCAGTGAGCCATGAAATAATCCAGCAATTCTCATTTATTGAACAAAAATGTGGTGAAACCTGAGCAGCTTGTAAGCACTAAACACGAGTACTTAGGTTCTTATTTGTGGATCGTTGTTGTTGGGCTCTCAACATCGAACCAAAATACAGCTGGGCATGGTAGCACACACCTCTAATCCCAGCACTTGGGAGGCAGAGGCAGGTGGATCTCTGTGAGTTCAAAGCCAGCCTGGTCTACATAGTGAGCTCCAGGCCAGCTGGGGCTACAGGGAGACCCTGTCTCAAAAAGGCAAAATAAAAACAGAACAAAATACAAAAATATAAAGAAGCAACAGGATTAAGGCTTCTGAAAGGCTAGCACAGCCCATTGGATTGTCCTGCTAAAGTGAGGCCTTCTTTTTTCATTTAATTAATCTCCATTTTTTTCCTACTTTATAACAAAAGATACACTTTTACTTTGCAAATAAGTTGGTGTAATGTCTAAATCCAGACAGAATTAGACTTATTTCTATGTATTAGCTCCGTAATATATATTATATTAGTTTCTCAGATTACAATTTAGAAAATTTGGTAACAACTTTCTGAGGCCATATTACCATTTTATTAAAGCTGGATTTTTTTTTTTTTTTGGTCTTTTTGAGAAAGGGTCTCCCTATAGCTCCAACTGGCCTACAACTTGTTATGTAGACCAGGCTGGGCTTGAACTCACAGAGATCTGCCTGCCTCTGCCTCCTGAGTGCTGGAATTAAAGGCATGTGCCATGAAGCTGGATTTTTTAAAAATTAATTAATTTTTATTTAATGTGTATGAGTGTATTGCCTGTATGTTGTTAGTGCACCTGTATAATGCAATGCCCTCTGAGGACAGAAGAAGGCACCAGATCCCCTGGAACTAGAGTTATGGATGATAGCCGCTATATGGGTGCTGGGAATAGAATCCTGGACCTCTGAAAGAGCAGCCAGTGCTCTAACCATGGAGCCATCTCTCCAGCCCTCCTGAGTCTTCTTCTTAATAGCAGGTTCTCTCAAAGTACCACTTCCCAAGGACATGTTCATACTATAGCCTTGAATTGTAGATAAAGGTTTAGATATCAACCAGAGCCAGCTTCGGCTCTTTCTGTTTTCTGATACACGCATTTTCTGTATTCTGCTAACCATGGACAACAGCTTTCTGCTGGTGTGATATTGGACAACAGTTTTCTGCTAGCTGTTGATTAATGTTGGTTGAGTTCAATCAGGAAAATTTTATTGGTGCTATAGATTGGTTGTTTTTAAGAGTCCCCAAAAGGTCTGTGTGGGAAAGACTTGCTCAGGGAGGCACTGAGTGGAGGTGGGGCCATTAGGAGGTAAAAGCTAGAGAGAAATCTTTGGATCACTGAGGATATGCTCTTGAAAGGAATTGTGGGACCGCTCTTTCTATCTTTTTTCACTTCTCAACCATGGAGTGCTTCTGCTCTGTCACACACCCCTACCACAGGTCCAAATCAATGTGGCAATTAATCATGGACTAAAACCCCTAAAACTCTGAGCCAAAATAAACCTTTCATGTGTTTGCTATCACAAGTATTTTGTTATAGTAACAGAAAGCTGACTGATACAGTTGGTGATCTCATGAGAAATTTTGGCCTATCATTTTTAAAACAAAAGACTTCTTGGCATGTGGTGTGCATGAGCTGAAGTCCCAGAAAATGAGGCAGGTGGAGGATCATTTGATCAAAATGGTCCTTGGCATGAAAAATTTTATTGCTTCCTAATTTTATGACATCTCTTTTATTCCATCTGTGGTCACTCATACATCAATCAATTATTTCATATTTCAGTAAAAGGAAACCCAATTGAAGGGAAGTTTCATTAATTTTCTATATTTAGAGTCATATTTTTTATCTATTCTTCCCATTAAGCTAATGAGATATCTTCATTTCTGAAGGAACATCAGGCCATGTATGTCTATAATAGACTCTCTCTGTCTCTCTCTCTGTCTGTCTCTCTCTCTCTCTCTCTCTCTCTGTCTTTTTGAGACAGAGTCTCCCTGTAGCCACAGCTGGCCTGGAACTCACAGAGATCAGCCTGCCTCTACCTCCCAAGTGCTGGGATTAAAAACATGCACCACCACGCCACTTTATAATAGACTCTTATCTCTGGCCTTTCACTCATTAATTCCTTTGACACTCTTCTGAGTTCTGTCTCATTCTCTTTTACTGTACCCAATGATGAAGGTTAAAGAGAAGGAAAACAGGGCCTACCTTTGAACTCACAGAGCTGTAGAGGAATTGGACTTGTATATAACCTTAGATCATATCAGTTAGGAACTTGTACCTGAGAAGAGACAAAGATGCCCTGTGAATTTTTTAAAACCAGCTGTGAAAAATATTTCTTTCTGGAGTATAGAGACCATAGGAATTTCTCCCTCTCTCTTTGAAGGTTGTTTATGTCTTCTGAAATAAACTGGCAATAGATCAACAGAAGGTAAAGCATACCAATTTGTACAAAGAAGCTACATAGACTAGGAAAGTCAAAGATGGTCGGTGATGAAGGTTTGTTAGGGAGAAGGAATTGGGGAGCTGGAAGTACTTTTGTGGGGCAGAAAATGACCCTCAAGGGAATTGAGAACGTAGCTGGAGGCAAAGTTCCTATGGCTCCTAGGTGTGGGCTTTGACTTTCCTGTCTATTTTGTAGTCATCAGTCCTTCCTGGTTGATGAGATTTCATAATACCTGAGTTCCTTCTCAGAAGGAAATTGCCCTTGGGAGAGAGAGAGGGAGGAGGAGGAGGTAGAAGAAGGGGAGAGGAGAGAGGGGAGAGGGAGAAGGGAGAGGGGAGAATATGAAAGAATGAGTGAAACGGTGGTCAAGAACCAGGAAGGAGGCTGAAGGGCAGAGGGGCCTAGTCGTGAGGCTTTTTCTAGTTCTTTCTATCACAGTACCATACTTACAGCTTCCATTTTCTGAACCCCAACAAGAATAGTAGAGGAAATAATGTTAAATTTTAAGTTCATCTTTGACTTTACGTAACTAGAGAGAGATAATTGGGTATTCTATAAATATATATGTACTGTATATAATCCTATGGATCTTGCTCTGTAGATCCAGCTGACCTTGAACTCATAGAGTTCTGCCTGTCTCTGTCTCCCAAGTGCTGGGACTAAAAGTATGCACCACCACGCCTGGCCAGATCCTAATTTTTAAAAGATGGGAATATTTTCCTCCTGGTTTTCACAAGGGTAGAATCACCTTGGCTTACTATTAGGTACTTCATTTCTTTAACATAAATAGTTGATAAATGGGTATACATGCAAAAATGGATAGAAGCTGGATGTAGTGGTGAACGCCTTAAGTTTTAGCACTGGGGAAGCAGAGGCAGGTAGACAGACCTCTGTGAGATTGAGTCCAGTCTAGTCTACATAGTGAGTTCTGGGCCAGCTGGGGTTATTGGGAGACCCTGTCTCAAACAACAACAAACAAACAAACAAACAAAACTGCCAGTGCCAGCCGGCCAAGACGGACAGTACCTGAAAGGGGGAGTGAGGATTGAAAGAAAGGAAAGGAGACAGAAAAGATGATGCTTGGGAGGGCTCACAGTGAATACTGCCAGCCTCGGTTTATTTCAGTTCTGTCTGGTTATACAGAAGAACTCAATTAGTTACAATTGCTGTATTTCCCCACCTGAATCTGAGGGTCAGGGAGTGGTCAGATCAAAGGCTTCTTGGATCCTTTTGTTTACCACTAATGCCTCAAGGTCAGGTATTGTGAGACTCTCCAGAAAACTTCTTCCTCCTGAATGGGCAGGTTAAGTACTGGTTTGCATGACACAAACTCAGTAAATGAGGCTGCTGCAGCTCAATGATTAGAGGCTCCCGACACAAAACAAATCCCAGATAGTGACTGGTGACCAATAACCCCAAACTTCATATCTGAAAGACTACAGTTTGAAACAATGCAAGCATTTAAAACAGTTTAAATTCTAGCCAATTCTATGTATAACTATTTAAAACAAAAATGTGTCTTATAGATTTTGAGTTCTGTGCAGATATAACAGAAGTTAAAGAAAAGATGATCCCACAGGTTATATAACACAATATTCTCTTCAAGTAAAATAAAATTTAAAATAGCTTAGCAACAGTATCCAAGCAACACCTTAAAGAGTATATTGGTTTTGTGAAAAGAGATTTGTTCATTGTTGGATGAAGACTTAATTTTTAAGAATACTATTATTTAAGATTGGTGTATTATGTATTGACAAAACATTGCTGTTTTATTCATTTGGTACTTACGGTAACTAAAGATCTGCTTATCCTCTAGGTTAGTGAATGATAAAAGGATTTCATTAGAATAAAATGTCATTTTAAAAAATACTAAAAATATCTGTGTTTCTCTAGAGCAAAATATCTTAAAAGTATAAGTTTGGGTATTTTTCAGTTTGAACTAGCTGAATTTTAAAAATTTGTCTTGCACAACTAAGATTATGTATCATTTTTCATTTTGGTATATAAAAGTAGTTTGAAATTAGTTCAATATAAAATTATCAGTTAAGAAAAATATAATATGAAAATGAGATAGAGTCTCCTTGTAGCCACAGATGGCCTGGAACTTGCTATGTAGAGCAGGCTGGCCTAGATCTTACAGAGCTCTACCTCTGCCTCTGAAGTGCTGGGACTGAAGGCATGTACCACCATGCCCGGCTTAATTTTTATTTTAAGATAATAAATTTCATGATAATGACTGTGCTTAGAACAAATTGTCTGTTTTTTCAAGTGGGCTGATCACATTCATTATATACATGGATCTTTTTAAAGCTACTAAAATATTTATTAATAATGTTAAATTTAAAAAATAACTTTAGGTAAGGGAGAAGAAGGGGTGGAGGTGGTTTAACCAAAACTAAGGATGTATAAAAAACTCGCATGGTGGGGCTGGAGAGACGGCTCAGAGTTTAAGAGCACTGGCTACTCTTCCAGAGGACCTAGGTTTGAGTCCTACATGGTGGCTAACAACAATCTGTAACTCCAGTTCCGGGGGATCCAACACACTCTTCTGGCCTCTGAGGGCATTGCACAACACAAGCACACTCAAATACATGCAGGCAAACACTCAGACACATAAAATAAAAATGATAAATAAATAATTTTTAAAATCCCACATGGAAACACACTAATTTGTAAGCTAATTAAAAAATAAAAATAAGAAGGAGTTTGAACATAGGAACCCTGCATAGGTGGGCAATGCTTCTCCAAGAAGACATGGGCTAGTTGATAGGTAGAGAATGGGCGGGAGCGAGCGGCGTGGATGGAGAGCACGAGCGGATGGATGAAGGCACCGAGGCACAGATGGAATTCTCAGTGGGACACAGATTTATTTCGCATGGGGCACCTTTCCCTCGGGAAGGGAAAGATGTCCACGAAGGGAAAGATGGAAGGGAAGGGAAGGGAAGGGAAGGGAAGGGAGAAGGGGGAAGGGGGAAGGGAAGGGAGTCAGGGAAAGATGTCCGG
>NW_008347579.1:183714-188985 GCF_000622305.1 Nannospalax galili | reverse complement strand
GAGAGAGAGAGAGAGAGAGAGAGAGAGAGAGAGAGAGAGAGAGAGAGAGAGAGAGAGAGAGAGAGAGAGAGAGAGAGAGAGAGAGAGAGAGAGAGAGAGAGAGAGAGAGAGAGAGAGAGAGAGAGAGAGAGAGAGAGAGAGAGAGAGAGAGAGAGAGAGAGAGAGAGAGAGAGAGAGAGAGAGAGAGAGAGAGAGAGAGAGAGAGAGAGAGAGAGAGAGAGAGAGAGAGAGAGAGAGAGAGAGAGAGAGAGAGAGAGAGAGAGAGAGAGAGAGAGAGAGAGAGAGAGAGAGAGAGAGCAAGAGAGAGAGAGAGCAAAAAGGAAGGCAAGAGATAGCAGGAGCAAGGAGTGAGGATAAGGAAGGGAAGGGAGCTGAGGTAGGGAAAAGGATTTGAGTGCGATGGGGAGGCAGGTCTGACTCCCAGGTGGGCGTGGACAGGCACAGTAACCGTGCCCGGCAATTCAACGGTCGCAGAAACCAGTGCTGTCCAGTGGCCTTGAGTGAGGTCTGGGAGTGACTGAATTTGATTGGAAAGGCGATGAAAAGAAAACTGGCAGAGAGTAGTGAAGGGGAAAGGGGAGAGAGGGGGAGAGAGAGCTGAAAGGAATGGGAGAGGGGAGAGAGATAGAGGGTGGAAGTGTACCTTAATGCCGAATTAGTGGTGTTTGCAGAGGCCAGTAACGACAAGCAAGTCCGAAAGTTTTACGTGCGAGGTCCCTTCAAGTAAGATCCAAGTCACGGCACCATCTCATAGGTAGAGAATGGGCGGGAGCAAGCGGCGCGGATGGAGAGCACGAGCGGATAGATGAAGGCACCGAGGCACAGATGGAATTCTCAGTGGGACACAGATTTATTTCGCATGGGGCACCTTTCCCTCGGGAAGGGAAAGATGTCCACGGGTTGTGAGCTGGGACTTTACATATGGGGGCTTTAGGGTGTGGAATCAGGGAGGGGGAAGCAGGTAGGATTAGGGTGTGGAAGTGTCTTCTTTTTCCTCTTAAGATAAGAGGAACTCTGCTTATCTTATCTTTGGAGGTCAGAGGAAAGGCAGGCTGCTTCTCAGCAGAGTTTGTAGGTCCCTGTTGGGGAGCAGGGGGGGGGAGCTGCTATTTGGAACCCTAACACTAGTAAAAGAAAATATCAGTGCCAGGCATGGACTACCTCTCCATGAGTTATTGGTCAGTGAGGCCCCAGAGGCTCTGTAAATGGCACAGGCTCTTGCCATTGCACTCAGCTGCCTACCACACCTAGATGGTAAGACCTTATTGTTGAAGACACCACACGGTTTGGTTGTGGGACACAGATAAATCAAACTGGAATTGATCTGAAAACTTTCTCTCTGCTGGCTAGCTTAAATAGTGCTGGAAGTGCTCTGCAGGCTGCTGGGAGTATTACTCAGTGGTATTACCCAACAGTGTAGTGAACCCCGAATGCTACAGTACCTACCTAGCAAGCAAGATATGCCTACTGGTGCAATAGTGGCATGACTGCTTTGCAAAAGTAACCAACAGCTCTCTGATTGGCTTTGAGACCTACTCCCCAAGAGGGAATATATACTTGGTACTGTAAACCTGGTCAAAAGCCCTATGCCCTAGGAAAGAACCTAACACTGTTGTTCTGCTAAGTGGGCATGTTGTCAAACCGCCTTCTAAGTATTTATGTAGATTAGTGCTGCTCTCAACCTTGGTCAGAGGAGCGTCTTTCCACAGTGAGTAGCAATGCACAGACTCCTAACTAGCCAAAGTGCTGAGAATAAGTGAGCATTGTTGCTCTGTCCTTAATGGGACATCTGTATCAACCCTTCTCCAAGTCCCAGGGAACATCATGGAAAAGGGGAGAAAAAGAATATAAGGGCCAGAGGATGGAGAAAAGTGCTGGGAAATGTGGTCTTCTGGGCATGAGATGGCTGTTCCACTCACCACAACATTCCATCAGACAGACTAGCTGAACTCAGTGGGTTACAAAAAGATTTTAACATAGTTCACGAATGTGGAACACTCTGTGGTTTCAACTAATAGCAGTAAACTAGTTAACTTCTCTTATGACTGCATCCCTCCACCCCCTAGTCTTTGTGATTAAATGTAGGCTATCAAAAATTTCCTTTTATCCTAATCTGCTATAGAGCCAGTAACTATCATAACCCTCCAAATACATCTCATAAGCTAAGGATGATTTTAAATAGTTAAAAAAATCAAAAAAATATTTCACAATGTGAAAATTTTATGGAATACAAATTTCAGTGACAAAAAGTTATTATAACATAGTCATGCTTCTTTGCCTACATTTTGTGTCTGGCTTGTTTCATGCTGTAATGATAGAATTGGATTAGTTGCACCAGAATCTGTCTGGCCCCATAAAATCTAAAATGTTTGCCACCTGCTCCTTTACCAAAGAAGTGTTTCAAATCTAGAAGGTGAAATCATGTTAAATTGGAGATTATAGTGAAGTGTAGTAAACGCCAATGGAGAAAATTCAGGATTACGTCTATACTAGTCTATCTAGCATCAGAACTCTGCATATTATAGAAACTGCCCTGGACCAGTATAAGCCCAGAAAAGAATATGTTGGTTTTCACAACTAGTAAGATTGCAGACAATCCTGGATTCATAAATGGCTGGGTTCAGCAGTTAAAGTAGTCTCATGACCAATTTGTCTTTTTTCCTTTAGGTTCGGCTTCTTCTGTGCTGCATCATCTGGAGGCAGGTTCATCCTACAAGGAGGCAAAAATGATCATAAACGGTTCTAGATTTCGCTGTCTTTAAGGTAGTGCCTTAGTTACTTTTCTTGTTGCTGTGATAAAATACTCTGACAAAAGCAATTTAAGGAGGATTCATTGTGGCTCAGGGGCAGTCCATCATGACAGAGAGGTCACGGCTGCAGGAGGTCAAGCCAGCTGGTCACACTGCATCCACAGTCAGGAAGCAGAGGGTGATCAATGAACGTTTGTGCTCAGATTGCTTCCTTCTTTTTATACAGTTCAGGATCCTATCTAGGGAATGGTGACACAGTAGGTGGATCTTTACAGCTCAATTAACACAGTCAAGATAATCCCCCCAAAAGGCCCAGAAGTCCTTCTTCCTGGCTCTCAAGTTGGTGGTAGAGATTAACCATCATAGGTTGTGACCCAAGCAAGGGAAGTATCTGCTCCTTGCATCACAGAAGCCTGTGGAAGATTCTAATTGCCTGGCTTAGATCATGTGCTCACTCATCAAGCCCAGCTGTGTGAGTCGGCTGCATCACCTGGAATCATCTCCATGATGGTGAATGTGGGGCAGTGCAACTTTTATCTTTGCTGATAGGGAGAACCTGATGCCATAACAAAAACAGGAGTTTCACACTGTGGCATCTTGAAACATTGCAGGAGATAGTGTTGGGGACATACAGCATTCCATTTGAGGTGATTTGTGAGGCTTCAGAAGAGTAAAAGCCTATGAAAACATTAAACATTTTAAGACAGAAATTACACACTGATTTTGGATGATCTAGCTTACTGACCTGTTTTAGCTGACCTGTTGACTGTGCTGTCATTATTTTTGAACCAATCATTTTCCAGCTTCTCTTAAAAAATTACTTCTGACAAAACTGGACCTGCAGTCCTGCATGGACATAGTCACCTTGCATATAAAGTAGCAGCAGCAATTTCCGTAGATGAAGCCTTTGGTCTCTTGTTATCCAAAAGCACTATTATTCCCTATTGTCTCTCTAACACTGAGACTGATTTCAGTTGCCACTTGCCTTTGTATCTGCTAGAGTAGTTGATTGCCTCTGTATGCCCATGTAACCACTGAATATGGGAAAACGAAGGTTGATTTGGGCACAAGAGGAGAGATCATCTTTCTTTGATAAAGTGAAGAATATTCCTCCACGAGTAATATGCAATAGAAGGGGACTATTGAAAGAATTACAATTTAAGAGGCCATTATGAAAGAAACCATCATAAGGGCTCTGACTTAATATGGAGAAGATGAAGATGAAGAATTTAAACGGAAAAATGACTGAACTTTTAGCAGGCAATTATTTTAGAATATGAATAAAATATCTGATGCTATTATAAAGGAGGTTATATATTAAGTTAAAAAATTGTCCAGACATCACAAGCTTCTACACACTGCAAGGTTATAAAAGAACATGGTAGAATGCAGATGACACTGTGTGCCTTATACTGAGATAGGTATTTGTAAATGTAAGTTTTACTGGACGTGCTGTTGACCAGTATATTCAAGCTCTGTTCGAGTGCTTACAGAAAAGTTATAAAAACAGTTAAATCAGTTGCAGCACTTATATTGTAGATGATAACAACATGGGTATTGTATTAGGGTTCTCCAAAGAAACAGAACCAGTAGAATGAATATGTATAAAGATTTATCAGCTTAGCTCACAGGATAGAGTCCGAGTAGTCCAACAATGGCTGTACCACACTGGAGAGGCTGAGAATCTGTAGTTGCTCAGTCCACAAGGCTGGATGTCTCAGTAGTCCCAATCCAGTGCTGGAGGTCTGACAAATTCCAAAATATCAGCTAGTCTTCAGTCTACAGCAGCAAGACGAACCCACCAGCGAGAGAGAAGGCAAGCCGCAAAAAGCCCCGTGTTCTCCTCTGCCTTGGTCTTTTATACCGGCTGCCATCAGAAGGTAACACCCACATTTAGGGTGTGTCTTCCAGTTTTAGATGATCGAATCAAGAATTTCTCTTTCATTTCAGTTAATCTCAGATCAAATCAAGTTGACACCCAGGATTAGCCATCACAGGTATAAATACTATCACCCAGCTATGCATATTTAACTGGTGATATTGGCAAGAAGTTTTTTGTTTTTTGTTTTTTGTTTGTTTGTTTTTTCTTTAGAAACCTGTCTTAGTTTATTCTCTATTGCTGTGACAAAACACTCTGACCAGTACCAACTTGGGGAGGAAAGGGTTTATTTGTCTTACATCTCCCAGGTTGCACCCATTCATCAGGGAGCCCAAGGTAGGAACTCAGGGCAGGAACCTGGAGGCAGGAGCTGGAGCACAGGCCATGGAGGAACGCTGCTTACAGGCTTGCTCCCCTGGCCCCTGCTCAGCCTGCTTTCTTATGCAACACAGGCCCACCTGCCCAGGGGTGGCACCACCTACAGTGGGCTGAGCCCTCCCACATCACTCATCAAGAAGATGCCCTTCAGACATGGCCACAGGCCAGTCCAATAGAGGCAATTCCCCGATTGAGGCTCCCTCAACCCAGGTGTGTCAAGTTGACACTAAAGCTATCCAGCACAAAACCTTTTTTTAAAATTTA
>NW_008347579.1:179457-180043 GCF_000622305.1 Nannospalax galili | reverse complement strand
TTGAATAAATTAAGTAGTATTGGATGCAGATCTTCTTTAAATGTCTGATAGAATTCTGCTGTAAATCCATCTGGTCCTGGGCTTTTTTTGGTTGGGAAGTTTTGTATTACTGTTTCCATTTCTTTTTGTGTTATGGGTCTGTTTAAGCTGTTAATCTCTTCTTGGTTTAGTTTTGGTGGTTCCCATGCCTTTAGATATGCATCCATTTCTTTTAGGTTTTCAAATTTAGTAGCATATAGGTTTTGAAAGTATTCCCTTATAATGTTCTGTATCTTTCTGGTGTCTGTTGTGATGTTTCCCCTTTCATCTCTGATTTTGTTGATTTGGAGGTGCTCTTTCTTTCTTTTGGTTAATTGGGCTAGCGGTCTGTCAATCTTGTTTATCTTTTCAAAGAACCAGCCAGCTCTTGGAATTGTTGATTCTTTGTATTCTTTTCTTTCTTTCAATTTCATTGATGTCTGCCCTGATTTTTGTTATTTCTTCTTGTCTGCAGGGTTTGGGTTTTGTGTGCTGTTGCTTTTCAAGTGTGTTGAGTTGCCGTGTTAAGTCATTTATTTGTGTTCTTTCCGATTTTTTTTTTTTTTCA
>NW_008347579.1:178286-178902 GCF_000622305.1 Nannospalax galili | reverse complement strand
GTATAGTCGTTCCTTTCTTCAGCTCTTTGTATTGCTCCCAGAACTCTCTGAAGGGCTGGTTTTGTGGACAAGAATTCCTTCAGCCTATTTATGTCATGGAAGATTTTTCTTTCCCCTTCAACTATAATAGACATTTTGGCTGGATATAGTAATCTGGGTTGGCATCTGTGGTCATTTAACACTGGGAATACTTTGGTCCAGGCTCTTCTGGCTTTCATAGTTTGCATTGAAAAGTCAGCTGTGATCCTAATGGGTTTTCCTTTATATGTGACTTGTTGTTTCTCTTTTGCAGCTTTCAGAATTTTCTCTTTGTTTTGTGCGTGTAGTATTATTACTACGATATGCCGTGGAGTTTCTGTTCTGGTCCTGTCTCTTTGGTGTTCTGTATACTTCTTGTATTTGTATGGGCATGTCTTTCTTTAAGTTTGGGAAATTTTCTTCCACAATTCTGTTGAAGATGTGGTCCATGCCTTTGTCTTGGGATTCTTCTCCTTCCTGTATGCCTATGATTCACAAGTTTGGTCTTTTTATGGTATCACTCAATTCCTGAATATTCCACTCTTGTGATTTCTTAAATTTTTCATAATCTTTGCTTGAGTGGTCCAGTTCATCCACT
>NW_008347579.1:164893-177215 GCF_000622305.1 Nannospalax galili | reverse complement strand
CCCCGGAAAGAGGCTGGCGGGTGTTGCAGGATCAGGGAAGTAAAGGGAGGTGAGGGCGGGGCCAGGTCCAGAAGCAGTGCTCCTAGGACCCAGGGAAGGCACTAAGTTGGTCTGGGTGAAAAAGATCAGGAAGCAGCATTGGTTCCCCAGGTGTCTGGGGACCCAAGACTAGGAATGGTGCAGGGCCCAAACAAGGAGTAGAGAACAGTGGGGGAGATGGAAGGGTGAATGTGGCTGGGTGAGTCCTATTGGCAAGAATTTTTATTTGTCAGAAGATGAGATGACCAGATTGGAACTCAGTAAGTGACAAGAAATATTTTGTAAAAAAGTGACATAATTCGTCAAATAAGTCAGGGTGACTCCGCTCCTGCAATGGAGGAACATCTTCCAAGAGACATAGAATCTTAGGTTTTCTGATTATATCATTTGCCAAGAATTTCTTTGTGTCAAAGAATTTAAATGTCATCTACAATGAATGCACAGCAATTGTTCCCATGAACCAGATAAAACCCTGTGACTGAATCCAGAGACACCAGGGCTGTTTTTCATGGCTTAAATAGATGGGGGCCTGTTTATAGTACATGGGCCTTGTGCCTAAGTGCTGAGTTATTTCTGGACACATTTATGTCATTCAAGAGAAGAAGCTCTGTTCAGTCCCTACAATGATATCAGAGTTTGTAGACTTTAAGGCATTCATACACAGTTACACGAGTGTGCGATGTGATTGCTCATTCTAAGTGAAATTGCATCTTTGAGAAACTAATTTGGCAACGAACAACCTGACCCATTTAGCCTAGCCTACAACCATTTTCCCAAAACACAAGTCATAGCCTGAACTACATTACAAAACTGGAATGGGAAACTAAATACCAAAAAAGTTCTTGATTTTAAAGTTCATGAAAATAAACTGATGTTGATTGAACTTGCCTTTCTAGTTTAATACTGATAAATACAAAGAGTTACAAATTGAAGTTTTTATACTGCAGAGCAGTGAGGAACTGAAAACTAAGTAATGTACAATGGTGTTGGAATGCCAGATCTGGTTACATATCCCTGGATAGTTCCCACTGTAAAAAGAGCCAGCTCATGCTAAGCAGCATCAGTGCTTGGCCACTCCATTTCTGCATTTGGAACTGAAGAAAATCAAATTACTGCTCCCAGGTTTTATAGCCTGACAGAGATATCTTAGGTCAGGTCTAGTAACAAGTCAAGGACTAACAAATTTTGAAAGAAAACTTTAGTAATGAAGAATTTCTATATTCTTAATTTTTTTAATTTAAATTTTTAAGCGTGTCTAATGCTACGCACTCCTGTTTGGCACTGTGCTGTGTGTTTATAGCATCCTTCAGGTCACATAGTTTAGACTGGTATGTAATCTATTTACTTGAATAGATGGCTTTTGTAGCCATTTGAAAGAATAACCTTGGTCCTGTCCTAAGCTTCTGTCTGATACTTTATGTCATATGGTTATGAAAGACTGTTTGGAAGAGAATAATCTATGTTATAACACTTGTAAGCAGAGAGTCTAAACAGCAGGAATCTGCCAGTGTCTCCAGTGCTGTCTAGAGGGAAAGTGTTCCAAGAACAGTGACCTCCAGAGTACTGTCATTGTGATCATAGACATTAACTTTTCCTATATTGACAACAGGTAATAATTGTCATTCAACTAGCTATCTTTGATCAGATGCAGTGCTCACCAAGGAACAGGTACATTATTGATCTGGCCGAGGGAGCAGCCAAAAGGACCAGGCTTGCATCTTCAGCAGTGATTTTTTTTTCTTCTTTACACAGTGTTACTTTACTTTCTGAGTCACATAGCAGCTGCTTGTAGCTAAATCAGCTGCTAAAGCCTTATGACCCATGGGCATCCTGACAAAATGTCTTGACCAGTTGCTTATTTATAATGTGGTGCTCTAAAAATGGTCACACTGTACCCATTACTGCTCTACTGAACTTTTGTGGGCGTAATAGTGAAAAGCTCCTTAGCACCATAATTTAGGAATAAGATTATTATTTTCCTTTGAAAGCCCACATAAAATGAATGAACTTAGTCACTGGGGACTGTTTTTGGTTTAATCTGGGGACCAGTCAAAGAGTTAATCAGAATGGATAGTAGACAGCTCCAGAAAAAGATGTTTCTATGGCCTTGATTGTTTTCTTTTATTTGAATCTAATCCAGAGGGTTTTACATTTTGAAAATTTTATCTAGTAGGTTAATTGAATACGAGTTTACCATGAACAGAAGTCACATCAATAGATCAGTCTCCACTTACAGTGTTCTCAACTGTGGCCAGAGGCTGCTGACACTTTATTGTGTAAGGCAACAGCGAAGTGGCTAATGGTCCTGGACTCCAGTAAATTAATTAATGTGGGTTTACATTCTTCTCAGAGGCAAAAAGGAGTCCTCTGACACACAGGCATTAATATAAGTTATGAGACAAAATTTTAATTATATATCATGCCGCATAAGGCCTTATAACTTGTACCAAGTCTGTCAGTATTGAAGTCAATAAAAGTTGAGTGACTGTGAAATATATTCTGAACAATTAATCTCAGAGCTGAAGTTGTATAAAGAATAAATGGGAATTTTACATATATGTGTGTGTGTGTGTGTGTGTAAGTTTACACATGTAAAAGTTTACACATTACATTAATCCCATTTTTCTAGTTTGCCTTATATGAAATAATTTCTTCATTTAAAAAGTTCATCATGATTGTATATTGAAACATTTTTGAAGTTCCCTTTTAAAAATAATTTTAAATATGCTCAATTGGCTTTTTCTAAGTTATTGAATTCTCAGGTGAGTTTATATAAATTAACTAAGAATGTTGTTCTAAGAACTAATGCTAGAGATATTGTTAGTGTAAAATACAGATACATTTCAGGAAGACAGAAACAGCTAATCAAAATGTGGATGGAACAGAAAATCAGTCTTGCTTTTAAAATCCCTATTATGGGATCTGATGAGCTTAATAAAACCACTAAGCATTTGCTGGAGAGGATCTTGAAGGTTGTGTAGTTTAACTTCTGTCCATACGTATAAATCTATCTTATGTCACCCCAAATAGTCATGCACATCTCCTTCCTTGCCAATGACAATGGATTTATTACCATTCTACTTGGTTCATAAATCTTATCTTCCATATGGTTTTAGACTTCTTTATGTATATGCCATACAACTTCTAGGAGACTGTAGTCTCTTTGAAGGTAGAATCAAGGCTTAACTCTCCCAAAGCCTGTTTATAACCAGTGCTTTCTCTGTAATAATATTCTAAAATATTTTATTGAAGTAGTCAATTAATAATTTCTAATTTGGGAACATTTTACCTCTTAGAAGATTTATTCTTAAGTCCAGCCCTTTGCTTTTTCTTAACTGGTCCTTTCGTCAGAGCCTCCCAGCCCTGGGATTGGGCTTCATTCTTTAAGGTGGGCCTGATTCTTAGTACTTCACTTTTGTTTTCATTATCATGTCCCACAACGGGAAAAACAGTGCTCTTGATTTACATTGTTTCAAAATAACAGATGTGCAGGATCACACTTCTACAGATGTGTGTGTTTGTGCATGTGTGTGGTATATGTGCGTATATGTGTGCATGTTTGTGTGTGTGTGTGTAGGTCAGAGGAAGTCAGTGAGTTTCCTGTTCTATTACTTTCCACCTTTTTCCCTTGAGACATGCTCTTTTTCTGAACCTGAAGCTAGGCTGGCCACCAACAAGCCCTAGCAATCTTCCTGTCTCTACTCCCTCTCCCCCCAGTCCTGGGTTATAGGTGCCTGTGTGGCCATGCCTGGCTTTTTACATGGGTGCTGAGAAACTGATATTTGGACTTAGATCCTCATGCTTGTATAGTAAGCACTCTTATCTGCTGAGCCATCAGGCCCCCAACATCACAGATTTTACTGGACATTTATAAATCCCCCTTACTCTTCAAGAAATACCAAACAATTCTCGGGGATGGAGAGATGGTTCAACCCTTAAGAGCACTGGCTGCTCTTGCAGAGGACCTAGGTTTGATTCCCAGCACCCACATGGTGGCTAACAACCATTTGTACCCCCAGTTCCAGGGGATCCAACACCCTCTTCTGGCCTCCACAGACATTGCACGACATGGATACACTTACATACATGCAGGCAATATACTCATACACATAAAATAAAATACAAATAAAATATAAAATGTAAAAAGAAACACCAATTCTTTCATCATTTTAGTTTCAGTTAAAGCCAGTCTCCATGCTGAAAGTCACTTCATGGTATTCCTGCTACAAGAGAGGTGCTCCTTCCTGGATGGTACCAAGAGGCACCATCCAACTGTGACTTACCCCAAGACAGCACAGGTGCCAAGAAATCACTGTGCTTCAGATTAGCATCTCATGAGACAGGAAGTCAAATCAGTCAGGTTTTATTTTTCCTCAGAAGAGCTTACTCAAATATCTGTGCATGTGATCCTTAAATTTCAAACCAATACTGTCTTAGAATCACAAAGACTTTATGTTGCAAAGTTCAATGTCCTTATCATATAGACAGGAGTGTTAAGTCCTAGAAAGACCATTTGTCTTAGAAGGACCATAATTAGCTAGTAGAGACCAACCCCCTTGACAGACATCTGTCTCCAGACAGCTCTTCCTCACAGTGCTCTCTTTTCAGATGACAAATTAGGTTGTTTCTCCGTATCGTATCTTGTCATGTAAAATTTAAGGATAAAAATCTTCCAGGAGAAATAAGTGTTTTGTTAAAATGTATTTTGTGATATATCACACAAGGGATATAAGAATACATATTCCATAAATCCCTAATAATACATGTCACTGTCTTCAATAGCTCAAGTACTGGCTCTATTGTGAAAAGAGAAAGCTCAAAGCTTCACGTTACCCCCAAGTCATCTTTTTCTCAATGAATTTAAATTCATTAAAATTAAACTAGTCATTTGGGAAATGCAGGTGCCTAAGTAAATAATATTGAATTAGTTGATGAAATTATCCAGCATCTGGCCTTGTTGGAGGTAAACGTTGAACAAGATTAAAGTTGAATTTGGAACATGATTTGTTGTGGGAATACGTATTTGTAATATTGTAGTACATACACTTATTTCCTTTCTGGGTTTGTGTACGTGTGTGTGTGTGTGTGTGTGTGTGTGTGCGTGCATGTTCACACGTGTGTGGGGTACACACACACGTGTGAACCTGCATGTGGAGGCAGAGGACACCCTTGAGTGTTGTTCCTCAGGTGCCATCCATTTTTTGACATTTAAAAAAATTTATTTACTTTTATTTTATGTGTATGAGTGTTTCGAATGTGTGATGGTTTGAATGAAAATGGGCTCCAAGTATTTGAACCTTTTTTCTCCACATCGTGGTGCTGTTTTGGGAGGTTTTAGAAGGTGTGGCTATCCTGGAGGAAGCATGTCACTGGGGGTGGGCTTAGAGAGTTCTTAAGTCTTGCCAGATCTCCAGTTGCTCTCTTGCTTCCTGTGCCTGCATGATGATATGAAAGCTTAGTTTCTGCTGCTCCTGCCCCTGCCACCTCCAGCCACCATGCCTCCCTGCCATGACAAACTATAATTCCCCTGGAACTGTAAGCTCAAATAAACTCTTCCTTCTATAAGTTGCTTGGTCAGTGTTTCTATCACAGCAACAGGAAAGTGACTAATACAGACAGCATGAGTGGAAGTGTACCACATGCATGCATAGTACCTGTGGAGGTCAGAAGATGGTGTCCAGATCCCTTAGAACTAGAGTTACAGATGGCTGTTAGCCACCATGTGGGTGCTGGGAACTGAATCTGGATCCTCTGTAATAGCAGCCAGTTCTCTTAACTGCTGAGCTCCCAATTCACTTTTTGAATAGGGATCTTTCACTGCCCTGCCAAGTAGTCTAGGCTGCCTGGCCAGCAAGCCCCAGGGCTCTGCCTGAGTGGTGGGATTCTCCCTCCTCAGTGGTGGGATTACAAGAATGACACCACACTCAGCATTTTCATTTTTTATGTGGATTCAGGGGATCAGACTCAGGTTCCTATGCTTGAAAGTTCAGCACTTTATCAACTGGGCTATCTTCCCAATCCCTCTATTTTCATAAATTTAGTGTAGAGAAGGCTGGACAGACCATAGAACTAGAAGAAATAGCTTGCATGAACATGCAGAAGGTGGATGGGGCAAGGAGTGTGAAGAGGCATGGACCTGAAGGGTCAGAAGGCAGCAGACAACAGGACAAGGGAGTCACTGATCTAAACCAAATATTTGAGGCTTCATCTAATAGAGACTTTTGAGGAAAGTGTGCTCAGAAATATGAATTCCAGCCAGGTGTGGTAACACACACCTTTAATCCTAGTACTTGAGCGGCAGAGGCAGGTGGAACTCTGTGAGATCAAAGCCAGTCTGGTCTACATAGCTAGTTCCAGGCCACCTGGGGCTACAGGGAAACCCTGTCTAAAGAACAATAATAATACAAGAACTATAAATTCCAGGTACTTTGTCTATAAAGTCTGGGTTACATGACTGGGGAGACAAGGCCAGATGACAGCAATGTGTCATATGGTAGATGACCTTCTGAGTGGGGATTGTGACAGCGAGGCTGACAGGAGGAAATAAATAAGAGTTACCATCCAAAGACAATTAACCAACTGGGTCTACATGATTCACAGAATGTGGGAGGCAGGGATCTTGGGAGCATCAAAGATGGTGTGGACATTTCCAACTCATGACTCAAAGAATAGCTCCATGGGGCTGGAGAGATGGCTCAGTGGTTAAGAGCACTGGCTGCTCCTGCAGAGGACCCAGGTTTGGTTCCCAGCACTCACATGGCAACTAACAACCATCTATAACTCCAGTTCCAGGTGATCCAATGCCCTCTTCTGTCCTCCTTGCACAACACATTTATATATGTGTAGGCAATACACTCACTCACATAAGATAAAAATACATAAATAAAAATTAATAAAAAGAATAGCTCCATAACAGGAGCAGAGATGGCACTGTGAAGAAACTGTCTTTTCAAAAGTTATTGTTAACCCTTCTCTGTGAATTCTACATGCATAACTGCCCCATTCTGGAAAGCACCTATGGATTCACAGCATCTGATCCTCATTAAGCACAAAAGTCTTCAACTCTCACCAGGGTCATGTCTCTACAGTGAGAATTTCCTTGGATAAGATGAGATTGATGAAATCTAATACTATTTTTTTCTTTCAACAAACATTGACCAAACTCCTGCTAGGCTAGATGCTAGGGGCCCAAGGTGACTAAAAACTCAGTGCTTGTTCTAAAATGGTTTGGTCTAGGGGAGGAGACTAATAGTTAATGCCTAATAATTTTTTGAGCAAGTACTACAGATGACTAATTGGAAAGCACTGTGAAAGCACAGAAGAGGAAGGGACTTAATTTTCTTTTTCAGAATCCTTTCTCTTAAAATTTTATTCTATCCTATGAGGCCATTTTCATGCAGTACATGATGTACTTTGAACATAATCCTTTAAATCTTTTATTACACTCTGTGTGTGTGTGTGTGTGTGTGTGTGTGTGTGTGTGTGTGTATCTGTGTCTGTGTCTGTGTATAAATGTGTGGACACACATTTGCCATGGTATGCAGGTGGAGGTCAGAGGACAACCTGTGGGTGGGAGTCAGTTCTCTCTTTCCATTATGTGGGTCCTGGGGGGATTGAACCCAAATTAGCAGGCTTTGTGTCAGGAGCTTTTAGCTATCTAGATAGCCCAGTGATTTTTTTTAAATGGCCTACATTATCTTAGGTCTTTATTTTTTCATTTTAAAATGTTGAGTGTCTCCTGAGATGCTGTACTAATCACTTTAGGATGCAGACATGAAATTGATTGCTTTTCTATAGACGTGACTGGTAACATTGCTTCTTTTAGTTTTTAATTTTTTGGTTGTTTTTGAGACTGGGTCTCATGAATCCCAGGTTCGTCTCAAACTCATTATGTAGTTGAAGATGACCTTGAATTCTTTTTTAGAATTTTTATAGAGGTTTTGTCATTTTTATACAACAAACTTAAGTTTAGGCCCGCTCCCCATCTATGTCCCCCATCCCCTCGCCGCACACATTAAGTCCCATCCAGTCAAGCATTTGTACCCAGAAGTCCGTCAGTGTAAATTCACCCACCAGAGTCTAGTCAGCCCATCTAGAGATAATATGTAAGGCATACTCTCTCTCATCCAGCATCAATCACTCTCCAATCATTCTCAGTCTAAGGCTGGGTTACCACCCATTTCTCCTCTCCCTTCTGAGCCCTTGTTTAACTGAGTTGGCATGGGTCCTGTGCCAGATCTTAATCCTCCTGTCTTCAGTGCCAATGTATAGAGAGTACAAGTACATACCACCCTACCTGGCTGACACTGATTCTTGATTTATCCCTTGGAGAAAACATTAGTATTAATTGGCGAAACTTAAAATCTGCCTATTCCAAGATATAAACACCCACAACATGCCAGATACATGCTCGGTTCTGCTGAATCACTGCTTCTCTACTTCTCTACTTTGAGCCAGTGTGGACTGGCCAATATGAATGCAACAGAGTGGGTCAACCAAATAAAGTGCCCCATGTTCATAATTATTCTAATTTATAAGCTTCTCTTTGTCTCATGTTTGCATAATGTTTGTATGAAAAGGTAGAGTGCCTCTAAATTGCTGAAATTTTAATGCTGCTATGATAAAAAGAAAAAATAGAGGAAAACAAAAATATATTTTCAGTCATCTGTCTTGAACATCTAAAAACTGAAAAACTAAGATGATTTGTGCATTGAATTGCTCATCATTTTAAGTTAAGGAAGCAGTCACAAAGGCAAGTTTTGGGGGGGTGGTCAGTTGATGAAGTGCTTACGCTGAAATCATGAGGACCTAAGTTCAGATCCCCAGCACCCATGCAAAGAAGTTGGGCACACTACCCCCATCTGCATCTTTAGCACTTGGGGCAGGGGAGGGAGAGACAGGTGGATGGAGCTCATTGGCTAACCAAGCTAGACAATGAGTGAGCTCCAAGTTTAGTAAGAGACCCTGCCTCAAAAAGTAAGGTGGAACATAATCAAGGAAGACACCTGGTGTCAAACTCTGGCCTCCATACTCACATCCATGTGTATACACCCACATGAATATATACACACACCACACACATACTACATATACACTAACAAAAGAAGCAAGTTTGCATTAAAATATCATTAAGGCTTCATATTCATAAGGATGAATAAGGATATAATTAGCTGTATTTGAACATAAATTTGCCTCTATTCATCGATATAATTTAAAACCAGTGGGACTAAAAGTCAACAATATAGTATTGTGTGCCAAGTACTATTTTTACAATAAATAATTCATTCACCTAAATTACCCTAATAGTTAGGAACCATGATTATCACCGTTGTGCCAGTGAGGAAAGGATCAGTGGAACTTTCTAGACCCAAGTCTCATTATTAAAAAATCGCAGAGCCAGAATTCAAACCCAGTGATTGGAATGTAGAGGCAGTGAGGACAACCACGATATTATACTGTCATACAAGAAAAAGGGGAGGATTAGATGTGTTCACTTATTGAACTCGGAAGTCTTTTATCATGATCCATTTATATTAAAATGGATGCTTACACTATCAAATGTATTACAGACACCCACCCCAAATCCTGAAAGTGTCCAACTCTGGTTTTAAAAATCCTATCTTTGGCGCACGCCTGTAGTCCCAGCACTTGGGAGGCAGAGGCAGGTGGATCTCTGTGAGTTCAAGGCCAGCCTGGTCTACATAGTGAGTTCCGGGCCAGCTGGGGCTGCAGGGAGACCCTGTCTCAAAAAGACAAAAAAAAAAAAAAAATCCTATCTTTTAATTGTTTATTACCTAGTACCTCAAATCCTTAATATCATTTTCAAGAGCAGATCAGTTTGTCTTTAATTACTAATAATGAAATAGCAAAATCTCAGAACTGCTCATCACAAGATCTAAAGCCACATTCTGGTGACTGTTACATTTCAGGGTCTAAGCATGAAAAGGGGTGTGAATTACCTCTTCTTCTGGACCTAGAGTTTAAATGTAAAAAAGAGCCACGTTGAAGGAAGCCAATTTGTATTTTGCAGGGAGGAGAGTTTACAAGTAAAGATCTTCAAGAAGGCTTTTATGCTTTCGTTTTTGAAAATCAAGTTAGATACTTGGAGTTTTGGATTGCTGCACTCTTGTTCTTTGGCATATCAAGAGGTTAGACTCGTAACTTATAAGAAGTTCTTTAAGAGTAATGAGTATGTTCACATCCACACTGTAATTGCTGTTGAGCCTATTCCTAAAAACTATCATGACTAACTTCATTCCAAAACAAGTGTGGTATATTTGAGTATTCTTGAAATATTGACTCTTTGTATTTCTATTTGCATAATATTACCTAAGGAAGTACACAGTTTTCATACTGCTGCGTACATCTGATGGGCACTCGAGGAGCATGCCAGTTGCCAGGCAGCCTCGGATCAGGCTCTCTGTTCTTCCAGCTGCTGGTCTTACAACTCTGGATATAATATACCCATTAAAGTCTCAATCTCTCCCCTTCCGAAATGAGCACATAGCAGTGAATGAGAAAACATAACCTTTCCATTTCAGCTTCTAACTCAGCCAATGTCCCATAAATGTTTGACTGGATGAACAAATGAATTATTAATGTGATTTTGGGAAAGTATATTGGTTTACAGGCATTTCTTACTAGCTCAATATGCATTGACATGTGTTTATACTGTGGGGTCTTTAAACATGACTGTAATAGTCGTTGGTTTCTCTGTTCTTACAACCTCGGTTCAGTATCTATTGTATCTATGAGCACTAGTTTGTTAGTTTAAAATAGAATGAAAGAATTTCAGTGTTGAAACAGGTCAAATAGGCAGGCTCACCCCTTTCTCTGAAAGTACATAGTAGTGGGTCAAGATGGTATGGTGGTGATAAGACGGTTCTCAAGACTTACATTCAGTTTAAGCACTGCCTTAAACTGCTGGGCTGAATCATGGTTCTGCTGTTTGATAGTTGCTCAACTCCTTAAACTTTCTAAACCTTGGTTTCTTTGTAGAACTAGGACAGTAATAAAAATAGCCCTATAGCTTGTACAGATTAAGAAATATGATTCATATAACCTGCTGAGCTTCAGATCTCAGACATACGAATAGCGAACAAACCATAATGCTTCTTTTCACAGAAGAAGAAAACTGTACAGACAAGTTAACTGAACAAGGTCATGGTGTCAGCTGATGCCAATGGCCAGTCCTCTGACTTCAAGTTCAGTATTTTGAGTCCCTGACCTTCGGCTTTTCTCAACTGAACAAACGTCATTAGTTTTCACATAGTCTAGGAACTGTGTTTTATTTTGCATGATATATTCCTGCCCCCAGTCTTCCATGAATGCTGAAAAACAGACTGGTGAAGGCAGAATTAAAAAATAGGTCTGCTATGAGATGATAGTTAAAGCCATGAATACAAAAGAGATCGCTAAGGGATGATTTTAGAGAGAGTAATAAGAAAGTCCAAGGACACAGTCCTCAGATACCCCCTCATTAAGAAATCCAGAAGAGCTCACCTCCTTCTGCTTCCCTGGGCCTGCAGGACCCCCAGGCCTCTCTTCAACCAGCGGCAGACCTCTCTCTCCTGTAAGTCTATTGCACCCTCTGCACCTTGACTCCCCCAGCCTCATTCACCCTCCCATCACCCCCACCCCTCTCTCCTCCTAGCCTGGGTCCTGTCCCATTCCTTGTCTTGGTGCCCAAGGCACTGGGGGAACCACCACTGCTTCCTGATCTTTTGCATCCAGACCAACTCAGCACCTTCTTGGGTTCCCAGGAGCACTCTGGGCCTGGTCCCGCCCTCACCACCCTCTGCTTCCCTGGGCCTCCACAACCCTGCCAGCCTATTTCCTGGACACCAGCTGACCTTTCCTCTTCCTGACCCTTTGTATCCAGACCAACCCAGCTCCTCAGTGCAGTCCCCAGGAGCCCTTGGGGTTGCTTCCCGCCCCCATCTTCTTTTGCATCTCTGGGTGGCACAGCAACCAGCTGCCCTGGACCAGCATCTTTCCTGGGCTCTCCTCCCAGGCGAGTCCAACCCCCAAATTCCTGAGGCCAAAATCTTTCCTGGAGGGATCCAGACCTTAGGAGAAAGCCTGAAGCATCTGATACTCATCTGACTTGGGCCTCTGTGGGAAATCCTGAAGACAAAAGCAATCTGGCCACTCTAATATAAAATCAAAAGAGAGAACTGGAACCTTAGAGGAACAAGCTTTTCATGCCCCAAAAGTAAACCACAAAGACACATAAAGTTTACAAAGAGAAGCAGACCTAAAATTGAAGGCCCAAGTATCACAC
>NW_008347579.1:163413-164829 GCF_000622305.1 Nannospalax galili | reverse complement strand
AGGCTTGAGTCTCACACAAGAATCAGAAACTACAAAAGAAATTCACATGTCAAAATCACAGAGAGGAAATAATAACATGAAAAAAACAAAATAACATATCCCCACCAAATACTAATAGTCCTCTAGAGGAATACAATGAGAACCCCCTAGAAATAATGCAGGACATGGAACACAAAAGAAATTTATAAACATGATAAAAGAATTCAGTGAATTTAAAGAACACACAAAGAAATAAAAAAACTGAAGGGATAAACTTCTGAATGAATTCAAAAGAGTTAGAAATATGTTAAAGAAAACTCAGGTAGAAATGAAGAGGGAAGTGGAAAACTCAATAAGCCAACTTGAAACAACAGGGGAAAGCCTCACCTCTAGAATGAATGAAATGGAATATCAAGACTGGGAGATAAAGTGGATGAACTAGACCACTCAAGCAAAGATTATGAAAAATTTAAGAAAGCACAAGAATGCAATATGCAGGAATTGTATGACACCATAAAAAGACCAAACTTACAAATCATAGGCACACAGGAAGGAGAATACCAAAATAATAGCATGGACCAGATCACAACAGAATCATAGAAGAAAAATTTTCAAAATTAAAGAAAGACATGCCCATACTAATACAAGAAGCATATAGAACACCAAACAGGACCAGAAAAGAAACTCTTCATGGCACATCATAGTAAAAACACTAAATGTACAAAACAATGAAACAATACTGAAACCTGCAAAAGAAAAACAACAAGTTAGATATAAAGGAAAACCTGTTAAGATTACAGCTGACTTTTCAGTGCAAACTATGAAAGCCAGAAGAGCCTAGACCAAAGTATTCCCAGTTTTAAATGACCACAGATGTCAACCCAGATTACCATACCCAGCCAAAATGTCTATTATAGTTGAAGGGGAAAGAAAAATCTTCCATGACATAAATATGCTGAAGGAATCCATGTCCACAAAACCAGCCGTTCAGAGAGTTCTGGAAGAAATACAAAGAGCTGAAGAAAGGAATGACTATACTCAAGGTCTATTTTGTCAGAAATAAAAATGACAGGATTCAATACTCATCTTTCATTAATAACTTTAAATATATATGGACTGAACTTCCCAGTCAGAAGACACAGACTAGGTGAATGGATTAGGAAACAAAACCTATCTTTTTGTTGTTTGCAAGAAACTCATCTCACTTTCAAGGACAGACACTATCTCAAAGTGAAAGGATGGAAAAAAATATACCAAGCAAATGGCACTAAGAAAAAACCAGGCGTAGCAATTCTAATTTCTGACAAAATAGACTTTAAACTAAAACTAATCAGAAGAGACAAAGAGGCCACGTCATTTGATCAAAAGAACAATGAATCAAGAAGATATTACAATCATGAACATATATTCACCAAACTCTGGTGCACCCAACTTCAT
>NW_008347579.1:161506-162519 GCF_000622305.1 Nannospalax galili | reverse complement strand
AACATCCAGACTAAAAAAAGCCCAGGACTAGATGTATTTACAGCAGAATTCTATTAGACATTTAAAGAAGATCTACATCTAATACTACTTAATTTATTCAAAAAGATAGAAATGGAGGGAGAACTTCCAAATTCCTCTATGAATCCAGCATCACTCTAATACCAAAGCCAGGTAAAGACACAACCGAAAAAGAAAACTATAGACCCATACCTTAATGAACATAGACGCAAAAATTCTCAACAAGATACTTGCAAACCGCGGACAGACACACATCAAAAAGATCATCCACTATAATCAAATCTACTTTATCCCAGAGATACAGAGATGGTTCGATATACGTAAGTCAATAAACGTCATAAATCATATAAATGGGCTCAAAGAACTACATGGTCATCTCAATAGATGCAGAGAAGGCCTTTGACAAAATTCAACATGCATTTATGTTCAAAGTCCTAGAGGGAATTGGACTGGAGGGAACATACCTCAACATAATTAAAGCCATATATAACAAACCCACAGCCAACATCATTCTAAATGGAGAAAAACTGGAAGCATTCCCACTGAAATCAGGAACCAGACAAGGCTGTCCACTATCTCCACTTCTCTTTAACATAGCATTTGAAACTCTTGCAAGAGCAATAAGACAAGAGCAGGAAATTAAAGGAGTAATAGTTGGAAGAGATCAAATTATCCCTTTTGCAGATGATATGTTATTATATCTAAGAGACACCAAAAATTCCACCAAAAACCCCTAGAAATTATTAACACGTTCAGTAAAGTGTCAAGTTACAAAATTAACCTACAAAAGTCTGTAGCCTTTCTATATACCAATAATAAGCAATCAGAGAAAGAGCACATGGAAACATTCCCCTTCACAATAGCTGCAAAAAAATAAAATATCTCGGAATAAACGCAACCAAAGACATTAAAGAGCTCCACAATGAAAATTTTAAATATTTAAAGAAGGAGATTGAGGAAGACATCAGAAGATGGAAGGACCTCCCATGCTCACG
>NW_008347579.1:160358-160589 GCF_000622305.1 Nannospalax galili | reverse complement strand
GATCAAGAAAACAAATGATAGCAAATACTGGAGAGGGTGCGGGAAAGGGGAACACTCATCCACTGCTGGTGGGGCTGTAAACTGGTTCAATCCATATGGAAAGCAGTGATGAAAACTCTTTAAAAACTACAAATGAACCTACCATTTGACCCAGTTATATCACTCCTTGGCATATACTCAAAGAACTCATTCTATTGCAGAGACACTTGTACATCCATGTTTGTTGCTGCT
>NW_008347579.1:158878-159944 GCF_000622305.1 Nannospalax galili | reverse complement strand
ACAAGGAACCTAGGGGATAAAGGGAAAGAAGGAGCTCAAGAAAAGTAGGACCATAGGAGAAGGGTATGATTAATGGAGAAATGGGGGAAATGGGGGCACCTTAAGTGGGAAAACCATGATAGAGGGGTGAGACAATGCGAGAAATAAATAATGCCTAGCTAGTTTTGAAAACCAGAGGGAACCATATTACTCCTACAACCGACTGACAAATTATATATAGATCAAGAAATATATGTCTAGATAAGGTTTATCTGAGAACACTTGGTCTTTGCCCAAGATTTATCTACATGACACGCAGTAATTAAAAGTACCAGACTGGTAGAACTAACCTTAGACATTTAACAGACATACTTTGAGGCCTGTAATAATTTGGCCAGAGGGACATAAAGGACAGTTTTTGCTCCTTGCCCTCCTAGGTAGACTAGTTCCAGGGGACTATCAGCATCTCTCAAAATGTCCTTTAATTGTGGTGGGTTACCTGTTCTCTTGATCAAGGAGGCTGAGGAGACCCCACCTGATGGACTTGAACCAGTGTCCAGTCTACAAAGAGAAGGGTCAACACAGAGGAATCATTTCCTCCATGCTTCTAAGAGAAGCCAACCATGGTCAAGCAGGACCTTTGACTTATCTTCACATAGGCGGAACTGGTAAAGGAAAGGAGCCAGGGGCTCCTCCCAAGCCCATGTGACCCTCGAGGAACAGATCCTCAAACGATCTTAAGAGTTAAAATAAATAGGTTTATCTGGGCCAACAGTGTGGCCTTAAACACCAAAAAGAAAAGTATAACTAAAGATTAAAGGGGCCAATATAATTTCTTAAGAATCCATATGCACAGCAAAAGCTATATAACAAGCAACAATGCCAGATAGGAGATACCTTCTTTTGAGTTGTGGGCCAGGGTGACCAAAGGGATTCCCAGATAGTAACCCAGCATAGAACTGGGAAAATGAACAGCAGACCCCAATCTCATCTAAAGGAATATTGACAACTGATTGCTGCTAGATGAGGAACAGCTGACCTTCCTTAAACAAAGACCTCTAGATAGGCTGACTAGATTCAGCAGAAG
>NW_008347579.1:156166-158658 GCF_000622305.1 Nannospalax galili | reverse complement strand
TATTTTTAGTTGGAGATGAGTTTTTATTCACTGTTCTGTTGCTTACCCCCAAAATGACTATCAAAATGATTATTCACCCTCATGAGTCTGTGTGTCACCAGCACAGGGAGGGTTGCCTGTGCTGTTTTTAAACACAGAGCCCCTGGGAGCAGAGGACACATTCTAGTTCCAAGCTGCTGAAGACAGGCTCCACCCAGCCGCCTTGCAGCAGCAGCCTACTCCTGGCTCTACAAAGGCCTGTCCCAAGGGGAGTTGTGGGTTGAGGAGAGTTTCAGACAGTAAGGAGGAAGATCAGTCCAGGTCTGAACTTGAACAAAGATTAATGCTGACAGCACAGTTATGAGACTGTCAGAATTGAGAAAGACAGCTAAGACACTTCAGGCCAGATCCAAACTCTGCAGGACAAAGGACATGCAAGGTGGGATGAACTTTACAAAATCACAGAGGGCAGAATTGGTCTTTGAGGAGTTGCTAGTCTTTTGTTTAAGAGTTTGGTAAATATCTTGGTAGAGAAGTGGATGAAACCCAGGGTTCTCACAGCAGGAGCAGGTCATCTCTTCCCCCCAAACTGGCCCTGATCAGGAATATCTGACTGCTTAGTCACCTCACCTACTAGCCTGCCAGCTTGCCAACCTGCCAGTCCATCCTTCTGAGTACAATATTGTATCACTGTAATAATTCAACTGTAAACCTAAAAATTACAGCCAGTTTTGGAAGAGATGCATCTTAGCTCAGGAAATTGTTATTGAATATGTCAATGCTGTTGTAATGAAATGCATCTTCTAAGTACGTGGTTATTAAATAAATAATTTTTAAAAATGTTAAAATTAAAAATAAAAAGAAAGAAATCCAGAAGACAACAGGGAAGTAGGAAAGGATATTGCTCAAGGTATCCAGTAAGGCAGGACGAAACCCAGGGGATTGTAGCATCCTGTAAACCAGCTTAGGATTTGAGAAAAAAGTGTTGTTTGTGCACGGCCGGAAATGGCACAGTAGAAAGGAGGGGAATTGGTAAAGCAGAGGGAATAGAAGGGAGTATTGTTGGGCATTCTCCCTAGTGAGTGACAGGAGATGGTGTCTAACACAGAAGAGGGATTAAGCAAGGACAGTTCTCTTAGAAGATATAGGTGACTATATAGGAACTCCAGAGACGGTGCTGGGAGCTTATGGGAAGGCTCTTCTGTTTGTTTCTGTTTTCTTCTTGATATAGGAAGCAAAGATAATCAGCCAGAAGGATTGACAGGCAAGTGTTGTAAGTTTGAGTAGAAAGGGGAGAGCACGAGTTAGACCAGGGACATGGGAAGACGAATGGCCTATGAAAAAATTATATGACGACTGGACAGCTTTACAATCTATCTAGTTTAATAACCACAAATCCCAAGTGAGACTTCTCATGGTTTGTGAATTTTCCCAGGCACAGGTGCCAGCAGGAACTTAATTATAGTCATGGTTTAAGCCAAGTAAGGTAAGAGCAGTAGAGAAATCCCAGGTGTAATCAGAGAAGTATTGTAATTGACTGTGGGACTTAAACTGGGAAGGTAGAGAATTGAGGAAAGATAAAAAAAGACAAAATACAGTCATATATGGAATTTAGATAATAGATATATTTCTACTACACACATATATTCATTACACAGCTGCCACAAATTAAATAATTATATCTACATCACATTTGTATTATTGCCAACATCACATTTATTATATTAGTAACTAAGTCCATTTGCATTTAGGCCTCTGGCACCCAACATTTATGCTAAAAACTTCCCAAAGTAATATCTTCAGTTGAACTTCTCCCTCAAATTACATGCAACTGCCTCTGTGGCATCTCCACTTAGGTATCTAACTAATATCAAACTGACATACCCCAAACTTAAATCTCAATATCAACTTCAAATATATCCCTCCCTCTAACTTCCCTCTCCCAATGAAAGGCAGTTCAGATCTTCCAGGTACTCCAGCCAAAGGCTTTGGTATCATCCTTGACTTTTCATGAGCTTTCACATTCAACAAATCTTGAATCTTCTCTTTCTTCAAAATACATTTCGTCCTAGATCACTTCCAACCATCTTGACTATGTCTTAGCTACCGTGCATTTGTTACCCAGTGCTCTCTTTCAGTTCATTCTCAACACTGAAATTGACCTAAGTTAGTCTCTGTGACTTTTATGCCTTTCCATCTTGCTTCAGAGTAAAAGCCGAAGCCCTTTTAATGGTCTACCATCACCAAATGCATTAGCCCTCTCGTTTCTCAAACTGCCGCCACTGCTCCACCAGTCCTTTCAAACTCTTTGGGTCCAACTGAGTTCTGAATACTATAATATACACACTGTATAATACATATTCCACAGAGAATCTGAGGTAGCACCTCATGATCAATCATATGAATATTTGCATAATGAAATGCAAAACTATTTTCACAAAGAAATAAAAACTATAGCTTTAGGTCAGTTGTGGCTACCATGTGAGTTATGGAAAACTAAAAAAAAAAACAAT
>NW_008347579.1:154549-156110 GCF_000622305.1 Nannospalax galili | reverse complement strand
AGTTATGGAAAACTAAAAAAAAAAAAACAATAAATGAAGAAACCAAAAGCCGATTTTTTTCCTGTAGAGCTTTATTTTCTGGTGGGGAGAGGTTAGAGACAGGGTCTTAGTATGCAGCACTGGTTGGTGTGGAACTTGCTACGTAGCCTTGAACTCACAAAGATCCACCTGCCTAAGCCTCTGGAGTGTTGGGATTAAAGGAGTGTGCCACCAGGCTTGACCTTCCCCTAGACATTTTTACATTCTTTAAAAACTTTATTGAGAATTTCATACATGTATATAAGGTGTTTTGATCAAATCCATTCCGTCTCCCTCCCCTCCAACATTCCCCACCTCTGAAGAGGTAACCCTAAAATCTTTTAAGGATTAGATACAAGCTCCCAAATACTTTTGACATTTTTGGCCTTTGGAACAGAGTATGCTGCTAACAGGCCCAAGGAAATTTTGACTTTTAGCCAAGAAACTGGCTACATTTCCTTGGGGTCTTTTTACCCTAGCTGCCCAGTCAATTCCTACCTCTTATTCTTATCATGCTGTCCTCTGAAGGGGTTACCCAAATTGCCAATAGGGAATAGGGATGCAGACCGCTTTGGCTTCTTCCATGCTGAACAGGGACACAGGGTGAGGCAGTTGGGGTACCCCTTCAGTGGGTGTATCTAAAAGACTCCCAAATTGCATAACTCTTGTCTCTAAAGGGAAAAGAAAGTCCTTGAATCATGAAAAGGAGATGTGAAGGAGAAGTAAAGGCAAGAGTAGTCAGCATTACAAGTGCTAGACAAGGAACTAGAAAAAAGTCAGAATAGGGCAATTTTCAAATGTTCATATGAGAGTCCATTGGAGTTTCTTGACAAGGGATTCCAAAAGCATCCCTCTATTGGGTTCTTCCTCATTTTTCTTTGTCTTCCAAGGCTGGACTAGTTGGCTGGGAAGAGTGACTGGATACTCATGTGAGGGTCCAGTGATCCTGCTTAGCACTCCTTTAACGAATGAGCACAACTATCAACAAGCCCAATTGTGACTACATTTAGTGATCAGGCTAAGCTGAAGTTGTGATGATGGTAGTTATTTCATGCAGAAGGGACTGCTGTATAGCATCATCTTATCAAAAGGACCTGGAATTTAAAAGGATTTGGTGCTAGGATCCACATATAAGGCTGAACATATGTCGTTTGTTTTTCTGAGTCTGTGTTACTTCCCTTAGTATTACAGTTTCTAGATCCATCCATTTACCTGCAAATTTCATTATTTCATCTTTCTTTACTGCTGAATAGAACTCCATTGTGTAAATATACCACATTTTTGTTAACCACTTGTCAGTTGAGGGGCACTTAGGTTGCTTCCATCTCTTAGCTATTGTGAAAAGAGCAGTAACAAACATGGTTGTACAAGTGTCTCTACAATAGGATGAGCCCTTTGGGTATATGCCAAGGAGTGGTATAACCGGGTCATATGGTAGGTTCATTTTTAGTTTTTTAAGAGTTCTCCACACTGTTTTCCATAGAGGCTGCACGAGTTTGCAATCCCACCAGCAGTGACTGACCTTTCCCCTTTCTCCACATAG
>NW_008347579.1:121371-154232 GCF_000622305.1 Nannospalax galili | reverse complement strand
ACAGAAGCTTTTTAGTTTAATGAGGTCCCACTTGTTGATTGTTGACCTTAATTCCTGAGCAACTTTTGTCTGATTTAGAAAATTCTTTCCTACACCTATATCCTGTAAGTTACTGCCAATATTTTTGTCTAATAGTTTCAGGGCTTCCAGTTTCACATTGAGTTCTTTGATCCATTTGGAGCTGGTGAAAGGTAAGGATCTAGTTTCATTCTTCTACAGGTGGAGATCCAGTTTTGCCAGCACCATTTGTTGAAGATGCTGTCTTTCCTCCATTGTGTGTTCTTGGCACCTTTGTCAAATATCAGGAGGCTGAAATTGCATGTACTCAGGTTTGGATCTTCAATGATGTTCCATTGATCTATGTGTCCATTTTTGTGACAGTACCATGCTGTTTTTATGACTATGGCTCTGTAGTATACTTTGAGATCTGGTGTAGTAATCCCCCTAGCATTGCTCTTTGTGCTCAGAGTTGCTTTGGCTATCCAGGTCTTTTGTGCCTCCATATGAATTTAAGGATGAATTTTTCTAATTCTGTGAAGTATGTCCCCTAGACATTTTAAAATTATATAATACTGTGCTGTGGAGCTGTATCTTCCTTCCTCCATTCCCTGGGCCCCAGTCAGGATGACTTCCTTACAATTCCTTAATCACAGTCGGCTCCCTAGTTCCTTAAAGAGAGAAATCTGTGCTTTTTTCTTCTGTCTGAAATTAGGTTCTATCCAGATATCTACTTGTTTTGTTCGTCACCCTCTAAGATCTTAATTCAAATACTGCCTGCAATGACTTAACCTTCATCAGTGTGACTGGAGTTAGAATCAGCTATGAGACACCTCTCTCAGTGTGTCTTTAGGGTATTTCCAGAAAAGTTTAGGAGTGATATACCCTAAATGTGTGTAGCACCATCCTATGGGCTGGAGTCCCAGGGTGATAAGGAGGAGGAAACAAGCTGAGTGCCAGCATTCTGCACAGTCTGCTTCTTGACTGGGAACACAATGGATCAGCTGCTTCATACTCCTTCAGTCATTCTTCCCTTCCCAGAAGGGACTGTATCCTTTCTTAAACCATGAGCTAAAATAAACTCTTCTTTCTATGAGTTGCTTCTTGTCATGTGTTAAACTATAGGAATAAGAAATGTAAGAATAACATAGAAAACTGGTACTAAAGAGTGGGGCTTTTGCCTATGTGCTTCTTAACCCTTTGGAACTGGTGTTTGGGAAGAACATGGAAGAGTTTGGAGCTGTACGCTGGAGAAGCCCTAGAATGCTGTAAGCAAAGCTTGATGAGTTATTCTGGTAGACATTCCAAAGACCAGAATACTGAAGAAGTATGGTCAGTGAAAAGCCTGCTCATGAGGCTTCAGAGGTGAACAATCCTGAGGACTGGGCTAAAGACCACTCACGGTACATTCTGGAAAAGGATCTGACTGCATTTTGCCCATGTCCTGAGAACTTGCATAGAGGTTGAATTTTTTAAAAACAGACTAATTTGTTTGGGAGAGGAAATTTCAAGACAGGAGTATATTCAGGCTGTGTCATGGCGACTGCTCACCTCTCTTATCCAGGTCTACAGTGGGAAAAGCAAGTAGAGCAAAAAAAGGAGCACAGGCAAGTTTAAAGTTGTAGTCAAGGAAGGTGCAAATGCAGCCTAACTGTTAACTGGATTAGCACTATAAACAGAAACCTAGCACTCTGCACTGGGCTAATAGGAAAGATACCTGTGGGCATGACCTTACCCATCAAAGGCACCAATCTATGAAAATTCAAATTCATTTAAATTTGAATTAGGAGGTAGCTTGAATTGAGAATGTTCTGAAGGGACTCCCTGCTCAAAAACTGCCTAGGAAGTGTCTTCTTAGATTTAGCCTTGAGGGTACACAGAGGTTGCCATAGCTGCTGTGGTCCAAGGAATTCAAGCTACACTTTGAGTTGGCAACAGATCTTGGCAGCATCATCCATGTGGTACTAATTTTTCAGGCATCAAAAATGTAGGAGTGAGGAGGTCATGGAAGCTTATGCCAAGGTTCAAGAAGATTGTTGAGGCCAGGCAATGTGTGGCAGCATCAGATTCCCTGCAAGGAGGTGCCAAGAAATGTTGCACAAAACGAGGAAGGTGAAGTCTAAATTGCAACGAAGACCCAGGATGTTGGAGATGTAGGATGCGTTTTTTAACAAGGAAAGCTGCAGGCATATAGTGAGCTGGAAGGTACAAAGCTGCCTAAGTCTGTTAGAGCCCAGGTGATTTCATCAGGAGCCCCACATACCAGATATGAACATGCAGAGTTTGGTGTTTGCCCTGCTGAATTTTGGTCTTGTTTTGGCCCAATCTTTTCTAAATATGTCCCCATTCCTCCTTTTTGGAATAGAAATGTTTATCTTATACCATGGTATATTAAAAGCATATAGTTTGTTTTGTGATTTTTTTACAGGGTTTCACAATTAAGAAACTTCTTTAAGTCTCAGAAGAGACTTTAGGCTTTTGAAAAGTTTTGGGACTGTTAATGACTGTGGAGTTTAGAGGTAGACTAAATGCATTTTGCACTAATAAATGAAAATGAGACTTTGGGGCCAGGGGTGAAATTTTATGATTTATAATGATATGTTTGGCTGTCAACTTGACAAGGAATAGGATTGTGATTGGCTAGTCTTCATTGTTTAGAATCACCATGGAAACACGCCTCTGATTGTGTCTCTGAAGGTACTTTTAGAAATGTTTACCTGAAGAGGGAAGACCAACCCTGAAAGACAACAGAACCATGTCACGGGCTAGAGTTTCTAGACTGAATAAAGAGGTGAAAACAAGCTCAGCATCAGTGTTCGTCTCTGTGTGTGGTGGTTTAAATGAGAACTATCCCCCATAAGTTCACCTATTTGAACATTTGATCCCCTGTTGGTAGAGCTGATTGGGGCACTGGAGCCTTGCTGGATGAAGTATGCCATTAGGGGTGAGATTTGAGGATTTATAGCCTTGCCGTGCTTCCTGGTCTCTCTCTCTGCTTCCTGTGTGTGATCAGCCAGTTTCTGCTCAGCTACCAATGCTTTCTGACTGCTGCATGCCTTCCCTGTTGTGATGGGCTCTGTCCCCCTGGAACTACAAGGCAAAAATAGACATTTTTCTTCTCTAAGTTGCTTTTGGTTGTGGTATTTTATTACAGTAACAAGAAAGTAAGTAATACACTGCTTCCTGACAGTGGAGACAGTGTGGCCAGCTGCCTAACACTCCAGCCACCATGGCTTCTCTGCCATGATGGACAGCAACTGTAATTAAACCACACACCAAAGCAAACCTTTCCTCTCACAAGTTGCTTCTTTTTCGGTATTTGATCTCAGGCACAAGGAAATAATGAGCACATCTCTTTTCTAGTGAGGTCTTCCCTGGTCACACGCAGAAAGCACAGATCTCTTCTTATATCAGCGTATTTGCCCTGCAATGATTTGGGTCCCAGAGCTGACCACCTCAAAGAGCCTGGTGCCTGTTTTAATACTGAGTCTTTTTCTTCTGCCCAAGAGCAATATATTCAGAGCAGGGCCTATTCCTGCAACTAGAATCCTGCAATGAAAAAGACTGGTGGATCAGAGCCAGAGCCGCCCTGAAGCCATTGCAGTCAAAGCATAAAGTCAGCAAGAAATAAACCTTAGTGTTTATAAGCCAATGAGATTTGAGGGCTGTTTGTTACTACTACATAGTTCAGCAGAAGCTAATAAACATACTTTGGGATTCCATTGATAGAGTGACCCACATAATGGTTATTTTTTTCTGCCACTTAACAGGTCAGTATTTCACTTAAAGCACTGCCTTTTCTATATATCTTGTGTGTGTGTGTGTGTGTGTGTGTACGTGTGCACATGCATGTTTGTGTGTGTATTCCATAATGCTCAATCCATTTTTTTTCCTATTAGAATTATGGTTAATAAGACAAAGAAATCAGACTGGGCACATTTGGTAAAGAAATAAACTCCCTTTTCCTTTTGTAACTTTTTATTACTATGAAAGCAATTTGTTCTTGGCTTTGAAAAATCGAAACCATAGATATGTAAAAAGAAGAAAATAAAAACTATTTATAATCACACTACTGTTAATATTTTGCTGTACTTCCTTTGACTGTTACATTTCTCCATTACAAATAGCATTATAATTCTTTACAGATCTTTCCATTGTCTACATAATATTCTTAAATAAGGCACAGTTTAAAAACCATATCCTTCATTATTGGTTAATGAAGTCACTCAACCAAATTCTAATTTGTAAATTTCATAGCAAGCCTGTTCATTTCAGAAAACTATTAATCACCCCATTTTGCCCTGAGGTAGCTTTAATAGCTCATTATGTGGTGTGTCTTGCTCTATCACATGTAGTTTCCTTTGAATTTATGCTCTTTCATGACTATTTCTTTATGGAAAACAGCAAAGTGGCAAATAATCCTGGTAAGTCACAGAGAAAATACGGAATAGTTATAAAATTTTCATTTCAAATCCAAACTCCTTTCCACAGACTGAATAATGTGGTTGAGAACACGGAACAAAAAAGCCACAGAATGCAAATATTTAAGGCAGCTGGACACTTTGGGAAAAGCAAAAGACTGTATTAAAAAGCCATGATTCAGATATGAAATCCCTGGTTCAAATTAGAATGGGATATAGTGTTCTTGAAGAGGAAAACCAGAATGGGTTCCAGACAGGAGAAGTATTAAGAAGCCATGGTATAATAGAGACATATTCAAGAAGGCTTGTGTTTATAGCTATAGCAGCAGAAACAAAATTTAAGGCAACCAGAGAGCTGAGGAAAACAGAAGCAGCAAGAAAGGGGTGGCCCGAAGGTGCAGCCGGAGAAAACAGGGCTGACCTCAAGCACTTCAGGTATGAGAAAGGAGAATTCATCTAAATATTCTCCTTCGAAGAGTGTCTGGAGCAATGGAAGTACAAACAAGAAAATTATATTGTGCTCGTTGGCTCTGAAGGCAAAATGGTTATCCCGTCATAACATAACTCTGTTTATTGTTTTTCAGCTTTGTGGAGTCAGCCTACAGATAGAACAAAGTTTGGCTGTTACCCATCTTGACAGTAGGAAAGTGAACACAGCTGACAGGCTGTGAAGGATAGAGGAAGAGAGAGCAGCAACAGCACTAGATACATCTTACGAAGGTAGGGAGTCAAGTTATAAGGACTATGGCGTGCGGGTCAAAAACAGTGGGTTTGGGTGACGATAGTTTTTAAGGTCAGGCTGGGCTACACAGTATCAGGTCAGTAAGGACTACAGTGTGAGATCTTGCCTCAGAGAAAACTAAGTAAAGGAATATTACAAGTTAAATTTACATCAGAAGCCAATAAATAAGCTTAAAAACAGTGTTTGGGGGATTCTATGGAGGGTTAGGGTTAAAATTTACAATGGAAACCAATAAATGAGTTAAAAACAGTGTCTTGGGCTTATTTGGAGGGAAAAATGAGATAAAGTGAGGGGTGGGACATGCTGGATTATTGGGTTGTGGAAACCTACTCTGGTCTGGGATATAGCCAACATCGTCCTAACAAGTGTGAGATCATATCTTACAATGATTTTCACTTTTTGACTTGATTAGTTGTTGATTTTTTTTCTTGTTAATGCAAAGACCATGCTTCTAAAAAAAAAAAAAAAAAAAAAAAAAAAAGCACAACTCTCACCTTAAAGGCATAAAGAGATAGTTTATTCTGGAGTCAAATATGAGAGATCATGGCCCAGGAACACAGATTTAAATCACCCTAAATTCCATGTTCTAGTGCGGAAGTGAGGTTTTTACAGTAGCAGAACAAAGAAGGTCATAAATCAAGACACTTTTCAAATACATTGATGGGCAGTTTTAGTAGGTGGAGTGGTCCCCAGAGGGAACTCTGGATATCACCAAGATAAAGGCAGTTCATGAGGTAATAACCAGGGAGCCAGGCCACCTGGACCAGTTTTCACATATAGAGTCTTGACTGCAAATTGTGTTGACCCAGGCCACCTAGACAAGATTTTGTGCTGGTAATCAGGGGTATCATGGGATCCTACTGGCCAAGATTCCATCAAGACATTCCTGCAGATATGGCTGTTCTAACAAACCTGTGGCCAGCACCATGCTGAGAAGCTACCAGGTTCCTGCTGAGAAGCCAGAATAGGCTCTGGAACAGCAGGAGTGCAAGGAACAAGAGTGGAGACTATACACTGAAAGGGACAAGGAATGTGGGAGGAGCGGCCGGAGGCCAAGACCCAGGCTGAATGGAAAGTCAACCAAACCCAAACAGGTAGGGAGGCACCTCTGTTTCACCCAGAGACAGGTACCCAGCCTCTAGATTCCCCTCAGAGAGACCAGAGACTGCTAACATGTGGCACGGGATAGGAGTGTCCAGGACAGTTAGCTTTCCAGTACTGGCCCTTCTCCACCACAGATCTGCTCAGTTGGAAACACCATACTCCCTTGTATTCTGAGAAACCCCAGCACAGATCACCTTCTTTATTAATGGCACTGCCTACCTTGAACTGCAGGGACCCAGTGAAACCACCTCTCTAATCCTGTCAATCAGGATTCCCTGAGAGAAAAATGGAGCATGTACTCCCAGCTCACCACAAACACCAATTCCATCCTGGAAGCTTGGAGCTCCCACTCCCCTGAGGTCTGGGCTGAAAGAAACCCACCTGGACTGGGTACTAATCATCCCCTTGTGGTTGTCAAGCTATTACCTAAAGCCCACCAGGTAAGGGCCTGACAATATCTCTTGAGAGGCCAAGATTGGCATCCAGGCTCATCTTTAAGAGTTTGGACAGCTTTGAGGATGCTACAGAGTGTTTCTTCGTGAAACACTCTGTAGCTCCCTGCAAAGAAACCAGGAACCAATGACTAACAACCTGTCCAGGACCTATATGTCATCAACCAGGCCACTGTCACCATCCATCTGATGGTCCCAAACCAATACACCCTCCTAGGCTTCATATCTGCTGAAGCCCAATTGTTTGCACGCCTGGATCTGAAGAATGCTTTTTTCTGTATTCGCCTGACTCTGGTAAGTCAGCTCATATTTGCCTTTGAATAGGAAGACCTCTGGACCTGATTGCCCCAAAAGGCCAAAAACTCCTCCACAATATTTGGGGGCAGCCTTAACAGAAGACCCAGCACACTTTCCAAGTGAAGAAGTGAAATGCACACTTCTGAAATATATGGATGCTTTACTCCTGCAGGACTGCAGAAGGGGAATAGATAGATATGCTCCAGAGTGCTGGATATAGGGTATCCCTCAAGAAGGCTTAAATCTGCCAGAAAGAAACTAAATACTTGGAGTTCAAAATCTTAAAAAGACACTAGAGTTTGAGGCCCAAATGGAAAAAGGGTGATCCAGGTTCTTACCAATTCTAAGAACCAGGAGACAGATCTGAGAGTTTTGGGGAGCAACTGGCTTTTGTCACATCTAGATACATAATTACTCATTGATAGTCAAACCCCTCTACAAAGCCATTTGCATGAACCATTGGAATGAACCATTGGAATTAACCATTGGAACAGACCATTGGAATGGACCGTTAGAACAGACCATTGCAATTGATCATTGGAATAGAACATTGAAATGGACCCTTGGAATGGAGCATTAGAATGGAGACAAAAACAAGACACCTTCTTGATGCTCAAGAAAGTTCTGCTGGAAGCACTGGTCTTGGAACATGCTGATGCGACTTGAGAGTTTTTGTTTGTCCATGAGAAGAAGAAAATAGGTCTAGGGGTCTTAACCCAGAATGTGAGGTCCTGGACACAACCTGTGGCCTCTCTGTCTAGGCAATTACATCTGGTGGCAGTTGGATGGCCGCCTTGCCAACAATCTCTGGCAACTATGGCCCTCCTGGCTGAGGAAGCTGACAAACTATGGGACAGTCCCTACATCTCAAGGTCCTGCATATATAGTCATGGCCCTGATGGACCACTGAGGGCACCACTGAGTCACCAACCCTAGTATGAGCCAATATCAGAACCTCCAGTATAGAAATCCCTGAGTATGCCTGGAAACCATCAAAATGTTAAATACAGCCACTTTCCTACCTGCTGAGCCAGGACCTCCAGGCTATGATTGCATTGAAACAATGGATGAGATGTATTTGAGTCACCCAGACCTTACAGATCAGCCTTTACCATTCCCACACTGAACCATCTACACTGATGATGGCTGCAGTTTTCTATGAAATGTGAAGGGTCTGGCAGGATATACGGTGATAACAGAGACAGAAATAATAGAGTCAGGAACTCTCCCAAAAGGGTAATCAGCTTAACAGGTAGAGCTGTTAGTCCTAATCAGGGCCTTGGAATTGAGCACAGGACAAAGAATAAACACCTACACAGACTCAAGATATACCGTTACACTCTCCATGTGCACAGGGCTGCTTATAAGGAGAGGAGGCTTCTCACTGCAGGAGAAAAAGCAATAAAACAAACAAAAAAAATCAAACCAAAATCCTACACCTCCTAGAAGCAGTTTGGGCACCCAGGGGTCATTGTCATCATCTACTGCCAAGGACGTCAGAAAGGAGAACACCGTCACTAAAGGAAACTGATGGACAAAGAAGCAAGGCAAACAGCAACGATGAAGATGCCACAGATCCCTCCCAGCAAAATCTTAATAGCGTCTCCGATACCTAAGCACCTGAACTACACATGAGAAGCAGCAGGCTTGGTGAGGCAAGAGAAAGGAACCAAGAGCTCAGATGGATGGTGGCTCCTTCCCAACATAATACCCATATTGTCTCAGATCACCTGGCCCACCCCATGTCATCAACTTCATGAAAACACCCATATGGAAGAAAACAGCATTAGATATCTTCATAAACTGGTATTACTGTGTGGCCAGACTCTCCATGCTTTGCAGGGAGAGATACAAGGAACTGTACACATGACAAAACCACCTATTACATCTGCAGACAGGCATCATAGAAACCAGGGCAAGACCAATATGTTTGTTTTGACCCACAGTCTTTCCCAATTGAGAAATGACTAAGAATGTGGACTTGGACATCCTATCTCCTCCCAGTAGCCAGCCCTCTCCTCACGCTCCTTATGGCACTCATGTTTGGTTTTTGTATCCTTAACATGCCAACCTGGTTTGTCTCCTCCTGCCTGGAGGCCATAAAGCTCCAGGTGCTCCTGCAGAGTTACCAGTGACTTCCCATGAGAGACCTAGAAAATGATTCCCATTAGAAGCAAGAGAGCATCAAAGGGGAGAATGAGATGGGGAACTAGAACTGGTAAGAAACAAAAATTACAGGAGCATTCTTTTGAGAAACAGGTGTCTGGAAGAAGGGTCATTTTCCATGATCACCTCTGCTTCTGTAAACATATTTCTTACTAGAAATAACCCTGTGCATGGCCTTCAGTCACACAGGTTAGGAGTTTTTAACTCATTAATGACAGAGCAGTTCTGAAATGATGTTGATCGTCTATAAATGTTGTGAGAAACTATGGATCAGGACTCAGACCGGCGATTACTCCCCTGAATCTATGTCAGCACGAATAAAGATATTTCAGTTCTCCACTCTGCACTTGGTACTTGTTTTTGTGTAGTGAATTTCCGGTTCAGTTTGAAGCTTCAACTTCTCTGGGAACTTTTGTTCATGCACACATCTGTCTGGTAGTCCCTGTGTCAGAAGCTAGAGCATACCCAAATGGTAGTACTTTTGATTTACTAGGAATGAGAACACCCAGGAAGTGGGCATTGGAATAGTATCATCTAGCACCAATCAGGCACCACTTCTATGTTGTCAAGGAATGTTAAAGACTCAGTTAAACCTAGATACTTTAATTATCCCTTCCTGGTATAAGATACTACATTGTTTCTTTTTTTTTTTAAATCTTGGATGCCAGAGACCAAGTATTCTTCTATTGACTCCATATGCTTTTATTGAATTTCTCACATTTTGGCAAACTATTTGGTGGGTATCCCAAATTGAATATAAAATGTACACAACTACTTTTTCCCCTATTTTGCTTTATGAACTCTCAGTGGTGTTTGGGACAATGCAGATGCTTGGCTCTTATAAACTTTTGTCACATTGCCACTTTGAAGCTTGCTTAGGCGTCTCTGATTGTAACTATTCTCATGATAAGAACCAACAAACTTTTCTACTAAATTCCCTCTTCAAAATTGTTTGTTACTGATGTCAAACAGGACTATAGTCAATGTTTGAGGGGCTCTAGTGGGACCTGAAAGAGTTGGAATGAAGGGCATCTGGATAGATACTGTTAGGGAAAGAGGAATTTACTGCTTGTTTGAATTTACTGCTTGTCTGAATTTACTGCTTGAATTTACTTGTTTGAATTTACTGCTTGTAACCAATTAACTCAACTGGAGACACAGGCATCCGGAGATAGGGGCAAGCGCTACAGCCCCTGGAGCCTGACCTGTCTGGTCTGTGTCATGTCACGTAGGCATGTCTGCTTACACAAGATAACAGGGAAGGGCCGTGCCAGGCACATACCACGCAACCCTCCCCGGTTGGGACACCTGAAGGGAGTTGTAACATTTTTCTTGTTTTAAAGTTATTGGTTTGTGAAATGCTTGCTTTGAAACTATTGGTTATATAAACACGGAATTTTGTGTAATGGTTGTGGGAGCCTATATAATCTTTACCTAAAATTGCCTCAGGGTCGATCGCTCTAACCAGACCTGCGTGTCTTGGAAGGACGGTCGGCCCCAGCTAGCTGGTTTAATAAAACTCTGCTTGATTTTTGCATACTCGTACATTTGTCCTCCTGAAGAGACCCACTGAGTCACGGACCCTAACAATACACAGTGTTACGTTTGCATATTCAGATTGCATTATCTAGCAACATGCTTCAGAAGCTCTGAATATAACTGATTTTATTTCCTGCCTCAGCAAGTCTGGTTTCTGGGTTTTGCACTCTCAATAGGATGCTATGGTCAGAATATAACTATAGAGCCCAGTGGTTACACACTAAAATAGGAAGCTATGAGGGCTGGGGCCCAGATTCTATCATTCAGGAGCTTCAGCCTTTGGCAAGTTCCTTGACTTGTAGGTGCCCTCCCTTCCTAACTTGTAAAGTTAATACCTACAGTATGGTCTTCAAGGGAATAGAGAACACTGAGGCAGAATGTTCACAGGCCACATATTTATTTAATGAGAGAGAGAGAGAGAGAGAGAGAGAGAGAGAGAGAGAGAGAGGATCTGAAGAAAAAGGAAAGGACTTCTGACCACCCAGAAACAGTAGGGATGTTTCTTTTAAGGCATTTAGGGAAGGGGAAGGAAGGAGCCTTACATCTAGAGGAAGGAATGTGTGGCCTTGAGGATGTGGAGAAGTGAGGAGTTTATGTGCTGTCTATTAGGCAGCCTGCTGTCTCCCTCAGTTCTTGTTAGAATGGAGTCTGGTAGCCTGAGGGCCGTACGCAGAATCAGCCTTGAGGTGGTGAGAGACACAGTTTCAGAGTGTGACTTGAGCAGCAGTCTGGTTGGGGTTCTAACACCCACTTCACAGTGTGAGCAGTGCCAAATGAGCTACACTACGAAATCCTTCAAACAGTTTCCAGCACTTAGGTAGGCATGTCAGTGCTACAGTAGTGTCAGAAGCCTCAGTCTTTGGACTCCACCTCCTATTTCCTTGGTAACACTAAAAATGTAAATACAAGCTTTGTTCCTATTTAGGATTTAAATTACCATATGAAAAGGTAGAGCTATGGGACTTTGTTGAGGCCCATTAAGGCAAAGCTATTTCCTCTAGGCCAAAAGAACAGAATCTAAGTCCTACCTGTGGCCCTAAGTGAAGCTCTGATATTCCAAACCACCCAAAGCATTGCATATTATAGTTGCCTCCTTTTAAGAGTTAATCCAGCTGGGTCTGCCAATCATCTGGCCAGTGTGAAGAAACAATGATCCTCTCCATAACAAGAGTACTGGACAAACAAACAAACAAAACACTTAGAAAGCCAAAAACTGCCTTTAATCCCAGCGTTTAGGCAGGGGGATCTCTGTGAGATTGAGGCCTGCCTGGTTTACATAGCAAGTTCCAGGCCAGCTGGGGCTACAGGGAGACCCTGTCTCAAAACAACACCAACACAAAAAAAGGGGTATTAGATATTTAGAGTAGTAAAAGTGAAAGGTAAAGATGACTGGTCTCTGATTTGGCACCAACCAGTGCATTTTATATTCCTAATTGCATTGTCCTACTCATTGAATTTCTCGTTGATTGACTGAGTTCTTTGTTAGGGAAAGAGGAATTTACTGCTTGTTTGAATATACTGCTTGTCTGAATTTACTGCTTGAATTTACTTGTTTGAATTTACTGCTTGTAACCAATTAACTCAACTGGAGACACAGGCACCTGGAGATAGGGGCAAGTACTACAGCCTGACCTGTCTGGTCTGTGTCATGACTGTAGGCATGTCTGCTTACACAAGATAACAAGGAAAGAGTCGTGCCAGGCACATACCACCCATCCCTCCCCAGTTGAGACACCTGAAGGGAGTTGTAACATTTTTTGTTATTGGTTTGTGAAATGCTTGCTTTGAAACTATTGGCCGATCGCTCTAACCAGACCTGTGTGTCTTGGAAGGACAGTCGGCCCCAGCTAGCTGGTTTAATAAAACTCTGCTTGATTTTTGCATCTCCATACTCGTGCATTTGTTCTCCAGAAGAGACCCACGGAGTCAAGGACCCTAACATTCTTCAAGAAAGTACAGTCTTCCCACTCATCTAGCATGGTCACCATTCCAAATTCTCCATCCTCCTGGGACTGGAGATCCTTGCCACTGTTTCCTGATACATGAGCTTGTTACGGAAATCAGGCAGTGGAGAGACCAACCATTTACCTGGATGGTGGAAAACATACTTCATTTACATTAACAGATTCAGTGGAGCTAATGCTCTGAAGGTCTGGGCCTTGAGTTACAGAAATCCCCAGTTTTTATAGGTCTTCCACACTGTATCTTATCTGCTACAACACTGGTAAATTTAAATTACAGTCTCGTGATCACCAGCACAGATGCTTACATATTCCAAGTCAGTCAAGGAGAGATTCCTTTTGCAGGTGTGTTTATAGAAACATATTAAAGGCAAGGGTTCAAACATTCCTTACAACAAAATTTGCTGTTGGGATCTTGCAGGCAGGGTAATTGCAACAGGTGTTCTAACAGATAACTGTGGCAATTCCTTTCTCAAGGTAACTCTGAGGTCTTTGGTGTTCTCTGTTTTAGTAAACACTCATTAAATCACTATAGTGTGACTGCTGTGTCCTAAATGATAAAATCAGTAATTCACCATTGAAACCATTATTAGACACAGACAAAAGCAACACTACATGCATGGGTATATTTTCTTCCTCTTTAGGCTCAGTCAAGTAGCAGACTTGTGGTAGGCACTGCTTGAAGGCCAGTCAAAAGGAGAACAACAAAAAGACAGCGTGGTTCTAATCAGTGTCGGTGTAGGGCATATGTAGAGTGTAGGCATGTGCAGACCTATTACATTCCTGTAGTCTTAATGTCACAGCCCTGTATCCTTAGGGTACCCAATCCAAGTGTGTATTACCAGGTAAGGGAGGCAAAGAAGCGACAATGACATAAAAGGCAAAACCTTACTATACTTAGGGCTCAGACTTTGGATGGGAATCCACTGAGTCAGCACCGGCACTAATAAAACTGCTTTTATTAGTGAAGAAAAGCCTCCATGTCCCATCTTTCTGTAAAAAGCATCTGCAACAGACTGCCTTTAACTTTTCAACTGTAAGATGAACTAAAACCCACCCAGGCAAGTAGGTACCAGCTGTTAGTTGGGGAAGACAGGGGCCTAGTGTCTCCTCTTATCTGTGATTTATTGATGAGCTCTAAGAGCATCTCATACTGAAAATGGACCATAATGATTTACTTCGTATACCATGAGTCTGCTTTCCTACCATACTAACCCCACCAGGAAATCTGAGTCACATGGAGACATGCTAAGGAGAGGGGAAGACTAATTATCCCATTAATGAGATCCAGAAGCCCCTTCCGTTGATGCAGCCACTTGCAGAGTCTCTATCAGTCAGCACTGTAGAGCCTCTACCATGCTATTACAGGAAACGAGGCATGGGACCCACCATTAACAAAAGGCACCCAAGAAACTCATGTGGAGAAATTGGGAGAGTTTATTCACACTGGTTGACTTTCCTCCTGAAAACTAAAGCCTTGAGTTTAGTTCCTTCACAGTTTTTATAGGTTTTTTTCCTGCATCATTTCTTAACTGTTACAACATTGGTGGGTTTGAATTACAATTTATGTGATTACTAGCACAGATGTTTATATTTCCTAAGACCACTGAGGGGAAATTCCTTTGCAGAGGCAGGTGTTTAGGGCAGTGTTTAATACACTCCTTAACAACAGAATTCATTGCAGGCACTTAAGTAAGGTAGTTGCAAACAGATGTTCCACTAGACAACTGTGGTATTTGCTTCTCAAGATAGTTTTGAAGTCTTTGGTGTTCTCCATTTTGGTTTTTTTTTGCTGGTGGGGGGGATCTTTTTGAGACAGGGTCTCACTGTAGCCCTAGCCAGCCTGGCATTTGCTATGTAGACCAGGCTGGCCTCGAGCTCACAGAGCTCCACCTGCCTCTGCTTCCTGAATGCTGGGACTAAAGGCGTGCACCATCACACCTGGCTCCATTTTAGTTTCGAATCCTTGTTTGGCACAAATTTTTAGTAAGCATTCATAAAACCACTATAAGGTGAGTCTTATGTCCTAAAGTATAGAATCAGTCATAAAAGAATAAAAGTAATACAATATCAAACATACACAAAAGTGACAGTAAATGCATGTATATTTCTTTTCCTCTTCAATAAAGCCTGCCTGCTTTTCTAAGTCCTGACTCAGGAAAGTGTAACTATTCCTTTTCCTTCTTTTCTGTCTTTTTCTTCCAGAAACTGGCTGAAGCTTCTCAATCATCTTCTGAAGTTCTACCCCCTCCTACCTTTGGGTACGTTGCAGCTTGTCAACCTCCACTGTAGAAGGCATGGCTCACTCTCGGTTCTCTATCACCCTATTCTGGGTAGCTGCTGAGAGTCACAGCTTTCCTGCTCTGCTGTTTTTATCTCAAATTCTAATAACGTCCTTGAGCTTCCCGCTGAGGCTTTTATAAAGTCTCTTATTTGCAAAACTAAGAATCTATAAAAGGAACTTCTGAGTTCACAGGTAACATGAATTATTGCAATTACTGTGTAAATCAACTTATGCTGTCCATAATATCTAGTGTATTGTCTTAGAGTTTAATTTAACTAGCCACTATGTTGTTGATTAACTGTTTATTACCAGTAACATAGGTTGCTAATAATAAACTCTTTGAATCTGATAGGAGTCTATGTGTGTTGTTTTCCATAATCTTAAAAGTTTCTATGGTCATAGTTTAGTGAACTAGTTTAAGGGACAAAATATATATCTAGTCAAGGTTTATCTGAGAATATTTGGTATTTTACCCAAGCTTTATCTACAGAGCACATGATAATTAAAAGTACCAGACTGGTGGAACTAACCTTATTGGATGTTTAACAGCCATAGTTTGAGGCCTATACTAATGTGGTCAGAGAGACTTAAGGAGGGTTTTTGCCCCTTGCCCTCCAAGGTTGACTAAGTTCCAAGGGACTATGGAACATCTCTCAAAATGTCCGGTAACTGTGGTGAGTCACCTGTCCTCTTGTTCAGGGAGGCCATGGAGACCCCATGAGATGGACTTAAACCAGTATGTCCAGTCTACAAAGAAGAGGGTCAACTCAGAGGAAACATCTCATTCATGCTGCCAAGTGAAGCCAGACATGGTCGAGCAGGACCTTTGACTTATCTTCACATAGATGGAACTGGTAAAAGAAAGGAGCCAGGAGCGCCTCCGAAGCCCATGTGACCCCCGAGGAAAAGATCCTCAAACGACCTTAAGTGTAAAAATAAATTGATTTATTTGGGCTAACTGTATGGTCTTAAACACCCAAAAGGAAAGTATAACCAAAGAGTAAAGTCATCAGTATATTTCTGTAAGAGTTCAAGGGAATACACTTCCCAGACATTAGGCTTAAGTCCGTATAAAAAGTTGTTTAGACAATTATTTCTCATTGATGATTTTGTTCCTAACCAGAAAGTGGTGCTCAGATGTAAGACTTCAAACCTTGGTGTGCAATACTGTAGTGCCCACCTGTAGCTAAGGGAGACAGTCAGCTATTGTTCTAAAATGATGGATACATTTGTTTTCTCCCCCTATCTAGAAGCCTTTGCAAGGAAACTGACACTAACTACTCCAATAGCTATCAAAATACCTGAAAGCAAATCGTGAATCCATCACTCTAAAGTCTAGCCTTGGAAGACAAAAGAAAAATGAGGAGGAACCCAATAGAGGGATGCTTTTGGAAGCCCTTGTCAAGAAATTCCAGTGGACTCGCACATGAACATTTGAAAATTGCCCTGTTCTGACTTTTTTTCTAGTTCACTGTCTAGAACTTGTAATGCGGATACTCTTGCCTTTACTTTTCCTTCACATCTTCTATTCACCAGTCATGTGAGGTGCTTATTTTAGTGATGTTCTTGTGATAAGAACAGTTGAAGCTTTAAAAAAATACATTTAATTGGTTTTGGATTGTGGCACCCAGAATTTTAGACAATCTTACATCTTTGTTAGCCCAGACAAAAACTGAGCATGGGTGCAGTAAATGCTTGGGAATGTGTGGTGTCAGTAAAGGGAAGTTTCGTTTTACAGAGGTGCCTGTAGTTATATGAAGCACCACTTGGCGGCAGTGTGTCTACACAGGCTCCTCACGAAAAAAAGTCCTTCCAAGGTCACTGCCTTGGTCAGGTTTTGGACCACCTCATTTGTCATCACATTATTAACTAACCTTCAGTGGTATTAAGCTGTTTCTATCTTAGCAATACTAGTTGTCTGGAACATGAAATAATTTTTCTACAGAAAAAGGGCTCTGTGGCAGTGAATTAGTTAAGTCTATAGGCCAGTAAAGACACTTTAGCCTACACTTTCTTTTTCAAAAAATTTTACTTACTATTTTTACCTTATGTGTATGAGTGTATTGCCTACATGTGTGTAAGTGCACCCATGTCGTGCAATGCCCATGGACATCAGAAGGCAGCACTGGATCCCCCGGAACTGGAGTTACAGATGATTGTTAGCCACCATGTGGGTGCTGGGAATCAAACCTGGGTCCTCTGCAAGAATAGTCAGTGCTCTTAACTGCTGAGCCATCTCTTCATCCCTAACCTACATTTTTCTAAAAGAATTACATAGACCTTGATATTTATGAAGGCAATACCCTATGACATTCAGGACTCCCCAGATTCTCTATCACAAAGTAATTTCCCACCCAAAATGCATGTCAGTAAACTCTAAAGATGTATGACCTCTGTGTATTTGTAAGGATGGTTCATTCAAACTGTGTTTTAGTTTGTAGTTGCTCTGGGGCCAGACACTATTCCAGGTACTGAAGATAAAGACTTGTGAGCAGACAGAGTTCCTACTCTGACAAAGTGGACACTTGTTCTAGTCTGCCTTTGATTGCTTTGATAAAATACTCTGACCAATACCAACTTGGGAAGGGAAGGGTTTATTCAGCTTGTACCTCCTGGGTCATAGTTCATCACTAAGGGAGCCCAAGATAGGAACTCAGGGCAGGAGCCTGGAGGCAGGAGATGAAGCACAGGCCATAGAAGAATGCTACTTACTGACTTGTTCCCTTGGCCCCTCCTCAACCTGTTTTCTTATACAAAATAGGCCCACCTACCACAGCAGGCTGGGCCCTCCCACATCACTCAATCAAGATGATTCCCCACAGACATGGCCACCGGCCAGTCCAATGGAGGCAATTCACCAATTGAGGTTCCCTCTACCCAGGTGTGCCAAGTTGACAACTAAAGTTATCCAGCACAATTGACCCCTTGTCAAATTGACACATAAACACATCACTATTAAGCCACAACCTTTCTATTTCTTGCCCCCAAGATATGATGGTAATAATATCATAACATAAGACAGTACAACCTTAAAAGTCCCACAGTCCTTAAAAAATCCAAACAATTAAAAGTCCACAGTCTAAGTCTCTTAACTGTGGGCTCCTGTAAAATCCAAAACAAGTACTGTCTTATTTCAAAGGGAAGAATCGGGCACACCTAAGCAAAACCTAAGTCTAGAAAGTAGCTCAAGGCTGGACATCTGAGATTCACTCACGATCTTATGGGCTCCAAAGTGTTCTGGCAGCTCCACCTCTCTGATTCTGCCATCCACAGCACACACAGCTCATCTTGAAGATCCAGACCAGCTCTATTCCACACCTACTGCTGCCCTTGGTGGTTGTCCCATGGTCCTTGCATCTCCAAAAACCTGGGGTCTCCACTGAAACTGAGGCTGCACTTTCACCAATGGCTTTTCGTGGCCTCTCAGTGCGTCAAACTTCAGCTATTCTCTGTGACCTCTTCATGCATTCAACACTAAAACCATGCAGGAGACTCTTACATATTACCAGGTTCTGCTTCCAGCTTGAAATGGAGGCTCAGCCCCCTCTGACCATAGCTTTTGTGCTGACCCTAAGGAAATACTTCCTAGAATTTGCCACAGTGATGCTTACAGTTGATTTTTCAGCCCTAGATAACCAACATCAATTGTCCCAGTAAAGCAAAGGTTTTACTTCAGTGATTCTGGTCTCTTCTTAATCACAGCTGATTCTTCAGCCCCAGCTGACCAGAAACCACAGATTCTCAATTTAAAACATTCCACAGACAGCCCCATAGTCTCTGCTTCCCTTTGAAGCTTCACAAGCCAGGCCTCCATTGTTCACAACTCTTTCAGCATAACTGTTCAAGCTCCACAGCAACGAACTCTGAGCACTCAACGGCTTTTCCAGCCCAAAGTTCCAAACACTTCCACAATCCTCCTAAAAACACCATCAGGTCTGTCACAGCAATGCCCCCACTCTTGGGTACCAATTTTTGTTCTAGTCTGTCTTCATTGCTATGACAAAACACTCTGACCAATACCAACTTGGGGAAAAGGTTTATTTAGCTTACATCTCCTGGGTCACAGTTCATCACTAAGGGAGCCCAAGATAGGAACTCAGGGCAGGAACCTGGAGGCAGGAGCTGAAGCACAGGCCATGGAGGAATGCTGCTTACTGGCTTGCTCCTCTGGCCCCTGCTCAACCTGCTTTCTTATACAACACAGGGAAACCTGGCCAGGGGTGGCACCCCCACAGTGGGTTGAGTCCTCCCACATCACTCAATAATCAAGAAGATGCCCCACAGACATGGCCACCGGCCAGTCCAACGAAGGCAATTTCACCAATTGAGGCTCCCTCGACCTAGGTGTGTCAAGTTGACAATTAAAGCTATCCAGCACAGCACTGCAGCAGGCAACAGGCGCAAACACATAAACAAGTGATCAAAAAGTGCCAGCCAGGGACCAGTGCTGTGAAGAAAGGGTCAGGTGGTACACAGAAAGAGGCAGGGGCTCTAGAGGAATGTTTGAGCGCTGCTCACAGTGAACAGTCTGGGACCAGGAACGTCATTCTCACTGAAGCACCTACACTTTATTTTTTCCAGCCCCTCCATCAGGAAAAGCTAGAGTGCAACGATGCCCTCACAGTGGCTATTGGTAGACGGTGGATGAAATGAGGTAAAACACAAAGGAAATATATATTTTAAAAATTTTATTTATCATTTTTATTTTATGTGTATGAATATATTGTCTGCATGTATGTAAGTGCGCCTATGTTGTGCAATGCCCAAAGAGGCCAGAAAAGGGTGTTAGAGCCCCTGGAACTGGAGTTACAGACAGTTGTTAGCCACCACGTGGGTGCTGGGAATTGAACCCGGGTCCTGTGGAAGAGCAGCTAGTGCTCTTAGCAGCTGAGTCATCTCTCCAGCCCAGGAAATATATTTGATAAATTAGCTGTTTATTAACTTAACCAGTCTGGCTTCCAGGCCCAAGATGAAGAGTGGCAGAGGATTTGGGATGAAAAGAACCTGGAACCCCTGGGAATTCAGGTTCCAGGCCTGAAGATGGAGCAACTAAAGGAACCGGGGGGTCTGTCACCTGCATTTCTGTCATCGAAGGTGAGGAGGCCACGGTCCTTCCCAGGGGCACAGGTTCTAGTGCTTCAGACATTTGTGAATGGACTGCTAGGTAGACAGTGAAGGATGAAGAGAAAGAGGACTCAGGGCTGCTCCCAGACCTCGGATGCCAGCCCATGTAATATCTGATTGCCTTGTCCTCTTGCCAACGTAGCCTCACTCTGTTTGGATGTTTCTATTCTGGGATCCTGACTGCATCAGAAAATTGTATATAATCAGCGTTTGCACATTGACAACAAAGTCCATTGTAGAGTTGAAGATAAATGTGAGACTGATGCTTTTCCCCCATATCTTCTTAACCTCAGATGCTTTGTTCAAATGGATGATGGTTTTCTTCTCCCGTCTTGGGAACTTTACTCTGACATTTGTTTGCTTTTCCTCTAGTCTGGTGAAGCTTTGCTTCAGATGCTCTGGTGATGAACAGTGAAGCCCATTTTCCCCAGCCTACCTTAGTCCTTCAGATCCAAACCCCTCCTGTCTTGGGGGTCCACGTCTTGATCATCCTGGTCTATCTGACTTCATCTCCCTGGGCCTCCCCATGAGTTCCTTTTCTTCTACTGTTGCTGTTCTTCTAGGGTCCCTCCTTGACGCCTCTGCTCTCCTTGTTCTCTCATCTTTCTTTTAGTAATCATATCAGAAAAACAAAAACAAGGTTGGGCATGGTGGCACACACCTTTGATCCCAGCACTCAGGAGGCAGAGGTAGGCAGATCTCTGTGAATCTGAGACCAGCTGGGTCTATACAGTGAGTTCCAGGCCAGTCAGGGCTACATAATGAGACCCTGTCTAAAAAGAATAGAAAAGGAAAGAAAAACGAACACACACATAAGCTAAGGGCGTGGACACAGTAAGCTTGTGCAATGATGGCCTTCCTCCCTTGTTGGCGTCCTTTCCAGAGGGGACAGCTACTATACCGCTCTGCATCCTTTCCACTCTGGGACGCATGCTCCTAATCACAGCAAAGAGATTTGCTGAACTCTGAATGTGATTATAAGTCTCTCTCTTGTATAAGCTCACTGACAGCTTGCCCCTGACTGCCAGATCACATCTAAACTCCTTGACAGGGCTCGGTTAACATCTGGCTCTTGCTGTCTTCGTCTTGTACTGGATTCTAGCACTCTCTCCACTTCAACCTTAGCCGTCAAGTTGGCCCTCTTTATCCACAGGCCTTGCATTCATGAATTCAAGCAATTTTAGATATTAAAACAATTCTGAAATTCAAGCTAGAATTTGAATCTGTTGTGAACTAAAAGATGTGTGGTCACACCTGCTGGGGCCTGCCACAATTTCATGGGTCTCAATTTTTCTTTCTCTCTTTAGCACTTCCTTGAACACTGTTGACTTTCTGTTTCATTCTAATACTAAGTAGTTAAGCCTACACTTGGTTGCATCTATATTGAACTTGTACAAATATTTTTCTTTGCCATTATTCCCTAAGCAGTACAACTATTTAAATAGCATTCACATTGTACTGGTATAATTGCTTGTGTGTGTATGTGTGTGTGTGTGTGTGTGTGTGTGTGTGTATGCCATGTACCTGTGGGTGCCTATGGAGGCCAGAAAAGGCTGTCTGATCCCCTGGAATTACAGGCATTTGTGAACTATATGACATGGGTACTGGGAACCAGCTTGGGTCCTCTGGACCCAGTGTTCTTAACTACTGAATCATTTCTGTAGCCCAGTTTAATAGTAATTATAAGTAGTCTGAAGATGGTCTGAAGTATCTGGGAGAATGTATGGAGGTTATAGGCCACTATCTCACCATTTTGTATAAGAAACTTGAGCATCCAAGAATTTGGTTATCTAGGGGCTCCAGCCCCGGCTGGATACCAAGGAAAGATACAAGGCCGCAGTTCTGAGAGCAATCTGGGCCGCCTCTTCAGGAGAGATGATCCATGTCTGCAAAAGTAGATGTGACTAGACTTACATGTTTTCTGAGACTACTGATGTTCTTCTTTAATTTCTAAGTCAGTGTACAAAGTATGAGGTTTTGTTGCTGCATTTCCATACATAGACGTCAGTTTGTAGCTTTGCATCCCATTCCTCTTGTTCTCCTTGACCCCCTCTGCCCCACCAGATTGTCCTCCTTTCTGCTCAGTGCATACATTTGCCACTGCTTCCTGCTTTTCTTCCCTTCCTCTTCTCTTTAGACCTCTTCCTCACCTCGTTGTCCATTTTCTACTTTTTGACACACACACACACACACACACACACACACACAGAGTTTAAATCTAGAATCTGCATATGAGAGAAAACACATGGTACTTGTCTTTCTGAGCCTGGCTTTTTTTCTATTAACATAATGATCTTCTGTTGCATCCATGTTCTTACAATGCTCTGATTTCAGTTTTCTTCATGGCTGAACAAATTTCCAGCATGTTCTGTGCTTTGTTTTCTTTATCCATTCACCTGTTGATGGACACCTAGGCTGGTTCCAGAGTCCTTCAAGTACACCCAAGAGCAGTAGAGCAATTCGAATTAAAACTGCTTTGAGATTTCACTCACCAGATCAAATGACTGTCATCATAAAAACAAACAACAAATGCTGGGAAAGAAGTGGGAAAGAAGAAGCTTCTCACACTGTTGGTGCGAATGTGACCTGGTGTAGCCACTATGGAAATCAGTTTAGAGGTTCTTCAAAAAAAAAAAAAAATTAAACTAGGTCTATCATAAGACTTACCATGCCTTTCCTTCATATAACTGAAGAACTCTAACTCAACATACCACACGGATACTTACACATCTATGTTTATTGTTGCAGTATCCACGATAGCTAAGAGAAAGAAGCAGCCGAGGTGTCTATTAACAGAGGAATGGATAAAGAAAATGTGGTTCTATATACACAATTTTATTCAGCTGTAAAGAAGAATAGAATTATATCATTCAGAGGAAAATGAATGGAACTGGAAATCATTCTGTTAAATCAAGTAAGGCAGAACCAGAAAGACAGGTCTCACATTTTTGCTCATATGTGGGATGTAGGTTTACATACATATTGCATATATATGGGTGGGGTATGAAAGGGGATTATAATAGACAAAGCAAAGGCTAAAGTAGGGAAAAAAGGCTAATGGGATATATATGTCATAAAAAATAGAAGGGGCACCTTTTTGCTGTGACAAACACCATGACCAAGGCAACTTATAGGAGGAAAAGTTTATTTGGTTGACATTCCAGAGGGATGAGAGACCATTGCGGCAGGGTAAGAGGCAGATGGAGCAGAAAGCTGGGTGCTCACATCTTTAAGCAGTCACAAGAAGCAGAGAGGGAAACAGGAAATGGGTAAGACCATATACTCTCAAAACCCACCCCCAGTGACATGCTTCCTGCAGCAAGTTCATACCTCCTAAACCTCTGCAAACAGCGCCACCAGCTGGGGACCATGTATTCAAACACTTGAGCCTATGGAGGATGTGCTGGATAGCTTTAGTGTCAACTTGACACACCTGGGTTGAGGGAGCCTCAATTGGGGAACTTCCCCTATTGGACTGGCCTGTGGCCATGTCTGTGGGGCATTGTCTTGATTATTGAGTAATGTGGGAGGGCCCAGCCCACTGGGGTGGTGCCACCCCTGGCAGGTGGGCCTGTGTTGCATAAAAAAGCAAGCTGAGCAGGGGCCAGGGGAGCAAGCCAGTAAGCAGCGTTCCTCCATGGCCTATGCTCCAGCTCTTGCCTCCAGGTTCCTGCCCTGAGTTCCTACCATGGGCTCCCTGATGAACTGTGACCTGGGAGATGTAAGCTGAATAAACCCTTTCCTTGCCAAGTTGGTATTGGTCAGAGTGTTTTGTCACAGCAATGGTGAAACAAACTAGAACAGGGGTCATTTCTCATCTAAACTACCACAGGCACTGTTTAGGACGAGAAAGGGGACCACTGGGCATGGGAGGATGGGTACAGGGGAGAGCAACGGAGACTAAAGAAAGAGTGTAATGAGACATTTACATGCATGAGAATGTCATGGCGAAGCTCATTTCCTTGTATGCTAGCCCAAAATCAATTTAAAAAAATATTGAAAAACTAAAGAAATAAAAACACAATCTGTGACTCTATAGGTACTCAAATGAAAGTTCTATATAGAGCAGAGAGAAAAATATATCTGAAAGTGGCCTACTATAAAACAGTTCTCTTCTGATTTTCATATTATGATTTAAACTCCTTTCAGTTACAGTAAAATGTTGAGTAGAGACTTTTTTGCATAATTATATTAAGAATTATACACAGATCATTTAAAATTCTATAAAGGATTAATTCAGGTAAAGCATACATTTATCATACGCTATCAGTTGTGAGACATTATATATTTTCTCACTTTACTCAGTTTATCATTTACATAAGTCTTTAGATTTAAGTCTTCAGGGTATTCTGTTTTACATTTTTATTATTAAGAAACCAGAACTTTAAAAGCAGTAGTTTACTATATGCTAACAGACCCTGTTGTCTAAGTCATAGGCTGGCATAGTTTTAAGTGGAAGCTGGTCCTGTACAAATCCCTCTTAAAATGGAAGCCTAGGCCAGGCATGGTGTCACGTGCCCTTAATCCCAGCACACAGAAGAAAGAAGAAGGTGAGCTCCGTGAGTTTGAAGCCACCCTGGTTTACATAGCAAGTTCCAGGCCAACCAGAGCTACATAGTGGGACCCTGTCTAAAAAAAAATAAAAAACAAACAAAAGACTGAAGTGTAAGTTTGGGGAGATGGCAAAGTTGGTAGAGAGCTTGCCATACATGTATGAGGATTTGAGCTCAAACCCCAGAACCCATGTTTAAAAAGTCTGGGTGCAGTGGTGCAAGCTGGTGATCCCAACACCAGGGAGGCAGAGACAGGCAGATCCCTGGGACTTGCAGGCTGTAGGCTGTCCTGCCTAGTCTACTTGGCAAACTCTAGGCCAGCAAGAAATTCTGTCTCAAAACACAAGGCAGATGGTTCCTGAAGAAGAAAGCTCAAACTTCAAACACATGCACCAATGAGCGCATATGCTCACACGTGTGTGTGCAGACACACACAGAGAGAGAGAGAGAGAGAGAGAGAGAGAGAGATACACTAGAGCCTTAGAACGTGTACAGTGTTGTCCCTTCTATCATCCACTGATTAAAGCAAGTCACAAGTCAGACTTTAATCTAGAGGAGTACAAAGTAGGTCCTTTCTCTTATTAGGAGAAAAGGTAACTCAATATTGCAAGGGAGTGGGGTCCAAAAGAGTGATTCATTGGTGATGTTATTATTATTATTATTATTACTATTTTTTTTTTCTTTTTGAGACAGGGTCTCCTTGTAGCCCTAGCTGTCCTGGAACTCACTATATAGACCAGGCTGGCCTCGAACTCACAAAGGTCCACCTGCCTCTGGCTCCCAAGTGCTGGGATTAAAGGCTTGTGCTACCACACCCGGCCTTATTATTATTATTATTATTATTTTAAATTATTTTATGTGTATACATGTATTGCCTGCATGTAGGTAAGTGCACTTGTGTTGTGCAATGCCCACAGAGGTCAGAAGAGGCTGTCAGATCCCCTGGGACTGGAGTTTTGGACAGTTGTTTGCTGCCATGTAGGTGCTGGGATTCAAACCCGGGTCTTCTGAAAGAACAACCAGTGTTCTTCTTAACTGCTGAGCCATCTCTCCAGCCTCAGCCATTATTATTTTTTAAATTTTTATTTATGTGTGCATGTCTGTGTGTCTGCCATCTGTGTCCAGAGGCAACAGACCAGAGGTTGGATCCTGGTACTGGAGTTACAGAAGGTTGTAAGCCACCCAACATGTATGCTGGGAACTGAACTCAGGTCCTCTGGAAAAGCATCAAGTGCTCTTAAGTGCAGAGCTATCACTCTATCCCCTATGGTCATTTTTGTACAATAATTCCTACCACATACACTAAACCCAAATCTAGCTTCTCAAAGATTGTAAGACATCTGAAGAATTCGATGTCATTCGGTGAAATGTTTCTGGGTACAAGAAAGTAAACATAAATGCGTAGACTACTACAGCTTCAGCACGCACAGATGTCCTTAGCTCTATCTTCTGTATCATTGCAGTGATCCCAACTATTGATGTCAACAATGTCAAGATTGACAATGCCAAAAGTAATTGCTTATAGCATTCATTATAACACCTCAGAGGCTCAGCACTAGTTCACGTTTTGTGACTGACAGGAGGTAGGACTCAGCCTTTCCTGAAGAAAGAGACAGAACATTAATCCATCTGTGTGAATAGGAAATGCTGTGTGCCTAGGAGTGCCTACATCACAGTCCCCAGGAAGTGTTTGGGGACATAAATATCAAAGCACAAAGTCATTTACTTTTGTTTTTGTTTATTTATCCTGTGTGAATGTCCCTTTAGAGTTTTGGCACAAAAACTGCTATGTGCTACGGATAATGTGTGATATGCAAGCTTAGACATGAAGGTGTGGCATCCAAGTCAAGAAACTCATTTAAAGTTGTTCTTCCTGGGCGTTGGAGAAATGGCTCAGCAGTTGACTTTCTGCTCTTGCTGAGGATCAGAGTTTGGCTCCAAGCTCCCATGTGGTGCAACTCACATCTGTAACTACAGCTCCAGAGGATCTGACACCCTCTTTTGGCTTCTTCAGGCATGTATGCGCGTGCGCGCGCGCACTTACACACACACACACACACACACACACAAATAAAAACGAAATTTTAAAAAAGAATAAAGTTGTTCTTCCTAAGAAATGGTCCATGCTGTCAGTTAATTTCTACTAATTAGTTGGCGATTACTTTCACAGAGTGGCTTCCTCCTCAGAAAAGAGCCATGCTTGAAATCATTTTTATGCTACAGGAAGTTCCAATCCTGACTCTTTCATTGTGTGTCTTTGTAGATCCCACAAATATTCTAAAGCAATACATAAATCATTTTTCAGGGGGACATTTAATTAGAAAATAATTTTTGAAACACAATCAGCCAGTTAAAAATTAGGGCTGTGAGCGTGTGGCAAAAAGTAAATCTGCCATTTTGGGAAAGAGTGGATTGTTTCTGTGCTAAGCACTGAACAGGGGCTGGGATTGCTGAAGGGCTGACACGGCTACACCAGCTCTTTGCATCTTGGTGCTTCAGCTGATCATTATATCCAAATTTAGTTTTTGGCGCTATTTGTTATTCAGTAATTAGATGCTACTGTGTAGCAGGCTTAAGTCTGGGGAATATTTTTTTGTTTGTATATTTTAAATGCCATCTTCAAAGGAGCTCTGAGAAGGTTGAACCAATCAATAGCTCCAACCAAACATATTACTATTTACTTGGAACATGAAAATTATTTTATTAAAATTTAATTATTTATACGGTGCAGAACAAAGGCACAGATAGCTCACAAGAGTTTCATATAGATCAATATGTGACAAAATACTAAATCTGATTTTGTTTGAGTCATAAAGCACTTGGTGCCAGATCTGAGCTAAATGTATTTTTCATTTGGTTATCACTATGAAAAGGAGAAAGAAAATCTATTTTATAGTGAGGGGTGGGAAAGATGTTCATTTTTAAGCTTTAGAGACCTAATCCCCTGTTTGGTCAGGGTAGAAAACAGGCTTTCTTGCTGAAGTTGACTATAACAGCACTTTGTGGATAAGTGCAAAGGTGGACAGGAGTGAGCACTTGCTTCCTGCCAAAGAGCGTGGCAGGTACATCTCTAGGGCGGTTCTCTCCATCTCCTGTCCCTATTCATAACATGCCCTGGTAAAGTACCAGTCTCAGAAAGCTTGACAGTCCATTTCTTCCCACACATCCTCCTCCTCTCCCATCTCTCCCTTTTTGTCTGACAGAGATGCTGTCTGTGTGGCTAAGGGATCCCTAGCATTTGCTATTCTGAAGGTGGGTGGAAGAGGCCTGTAGAGTCATTGTTCAAGGGTAAAAGGGTGACTCTACTGGATTGGTGTTATGGTTTGGAAGCAAACTGTGTTTGAATATTTTCTCCCAAGTTTCTGGTGCTGTCCTGGAAGGCTGTGGAACATCTGAGAGGTAGAGCTTAGCTAGGGAAAGTGGGTTGAGGGCACTGAGTTTTCTAGCCTGACCCCCTGCCTGTCCTGTCTCTGCCTCCCGTCTAGAGGGATGTGACAAGTAGTTTCATATTCCTGGTACCCTGGTCTCTAGCAACTTGTATTGCCTTCCCCACCATAATGGACTATGTGTTTGTCTCAAACCTTGAGACAAAATGAATCCTTTTTCCTGAAGTTGTCTTTTTGTTGGGGGTCACAGTGCGGAGAAATGTCACTAACACAATTTGAGAATCCTTGGGAGCTGGTTTCTAAGAATGCATGCTAATTTTGGCTACACACTAAAACAATAAGACAATTTCCTTGACTTGTTTTATTGTACTTTACCCAAATAGGGAGAGTTTTAGTGCCAAAGTAGTTGAGTTCTCATTCCTGCTCTGTCACTTCCTCAGTGAACAGCACTGGGCAAAGTATTTGACTTTTCTCCATTTCCGTTCCCTCAACTGCAAAGCAGGGAGAAGGAGAGCATACTACTGAGAGCTTTGAAGATGTGCTGCTGTTGCAACAGTGGCAATAAGGTTATGGGGGTAACCAACTGCTTTTAAATTGGATTTGAGGCCTGCTTCACAGGAAGGAATTCAGACCTGGTCTTGTAAACAGGGTAAAAAGTCCTACCACTAATAGGAAGTTGCTAATTTACAAACCACCTCCTTTCCTGCCTATGCAATTGAAGCTTCAAGAATAAGATTAAAAATGCTTCCTACCTTTTTAAAAATAATTCTTTAAACCTGAAAAGGAAAAACCCATCTCAGAATTCAGTTATTTTCACCCAGGCATTTTGAAAGGTCAGGGTTATTTAGGTCACTCTGATGTCACAATATACTAGTTCTGATCATAAGCAAAACACAAAGATGTGAGATGTATCTCCTTGATTCAACAAGATGTCAATGTGCTGTAGAAAAATCAACTTAGATCACTCCACTTACTCTGCAAAGGAATGGTGAATAACAGCCAATTACACACAGACACACAGACTCACAGACATGCTGACACACTCCTCCTTTATGCTCTATAAACTGTGCTGTAGCTGGCAAAAGGTGGGAGGGCGACTTCTTCTTACTTTCATTTGAAGGTTTCCTGGTTCAAGAACTATTTTTTTAATATACACAATAAACATTTTTATATTGTAATTCATAATTTTATTTTCAACAAAATTTATACTTCTATCAGAAGCCAATGAGAATTCTGAGTTCTTGGTATTGCCAATTGTTTTGAATTTTGCAAATCTGCTGGGTAGGAAATTGTACCATTTTAATGAGCATGTCCCCAATACCTAATAAGGCTAGGCATCTTTGCCACAGTTGTATGTTTGACTTTCTTCTTCTGTGGCTCATTTGCTCATATCCTCTACTCACTGTTCTCCTTAGTCACTAAGTTTTTCCCTTAGTTGCTTTGGTTTTATTTAGTTTTGTTTTGAACAGTCATGGTGGCCTGTTCAGCAACTTAGTTTTGAACACAAACACTTTATTTAGAATGTGAAGATGTGTTGTCATTTAATGAGTTTATTAAAAGGAAATATCTCTAATTACATAAGAACCATCTTCAGTTTTCTGTCACCAGAAAAATTTCTTCTATTATTCCAAAGAAATTTTCTCAACAATGGGCAATTGTACTTATTACTAAACAATTATGAAGACTCACGGAGTCTATTATTTCTTAGAGACAAGGTTTCTTTCCTCATTTACCAGTAAGTATTATAGTTAACTTTTATTGTAATGCTTTAAGGTACTTATCTTTAAAAATTCAGGAGTTTTTGTTGAGTCTGCTGAGAAGCTCAGCCAGACTCAGGACACGGTGAGGAACGACACAGTAAAGTCTGTTGAATTTAGGAAGGGGGTGGGGAATGGACAGCAGATAAAGCCTGTTTCAGTCCCCAGTACATACTTCCTGTTAGGAGATAGATTGTATAAGTACGGAGGGTAGAGGAGGATCTTCAGAATTGGGTCCACAGCCTTTTGAGAGAATGTAATTTCTTTGTGAGTGTGTGTATGTGTGTGTGTGTGTGTGTGTGTGTACATGTGTCTGTGCATGTTTACGTGTGTGCACGTGGAGGTCAGAAGTCAATCTCAAATGTCCTTTCTCAGGAGCTATGTGTCTTATTTTTTGAATCAGTCTCTCACTTTTTTTGGAGAGAGACCAGGGTCTCCCTGCAGCCCCAGCTGGTCTGGAACTTGCTATGTAGACCAGACTGGCCTCGATTTCACAGAAATCCACCTTCCTCTGCCTCCTGAGTTCTGGGTGTATCACCACTCCCCACTAGGGTCCCTGGCTTTTAATGGAAAAGCACTGATTCAGCAAAGCTGTCTGGCCAGACAGCCCTAAGGATCCACTCCCCAGTGCTGAGATTACAAGCATGCACCAGCACTTTACCGAGTGAACCATCTCCTCAGACCCAAGAAAGTGATTTCTAAGTGAACTTCTGGAGGAGGAGTAAAATGGAGAAGGGACAGGCAAGTGAGGAGTCAGGAAGCAGCAGACCCTGCCAAGTCTGGAGAGACAGGAAGGAGAGCAGTAAGAGATGCGGGGGCGGTGGGGGTGGGGGAGCGGGTTAGGTCTCACGCTGAAGAACAAGTTTGTCAATCCTGTGGAGTTGCGGCTTCATTTGGGTGAAACGGAAAGCACTGAAGGGTTATAAGGATTATCAGCTGTTTTAACAGAACAGTCACTCTAGGCGCTGCATGGGTTGGACCCGGCAAGACACAAGCAGGATGCGTCTTAAAAAAGTCTTTCCAGGACTCCGGCAGAAAAGTGGAGAGCATTCGGGAGGCCACGGAGATGCTCAGGAGACAGAAGCAAAACGGAAGGAACTTAGTGACTAAGGAGGTTGCAGAAAAGCAAGAGTCAAGGACCACTCAGGCTGAGGAGGATGGGCTCTCTGCTGAGCGTGGCAACATAGTCTGCAGTGAGGTGATGGAGTCAGTTTCTATTAGGGTTTGTGGGGAAAGGATTACCAGAAAATATAGATCTAGATAATAACGTGGAACAAACTGACGGTACAGTACAAAAGTACTTTTTTTGGTTTTGTTTTGAGACGGGGTCTCACTATGTAGATTTGGCTGGCCTGTAGCTCTCTGTATAGACCGGATTTACCTGGAACTCATAGAGATCTGCCTGCCTGTGTCTCCCAAGTGCTGGGAGTAAAGGTGCGCATCACCATACCCGGCCCTGTTGTGTGTGTGTGTGTGTGTGTGTGTGTGTGTGTGTCTGTGTGTGTGTGTGAGTGAGTGTGAGTGTTTGTGTATATGAGTGTAGCTGTATGCCCATCACAGTGTGTGTGCGTGTAGGCTGGAGGTCAACCTTGGGTATTAGTCCTTGCCTTCTACCTTGCTTGACATAGGGCATTCTGTTGGCTGCTGTATATGCCAGGCTAGATGGGCATCCTAGGGACTCTCTCTTTCCACCTTTCATCTTGTCATAGGAGCCCTGGGATTACAGACTTGTGCTACCCAGTCAGACTTTATGTGGGTTCTGGGGATCTGAACTCGTGTCTTTACAATCACTTTACCTACTGAGCTATCCCCATTTTTATACGTTTTTAAAATTATTATTATTAGTGTGTGTGTATGCACCACACATACATGTGCCACCTCACACATGTGGATGTGGAGGCTAGAGGACAGTTTTGTGGAGTCAATTCTTACCTTTCACCTTTATGGGGTTCCAGGGACTGAACTCAGGTTACCAGCCTCGGGCAGCAAGCTCTTTTACCCACTTAACCATCTCTCTGACCCCAGTTGTAATTTATTTTAAAGACAGGGTCTCACTGTGTAGCCCTGGCTGGCCTGGAACTTGCTATGTAAAGACTGGCCTCAAACTCACAGAGACCTGCTTGCCTCTGCCTCCTGAGTGCTAGGATTAAGGGCCTGCACCACCATACCCAGCCCCTAAAATTGCTATTTTAAATATATTGAATGTTGTGCATATTTAAGCATGTATTTTTGTGTATGTCATGGATTATCAATGAAATAAGGTGTGCACATCAATTGCTAAATTTCTAATATTCTAAGTAGTTCCCACAGATGCATGCATCAGGAAACTAACAGAAGGAATACTTCAGTACAGATGTTCACTGTGTATCTTTTGCTAAAGTTTCCCAACTTGGGTCTCCCTCACTGTTTTGTTTGATCAGTCTTAGCAGCATGCTTTGTTTGATGTACTTTACTTCCATTATTTAATTCTGTACTTCATTTCAGAACTGACATTATACACACTAATTAGATGCTATTTTGCAAGTAGACAACTGGACTAGATATTTTATCTCTATGGTTTTTATCATCTTCAAATACTGGGCATAGGCCTAAAAAATAGAGATTTTGTGATTATCTTGTCAGATGGGGGACGTGTTGTTTACTCACTCCGGTACAGTTTCTGTGCATCCATCCTGCCTGAGTGCAGCTGCTGGGAACTATAAATCAACCAGGGATTACCTGGGTTCCGCTTGTTGTGCAGGCTCCGGTCTACCTTTCTGGCTGTGCCCTCACAATTTGGTTTTGTTCATCTCAAGCGCTGAGAAGTTATGCTGCTCCTTCAGATGGGGGACGTGTTGTTTACTCACTCCGGTACAGTTTCTGTGCATCCATCCTGCCTGAGTGCAGCTGCTGGGAACTATAAATCAACCAGGGATTACCTGGGTTCCGCTTGTTGTGCAGGCTCCGGTCTACCTTTCTGGCTGTGCCCTCACAATTTGGTTTTGTTCATCTCAAGCGCTGAGAAGTTATGCTGCTCCTTCTTCTTGATGTTGAATGGTCTCCCTCCTTCCCTCCCTCCCTCCCTACCCCCTCCTCCTC
>NW_008347579.1:113597-120715 GCF_000622305.1 Nannospalax galili | reverse complement strand
CCTCACAGTCTGATCTTGTTCATCTGAAGCTCTGGGAAGTTACGCTGTTCCCACTGCCTGGTGTTGAATGGCCTCAGCATGTTCTTCCTTTGTACCAAATATTCTCCCTGGTCTGAGCATACCCTGTTTCTACTATGAGCCCTGGTTGCATTAAACATCCTTCCAGGAGGAGATGAAGATAACAGCATATTTATGACTCCTGAGACCTGGGTGGACTGTGTGGTTTGTGGCTTGGGCAGGTGGGTATGAATACACAATTTCTACTCTTTTAAACTTTGTTGGGGTGTTCCCAAATCTCTGTCCTTTTTCGGGAAATGAAGAAATTGTTTATGATGTCATTGCAGAATTCCCAGTCATCTTTAGTGAAGAATTAAACATTTAGGGTTCTTAGCAGTCTTTTTTTTTTTTTTCCATTTTGCAATGAAGTCAGTTGCATGGGCTTGTACAGTAGCAGCTTGTTCCTTTTCCTCAGCCAAGTTTTAAGTCTGACTTTACCATAGGTTATATCTAAGCTGGTGACAGTATCAGGAAGGGCTGAATTGCATGCGTACTGAGTAGAGACGGTCCATGGGTGAACTCAAGATCACCCTTAAAAACTTAGAAGAAAAGCTATCCTCTGGTACTTAAATTGATTGACTGTATTTTAAGTGGAATAAGACAAACTCTAAGAACAGCAACCTCCATTCATTAATTCAGCAAACACTTAAATGCCTTTCCATTGGTAGCTGTTTTAATTAGAGGACATAGGCATGGGTCCCTCTCACACGGAGCTTATATTCCAGTCAGATGAAATGAACAATAAATTAAAATAGAAATAAATAATGGTACATTCTGAAGAAAAGAAGAAGAGGCAGAGCGCGGAGGAAGAAAGAGTCAGGCTTAGATTGGATTGTAACTTAGCCAGTTACTAATCACAGCTTAATTATGTCATTGGCACAGCCAAACTATGGGATGTCCCATTGGAAGGAAGATATAGAACCTGGGAGTCAGATAACCCTCATGGAAGTAAAAGATGTTGGTTTGCTGACCATAAGCAGGCTGGGCCACAGGGAAGCTTTTTTGGCATTGTAAGGAAAGGTTTTATTGGTTTCCTTTGCCTTAGATAGTGTGCCCTGTGCCTGTAGGTAAGCCATCTCCCTTAGCTCTTGCCACGTTTTCTTTCAAAGCATCTTTGATCACTAATCTGATTGACAATTCCCTTTCTATGGCTACAGAAGGAACCAGGGAAAGGGTAGGTGAGCATTTTGATTTCGAAGCATTTTTTATTCATTGTGAATACACAGGCTTCTACTTTGTGGCTTGGTTAGTTCATCAATAACAATTTCTTCATTTCCTGGTTCAATATACTCTGGCTTTTGATACTATGAAGCCAAGGGCAGATCTCTCACTATGGAACTTGTCACGTGATGCCTTTTTGGATGTCCCCCTGAAATGAGCTGGCCAAGTTTCCCACTGGCCTTGCACTGGTTTCCTACTTCAGAGCCACGCTGTTCGAGGCTGATCAGCGTGAGTGGAAAGAACCAGCAAATGCAGTTGTGTCCTCCATGGTACAAACACAGATGTGCTTCCTTCATTCAGCCTTGTTAATGTCCTGGACCTGCTCAGGGGACTCAGCGTTCAGTTTACAGTGGAAAATTTAAGCCAGGCATGACTTTCACAAAATTAATCAATGCAAACATTAACACTGGACTCACTACAGGTACTGAGTTCGTTCAGAAGAAATGCTGCCTTGGACTTCCTCAGATGAGGCTGCATCTTAAACGGCGATAGTTCCAGCAGGAAACTGTGGATATAAACACTGCCTTTTTCTTTACATTTCCAGATATCTTTTAAATTGTATTAATGATATTTAAACCTTCATATAGCTTGACATTTTCAAGTATAGAAACTTATAGACCTTGATATTTTGCCCTTAGATAATATTATTCAAGAAATCAACATTAATACAAAAAGTACTTAGAAAATCATTACTTGTTAAATCAGAAAATCTACTAATGCCCCTCTCGAATCATGTTAAAATCCTCTTCAAATTTAAATTTTTCCAACATACCTTTAGTACTCAGGACATTATGGGACCTAATACTGCCTAGATCCTGAAACCATGCTAATCCCAGATGCAGTCTGGATGAATTTATTTAACAGAGGCCATGGAAAAGAACCTTTTTTTTCCCCAGTATCTAGCCCAGGTACATGATGGATGGGCACGGGCACATCAGTGACAGAACAGAGCAGTGTGGAAATTTCTCTGAATAAAAGGACGAGATGCAAACGCATGGGGGTATAAAGTCACCGAGCCCAAGAGAGCCTCCTCACAGGTTGAAGTACATTTAAAGTATTTCCTGGTTGAAAAGAAATTGTTCTAAAATGACTTAAGAATATTTATTAAGTCGCTGAATATTGCACATACAATTTATGGCTATAGTTCATGATATATAATAGGTTATAACCTTAAGGGCTGTTATGTCTACTGACTAATTGTGACAACACACAAGAGCACGCTAGTGTTTCCCAGGTGTTCATCAGGGTGTGCCTGAAGCAGCAGAGACTTTGCATCTCATCTGTTATGTGTGTATCAGTAAGCAGTGCCTCTGAAAAGCCTTGTAACAGTAATAGAGCAGGTTAGGCATATGCTGTCTTAGCTTGCCTCATGACCCCGTTCCTCTTAAAGTCCCCTGCCACAGGAGGCTCACTCCTCCTCTTCTGGGATCTTGAAGGCTCCAAGGTGAATTTGCATTTAGCTTAGAGACAGCGTTAGATTTGTGAAGTGCATCTGCTATGACGATATTATAATATTTAAATGAGAACTACGTTTGACATGACAATATTATAATATTTAAATGAGAAGTGCCTCTGCTATGACGATATTATAATATTTAAATGAGAACTACGTTTGACATGACAATATTATAATATTTAAATGAGAAGTGCCTCTGCTATGACGATATTATAATATTTAAATGAGAACTACGTTTGACATGACAATATTATAATATTTAAATGAGAAGTGCCTCTGCTATGACGATATTATAATATTTAAATGAGAACTACGTTTGACATGACAATATTATAATATTTAAATGAGAAGTGCCTCTGCTATGATGGTATTATAATATTTAAAAGAACATACTGTGTTTTTTCTTTGATTTTGTTTCCATTTCTTCCAATTCTCTCCATTCTTACTTAGATAGAGGGAATGATGTATGTTTCTGTTTTCTCTCTTTTCTATCACTAGACTGAGGGTTCAGCCTGTATCACTACATTGTAGACTATTGGGAAGATGAAGGATACTCTGCAGAAAGGATCTTTTAATTCTTCTTGGTGACTCACTGCCCATTGTGATATCAGCAGGTATTAGGTTTGGAGGGCACCTCTGGAGGAGTTTCAGGTTCTTGTGTCCTGTAACAAAGAACTGAGTAGATAAGGTGGAAGGATAGCTCAGTGGTTAAGAGCTCTTGCTGCTTTTCCAGAGAACCAACATTCAGTTCCCAGCACCCATGTTAGGTGAGTCACAACTGCCTGTACCTCTAGTTCCAGAGGATCTGGTGCCTTCTTCTGGCCTCCACAGCCACTTACACACAGACACACAGACACACAGACACACACACACACACACACAGATACACACGGACACACACACACGGACACACACACACACACACCCCTTAAAGAACTGAGCAAAGACAAGCAGTGAGAGCAGAATCAGGGGCAGTTTATTAGGAACATACATGCTTCTGCGGGAGGAAGTGGGCTGAAGGAAAGAGGGAAAGTTTAGCAACTCAGTGGCCCTGCATACAGAATTGGGGTTTTCGTGTCACACAGTAGAGGCTTTGGGAGTATTTGCATAGCATAGGCCTTCTCAGCTCGCTTTAGCTCTCACATGGAACACTACATACAGTTTCATACAGGGCATACATTTCATACATTGACATCTGAAATCACCACTCAGCACTGTATGTTTTCCTACTGTGATGAGCCACAGGTCATCTTTAGAACCTTCTGCATCTTCTCCAGCAACGGGATTTAGTGGGTGGGTGGGGGAAGCCTTCCTAGTGTCTACTGGTTTCTTTCATTATGCTAATTTTGTAGTATTTGAACAAGGTCTGCAGGTCTTTACTCCATACCCTAGTCTCCTGATTCAACTGAACTTTAAGAAGTAACCCTTCGAGAGTTGTGCCAGAAAGCAGAGAACCAGATGGCACTCCTCATTGCACAAGTTGCAGTTAAAAACTTGATTGGAACCTAAGGCTGGGTGGAAGGAGGAACGGTGTTGTGGGCACGTTTGGCATAATCTACCTCGTGCCCTGTTCTCACTGGCATGTTGAGCATACTTAGATCTGGGCCTAGGCGAGTCCAGGAACGGGATGGCTGTAAGTGAGCTCAGTAGGAGGGACTGAGCCACACTGAATAACAGACAGCCCCAGTCCTCTTGAGCAACCAGATGGTGAGGTCTTGAGCATGCACAGACACCTGGGAAAAAAGTGATACAACAGGCCATAGTATGTGCATGCTCTGAAGCTTAGTCTGCCTCTTTGTCCAAGAATTAAATTCTGAGCACTCTACTTTAATAAAGTGTAGGCTTTCTGACCCATAGCTCTTAATATCTGCTCCCTTTTTGTACTGTAAGGGTGAAGTAAGGCCATGTTTAGGGATTCCTAAAGTTCCAGGTGACGGGACCCTTTTGTGTGCGTGTTCCCTGTGAGTGCCCTATATTAATGTAGTATGTGATTTTGACCTTTAACTGTCAGGGTAAGGACTGCTAGGAAATTCTTTGTCTTAAATACCGAAAATGACTTCCCATGTGATTATGGAACCACTTCCTCCTCACCCCGCTGCCTTCCTCTTGCAGTCACAGCTCAGGGTTGATGACCATTTGGTACAAATTCATCACCGGTATTCTAAACTCATCTCCGTCTCTCTCTCTCACTTTTAAAATTTCCTTTCTTACTGGACAAAACCTCAACGAATGCACCTGATGCTCTTGTTCTCTGGGTCTGAGTCAGCACCTCCTTACCTGCAAGGTGCTTCTTCCTGGGCATATCCACGACAGAGAAAATTGGTTTAGCTGTAAATTATGAGCCACGCAGTCCTGAAATTGTCCTTTCTTTAACACCCCTATCCCAAACCCTCCTACTCTGCATGGACAGCAGAAGCCACCAGATAGCAAAGTCTCCTCTTTTCAATTCACAGATATCATCTCCATCCATTCTCCCCTTTGCTTTCCTCTAGGGAGCTACCTCTACCCCACTTTGCTTCTGTTCCTGAGATCTCATCCTCTCCTGCTTCCTTGGAACCCTACTGAGCTGGTTACTTTTTTTCCTTTGCGCATTCACCCTATGACTCCATCCATTTTTAACAATTCTAAGTCTCTTCCATGCGGAAAAATAATCCTCTATCTTCAATTCTCTTCTTTTCCCATCTGATCTCAAAACAGTTCCTACAAAGATTCCTGTCCACCAGTCACTAAATTGAGAGAGAAATTTACTCATTTACTAAATCCCTCAGCAGAGTCAATCCTCTTTCTCTTAAAAAAAATGGTTTTTTTTTGTTTTACTTTTAAATTAGAAAAAAAATTATTGTGTGTGTGTGTGTGTGTGTGTGTGTGTGTGTGTGCCCATGCGTTTCATGGAGCACATGTGGAGGTCAAAGGAAAACTTTTGGGTGCAGTTTTCCTCTTCTACCGTATGAGTTCTGAGGTATGAACTCAGGTTGTCAGGCTTGCCAGCAGTTGCTTTTATCCATTAAGCCATCTTGTTGACCCTAGTTTGAATTTTAAACAAATTGTTTTTAATTATCTGTATAAGTGTGTGTCTGTGTGTGGGTATGTGCACATGAATGCAGGTACCCATGGAGGCCAGAGGTGTAGGATCCCTGGAACTGGACTTATAGGTGGCTGTGAGCTGTCTTATGTGGGTCCTGGAAACTGAACTCAGGTCTTCTGTAAGAGCAGTGTGGGCTCTTCTTAACCACTGAGCCATCTCGCCAGTACCCTTGGTTTCACTTTTTGTCTGTTGAAAATTTCAGACATTCATAACTGGAGAGAAATTAGTCAAAACACTATCCCCAGATATGTGGCAGCCAGCCTAACAGCTCCACAGTTTGCTGTCTTTACTATGAATGTACACACAAACAGCCTATTTATGTTTTGTTTTTGTTGAAAAATTTTAAGTTAAATCCCAGATAAACTATTATTCCTCCTCTGCACATTTCAGTATATGTCTCTAAACAATACATTTGCCCAATTAACTAACTAGAAAATATATTTTATAAAAATAATCAATAATCATTTATAAACAGATTTAAGGGGATGGAGCAATGGCTTTGTGGGTAGAAGTGCTTTGCTGTACAAGCATTAAGACCTGGGTTTGGATCCCAGCACCCAAGTTAAAAGCTGAGTGTAGCCACACACTTGCTGTCACCCCAGTGATGTGGGGAGCTGAGGCAGGAGGATTGCTGAAACTTGCTTTCTGCCTGCATAGTCCAGGTTCACTGAGAAACTCTGTCTCAAAGGGATAAGACAGAGGGTGGTAAGGCAGCACACCCCAGGTCCTCCTCTGGCCTCTGCACACCGCATGGGTGCATTTCCCTCCCCTCCCATATGTGCACACACATTATATACACATGTAGACCACACCACACACACAATTACATACTGTATCATATATAATGAATCAACTGAAGATTGACCAAAATTTAATAATCTATTCCTTGTTATTGTATATTTTGTATCAGATTATATTTCAATTTCCCAGGTCATATAAAAAATGCCTTTTGTCAGTTAGTTTATTTAAATTGAGATTCATGTTAAGTCCACACAAGGCATTTGAATGCCCTCGCCCTAAGTCTCTTCTGAGTGACAATACTTACCAGCCTCTTTCCACACCAGTTGTTAAATAGGCCAGCTCTCTTGTCCTGTGAAAGTGCATCCGGCCGATGATGGAACTCCTGTTTCACTTCTGCATTCTTCTGCCTTGTATAGTTCACTGAACTTCCCACTTAGGTTGAGAGACTTGAGATTCAGATTCCTCTTCCCATGTGTGGAAATTCATAACATGGGCCATTTCCACACTTGGCTTATAGCTGTCAAGTTAACTGCTGATTTTTTCCCTTAAACGAGAATA
>NW_008347579.1:94782-113573 GCF_000622305.1 Nannospalax galili | reverse complement strand
TATAATATATTGTGTTTTTTATATAGTATTATATTTTATATATAATAGTGTTATTTTATAAAGTTGAAAGAACAATGCCAATTAGAATCATATGTGAAATAGAATATTGCTGGCTTGGAATCTGCTTGCTAAATGCCAGACCGAGAGAGGACAGATGGCCGGAAGGGGGCTCACTGGCTTCAAACTGCGGGAGGACCCTAGCAAAGAGGCTGATGGTTGTGTAAGATCCAGTTATGGGAAGAAGCCTCTGTACTGCGCCTAGGACTGAAGGAGAAAAGAGCAGTCTCCCCTGTGCAAACACAAGGAAGATCCAGTCCAGACACCAGGTGGTACTGCGGGACTCTTTCCCCAGCCACTCCCCCCCTCCCTGTTGGAGTGAACAACAGGAATTCCCAAGGCAGAAGAGCCCCAGGTTTTATGGATTCTGTGAGGCTCTAGAAGAAGCAGGGGGAGGGAACAGAGGAATAATTTATGCTGTTATTGTTTCGCAGACTTTTCAAACCTAGGCTCATGTTAGAGCAACATAAAAGTCTCACATCCCTCCTGGGAGCTTTGGCTCCTCCACTTGGAAAAAGCTGTCTCTTTCTTTCGTAGACCCTCTGGCCAAGAAGATTTTGTAAATCTTCACCTTCTGGAGATTGTAAAATAAAAATGATAGGTGTAGTTTTTGTTATGCCATGCTGTGTCTCCCCCTCAAATACATGCTTATATTATAGCCCCAGATGGGTTCTTTATTTTATGCATGCCTTTCTTCCTATGCGCTAAAGGATTTAAGGGTTATGCTCAGCACTGAGTCTCTTCTGCTTTGCTTCAATAAAGGATGTTCAAAGTCTGCATAGACGGGGCCAAACATTTTTGGCAGTTTTCTTCCTTATATAGTTTGAGTCTTGCAGTTAGCCTTCACAGAGTGATATATTTTTTCTTTTCTTATGCGGGCTTTAAAAGACTTCTTCATTTAATGAACCACGATTTATCCTTATCTGCCAGTTGTGCTAAGTAATGAGGTTATATGAAAACAAGATACAGTCCCTGTGCCTGAGGTGGAAACGGAAAGGGGTCACTGATTACGAGATAGCAGATGAGAGTCGGAGTGGAAGCAGACATCGAGATGGAGAGCATGGGACTCATTCCACTGTTCTTAAGACCTTCACCCCCAAATCATTGTTCTCCTGCGGAAGCCATGAATAAAGACAGACAAGTATGTTTTCATTTATCAGTTCTTGGCTACCACACATATATTGTCATAAGCAATTGCATTTTGGAATTCAGAAGACTTTTTCCAGTAACCACAATCCTGATGGGTTAGAAGTGACATTTCACTCATCTACACACACAAGCATCTATCCATCGAGGTTGCATTGACTCTTCTGTGGCCAGAGGAGCAGTCATTTCTTGAGAGCCTTAGACCAATGAGGCAAAGACCATGCCCAACAGATTCAGGAAGAACCAACTAATCCTCACGTCAGCCTCCTCGCATGCAGCTCTGGGACTTCCACTGAGTCAGTGAGACTCAGAGTCATGAACACTGAGCATGAATACAGATGCAGTTACAAAAATTTAATCCATCACTTGGGAATAACCACTGTAAACTTCACATAGATGAGAACAAGGCTAGAGAGGCCAATGTGTGGAGAGAAGCAATGTCACTTCGACAGTCAGGGGAGCATCTTGTCTCCTGATGGCTTAAAAAGTGTGTGGGCAAACAAATAAAAAATAAGCACGTGGGTAGCAGACTGTGATTCTGGGCAGTATTCATCTATATGAGACCAGATTCTCAAGCTCTGTTTATTTAAAAAATTAAGATTTATTTTATTTTTAAGTGTGTGTGTGTGTGTTTGTGCGCAAATATGTACATGGGTTCAGGAACCAGTAGAGGCCAAAGGAATCAGACCCCCCCTGAATCTAGGGTTACAGATGGTTGTGAGCCCCCCTGATGTAGGTGCTGGTAACTGAACTTGGGCTCTCTGCAAGAGCAGCAAGTGCTCTTAACTACTGAGTCATGTCTCTACCCCTTAAAAAAATTGTTTTTTTACATTTTCACATGAGTATGTAAGTATGGTATACATGTATGAATGTTTTTGTATGTATGTGGCACATGTATGTGAGAGTATGTATGCATGTGTGCATGTGCATATGGAGGCCCAAAGTTGATGTCTGGAATTATCTTCAGTTGTCCTCCACCTTATACATTTGAGGCAGGGTCTCTCAATCAAACCCAGAGCTTGTGACATGGCTGGTCTTGTTAACCAGATTACTCTGGGTATCCCCAGTTTCTGCCTTCCAAGGCTGGAATTACAGGCCTGATACCACACTCACCCACATTTACGTGGGCTTCTGGGCGTCAAACTACTGTCTTCGCTCTTGAGTGGCAAGTGCTTTAATCACTGAGCCATTTCCCCAGCCCCAAGGTTATTGTACAAACAGGAATTGTATTGACATGACCGTACCACATGCAAGTCTGAGGACTCACCTTAGCGATTTCCCTCTGGCTTTAAAAAGAAAATGCAGACCATGGCATCCATATCTGAATCCAGGTACTTTAGAGTTTAGAAACAGCATTTACAGCACCACATTTATTATGCAAGATGCCATTTTGCTTTTACCCTGAAGCTGTGGAGGAAAATGCAACATTATTTTCACTTTTGTTTACAGAAGTTTCTTTCACCAGCACCTATAAAGACCTATGGGTTTTTGAGGCCAAGAACTGAAATTCCATTTGTTATCATAGCAAGAGCCAGGCTCACAGAATCCAAAACCCTGGAAAAAGAAAAGTGTTAAAAGCAAATATGTACACAGTTTTTGAAAAGTTTTTAAAAATATTTTTATTTATTATCTTTATTTTATGTGTACGAGTATATTGCCTGCTTGTATGTGAGTGCACCCGTGTCAAGCAATGCCGCGGAGGTCAGAAGAGGGCTTCGGATTCCCCTGGAACTGGAGTTAAGGACGGTTCGTTGTGCCCTGTGGGTGCTGGGACTCGAACCTGGGTCCTCTGCAAGAGCAGTCAGTGCTCTTAACCGCTGAGCCATCTCTCCAGCCCCAATTTTGTACCAAATGATGCAAAAGATGTTTTCTGAAGTCTGAAACTGAATTTTATTTCCTTTAGCACTCCTATAGTCTTTTAAAAATGTAACACCAGTGAGTGGAACATGAGGGTGTGAGGCAGACGGTCTGGGTCTACCTCAGCATTCATCAATACAGTGGGCTTGGGCAAAACCATTTTCCTCCTCAAATCTCAGTGTACGTGTGTAGAAAACAAGGTAATAGTCATGATTTCTAGGGTGTCATTCTCATGTTGGAATGCTTTGTGGGAATTAAGCAGGGGTACAAATGACTGTGGCAGTGGAGGGCTCACTGAGTCAATGAATAAAAAATGAGTTTTGCGTTTTCTTTTGTGTCCCCAAACCATACGCGGCTCTTTAGATAGTTCTATGATTTTTCTGTTTTTCATTAATTATTCCAAACTTTTTAGTGTGGAAAGCCTGGCTTGAGTTTAACATATTAGGGTGCCCTCTAGTGGACAAACGAGTTTATTGTGCTGTCCAGTGACTAAGGAATAATAAAACGTCTATTTCGTGCTGAAATTTCCAGCTAACCAATTAGTTAAATTTCTGGTTTGGCAGAAATATTGAAGTGTAAGAATAATATCTATAATAATGGCTATTTGTGTGTGTGCATGTGTAAGCCAGAGATTGACACTGGGTCTATTGCTCTCCACCTTGTTATTATTTTTTGCTGGTTTATTTATTTTTATTTTGTGTATATGAGGGTTCTGCCTGCATGTATGTGTGTGCTGTGCCTGAAGAGGCCATAAGCGGGTGCTGGAACCCATGGAACTGGAGTTACAGATGATTGTTAGCTGCCATGTGGCTGAGAACGGAACGCAGGTCCTCTGCAAGGGCAGTCAATGCTTTTAACCACTGAGCCATCTCTCCAGCTTCTTCTACCTTTTTTTGGTCTTTTTGAGACAGGGTCTCCCTGTAGCCCCAGCTGGCCTGGAACTCACTATGTAGACCAGGCTGGGCTCATACTCACAGAGATCCACCTGCCTCTGCCTCCCAAGTGCTGGGACTACAGGTGTGCACCACCATGCCCAGCTTCCACCTTATTTTTTTTACCAGGGTCTCTCACTGAATGTGGAGCTCAGCAATTCCAGTAGACTGGCTGGCCAGTGAGCCCCTGAAATCCTCCTGCTCCCTCCATTCCCCCAATGTGTGATTACAAGCTGGACCTCGACACCTGGCTTTCATGTGGGTGCTGGGAATCTGAACTCAGGACCTCATTCTCTCATTCTTGCTTTTCCAGCTGAGTTATCTCCCCAGACCCAGTAATGACTACTGATTATTTCTCTCAGAGAAACTATGCGAATTGGGCTGTACAAAACATGAAAGCTGTTTTATTGTGTTCACCAAACACATGAATTGCATTCAGTAAGGAAAGGAAGACCATGAGGTTCCAAACTCTTTCCTGTTTTCTGTGTGTGTTCCACACACATGTCTGAACAGAAATAATACCCGTGTGACATAGATGGGGAACACTAACAGAGGTAGGCCGGCCTTGTAGAGTAGCTGCAGAAGGAGCATACACTGTGGAACAGTCACCAAGTTATACCAGCTGACTGCCATTCTAGCCTCTGTTTCAATGGAATTGCTGCTGGTGTAGTAATCAATAAGACATTTCTCTCCAGAGACTGAACTTTCCCCTTGGATGAACAGAATCTAACAGCATGTGAGGGCAACATTCAAGCTATGTCTACGAGTCAATTTAGCACTATTAACAGGTCAGTTTTGTTTTTAAAAAGTGACAAAGGCATCGTAGTTAAGCAGTAAAGCTGACTTTTGGGAACAGACTCTCATCAATCATTGATTTCATTGTTAAAACAGCAACCCATCAATCCATCAAAAATATTCACATCGGGTGTGTGTGTACAGAGCATGCTACGGAGTGAACAGAGTTAGAAAAGGATGTCTGCAACCTGAATACCATGAAATTGAGTCATTACTTTGACTAGTGCTCTATAGGGCAATATTCACATGTTAAGTTTCTTTTCCAAGATTAAAAAAAATTATTTTGATTTTATGTGTACGTGTGTATTGCCTGCATGTAGGGAAGTGCACCCATGTTGTGCAATGCCCGTGGAGGACAGAAGAGGTGGTCAGATCCCCTGGAGCTGGAGTTAAGGACAGTTGTTAGCTGCCATGTGGGTGCTGGGATTCAAACCCGAGTCTCCTGCAAGAACAACCAGTGTTTTTAACTGCTGAGGCATCTCTCCAGCCCCAAGATTTATTTTTATTTTCATTAATGTGTATGTGTATGTATGCCACAGGAGTGCAGTGCCCGCAGAAGCCAGAAGGGGGCATTGAAACCCCTGGAGCTAGAGTTAGCAGGCAGTTGTGAGCTGTCTATGGTAGGTGCTGAGAATAAGCACTGGTCTTCTGGAAGAGAGGAAAGCACCCTTGACTGTTAAGCCATCTCTCTAGCCCTTGGCGTGGTAAGTTTCTGTGATAAGTCTTCAAATAAAATTTAGTTCACTTCTCATAGCAAAAGTACGGTAGAAAGTTCTAGGACAGTATTAACTTTTCATGGAAGATTTTTTTTTCATAGAATTTTCCCATGGTTGTAGGAAAAAAAGTGGTGCTTAAAGACATTGGTCATTGAGCTGGACAAGTATTTTTAGATATGATTCCAAAAAGCATAGGCCACAAAAGCAAAATATGGTACGTGGGATTACATCTCACCAGTAACAGAAGAAGTGATTAACAGAGGGGAGAGTCAGTCAGACAGAGTGTGCAAATATTCATCCAACTACACCTCCTCTCTCTCTCTCTCTCTCGTATCTGTGTGCATGTGTGTGTATAACTTAGCAGCAAAAAGAAAGTAATTTTAAAAATGGGCAAATGATCTAAGTATGTATTTCTCAAATGAAGATACACAAATGTGCAACAAGTATATGAAAAATGTTCAAACAAAGCCCTGTGTGCAATCCCCAGCACTAAGAAAGAATGAAAGAAAGGAAGAGAGAAAGAAAGAGATGAGGGATGGAGAAAGGAAGAGAGGGAGGGAGGAAGGAAGGAAGGAAGGAAGGAAGGAAGGAAGGAAGGAATCACTAGTCATCAGGAAATTGTACATCAAACCAGTTAGAATGGCTATTATCAAAAAAATTTTAAATGGCTTAAATACTATTGATGTAGAGAAAGGGGAATTTCTCATCTACTCACCCACTGTTGATAGGACTCTAAGTTAGTAAAACCATTATGAAAATCAGGATGGCAGTTTTACAAAGAACTAGAAATGAAACTACCATATGATCCAGCAATCCCACTAAAAGTTGCATTTCCAAAAGCATTGAAATCGGTATGTCAAAGAGAGACACCTGCATGTCCATGTTTATGGCAGCACTGATCATAAAACCAAGATTAATGATCAGTGTCTTCAAGCATCATTTCTTTTCTGTAACCATGGAAAAACTCCATGAGAAATGAATCTAGGTTGGGCTGAGTAGGGGAAACTCAGACCATTTCTCTGTAGCTGTTGCCATCCCATCTGCTCATGGCTGCAGAGGCTCTGCCTGGACGTTTCACCTCCTCACTTTCTCTTGACACCATTGAGAACAGGCAGAGGACCTACAATGCTGGGAAGAACAGGATAAACGGGACCAATGGCCAAATCACAGTTCAGTCAAAACAGTAAAATTCGCCCAGTGTGGTGGCACATGCCTTTTAAAATCCCAGCACTCAGGAGGCAGAGGCAGGTGCATCTCTATGAGATCGAGGCCAATCTGGTCTACATAGTGAGTTCCAGGCCAGCTGATGCTCCAGGGAGACCTTGTCTCAAAAAACCACCACTACCACTACCAACAAAAAACCCAAAACAGTAAAATTTGGAAAATGCACTATACTGATGAACATAATGTAACTCAGGCCACCTAACAGGCCACAAGCCTCTCCAGGTGGGTGTAGCCATGTCCACTTCAGGTTTCCAATGAAATATTTCCTTTATCTACTTTCTTAAACACTTTAATCATAATTATGTAATTATCTTAATAACATGATTACTTACTAATCATTTAATGCAGTCAAAATACAGAATTAGCCCATTTTAGGCAAGCTTTTTTTTTAATGGAATCAGCTTGAAAACTGCTTTATCTGAAATTTTATGTATGAATTTGTGTAGAGATAGAATTTGGTATTTATATACATAATAAATATCATTAGTTTATTTTTAGTATAGAACCATTTGATATAATATTAGAAATGAAATGTTGCTAATGTGTGTGAGTTGTTTTAATGGTTTCTTTTTACTTGTGTGTGTGTGTGTGTGTGTGTATGCATGTGGGTGCTCACAGAGGCCAGAAGAGGGTGTTGGATTCCCTGGAACTGGAGCAACAGGTGGTTGTGAACTGCCCAAACTCCAGTCCTCTGGAAGAGCAACTAAGTCTTCTTAACAGCTGAGCCATCTTTTCAGCCCCCTTAAAATATTTTTAAAGCCACAACTTGACAATAAACCAATTTAATAAATAAGCCACTGGGTTATTTGTTGGATGGTCAGATCAGTTGCATCAGGAAGAAAATGACTAGGCTTGGTCTGTAGAAGTAAAATAAATCCCTTTAGGAAATTTAAGAAAGATGAGACATGCTGACAGAACCTCACACAGGAATATTTAGATCAGAAGATCTTAACAGAATAACAAGAAAAACTAAAATCTGTTTTTTCCTCTTTCTTTTTAAACTAAGATCTATCAGGGTATACACTATATGCCAGCTAATTTCAAAGTGATTTGTATACTTTCTGGTTCACTTTTCAAAACAACCCATGAGGTAAGCATTATTACAGGAGCCTTAGAAACCACTGAAGGTTTGGAACCCATCTTCCATTTCCCTGGTAATACTAGAAAGGTAAACACATTAAGGTCTGCTCAAAAGCATAGAACACCTCTGGTTTGGGTGGGGACACAGCAGTCTGATGTGCTGCAAAGATTAGAACGTTTTGTTCTGTTGTCCCCTCTCATAAGAGTTAATCCAGTTGGGCCTGTCAGCCACCTGGCCTGGAGACCACGCCTCAGAAAGACATGCTAAGGAGATGAGATGAATAATTATCCCCATAATGAGATAATGCATTTATCCTTCCTGAAAGTCCTGCCCCTGTGCAGTCATTACAGAGCTACTGTCATGCAGTTAGATCTGCCTGTTTTTTATGTCTTAACTCATGTATCACCTTTCCCTTTTTTCTATCTCTTTCCTATGCATGTGTTCCCTAATACTTTGGGTCTTGTCACTTTTTGCTGTGATGCTCCCCCTGCCCCATTCACTAAGTGGCTGCTTAGCCAACATTTTTCTTACAAAACGGCGTGGCTTCCTATCTTCCAGGATCCACATATTGCCTGCTCTGTTCTTTTTCTCTTAAACTCTATTAAAAATGACCTCAAGCTTCCTTCTGAGTCCATTTTAAACTTTTCATTAATGGGACTAAGAACTCAAGTGGAAGCCCCAATTTCTCCAGTAACAGTACCAGACTCCTATTAAACTGAAAAGGTTTATGATGTCCAGTTGCCCTGGCAACATTCATGTTAATGACAATGCAGGGAAACTGGGGGGAGGGTAAAGTGAATGAAATCAGTGTAATGAAGCAGAGGGTGAGGAAGCAAGACACAGGTATTTGGGAAAGTGTGCAGTCCACCTGGGGTGCCACGTGGATGGTATGGGGATTCCAAATACTTCAGCCGAAATGAACTGTGATGTCCAAAGTACATAGTTCTTACTAACTCTCCCTAATTCCGTCAACATGGAATCTGTGAATCCAGAGAGAAACCCACAATGTTTCATTTTTTTCTCCATGTCAACATGCATATCTGCAAGAATGACCACAGAACTCATCCTCCAGGTGCCTTGTGCAGGTTGGCCTAGGGCTAGATCAAGGTGCTGCTCCTTACATGACTCTCTCTGCAGTGGTGTGCTTGCTGATAAACAGCAGCATTTACTGAGAGGGAACACACACACACACACACACACACACACACACACACATGCATGTACACACACACCCCGCCTTTGCGTTAGGCTACTATTTCTAAAATATTATAAGCAAGAAAATGGCAAAAATTGTAACTCTACTTAGAATATGTTTAAAAATGTTAAGCTATCATCGGTAAAGAGAGAAATAGTGAAAAAGACAGACACAAAGCATTTTTTTCTGAATGTACTTTTTTATATAAATTTAACTTTAAAAGTGAATATTTTACATACTTTTATCTTTTTCCATTAAAACAGCTACTTAAAACTACTTTTAAAGTCCTAGACACAGTGCAAGTTCATCTACTGAGATCTAGATGTCAGTGGGGAAGCAGGTATGAAGATGGTTAAGATTGATTGAGATGTTCTATATGAAATACACAAAAATTCAATTTAAAAAATTTAAAAATAACATAATATCAAGTTCTAGTAATCTGATGTATTCAATGTCAGCTTGCATTGAATTGTGTATGTTCCTAATGTGAGAATAAAAATGTTTATAAATTCTAAAAAAAAAAAGTCCTAGAAATAGTATTAGGATCTCCCTTTTGGCCTGTAAATATTACTATTTTACTAAGTAGATACAGTATAAACCACCTCCTGATGCTTTCTTGTTATACCCTTAGGTTAATGCGTCTCTCAACTCTCACCAAAGCAGCTTCCTTTTACAGCAAACGGTGATTAACACGGAAACCCACAACTGACCAATATCCAGAGAAGAAGAGACTGCAGAGTGCTTATCCCTGAATAGGACGCCTATATCAAACTTCTGCCTTCCAGTGCTCAGGGATCATTGAGAAGAGGGGCCGGGAAGACTGCAAGAGCCAGACGTGGTGGATGACCACAAGAAACAGTTTTCCAGACAGCAGGGAAGTTACTCATATGAACTCACAGCATCGGTGACAGCATGGACAAGTCCTTCATAAGCTTAAGCCAGAAAAAAAAAATCCCAAAATGGATGTGGGGAGGTAGGTAAGAAACCCCACCTGTATCTAAGGAACTATTGGCAATCAATAGCTGCCGGAAGGGGGAGGGTCAGTCTCTTTAAAGGGTGTGACTCTTGGTAAGTTAACCAGACTCTGGTGAACAGACCCACATCAAAGGGCATTTGGGGACACAAATTTGACTCTATAAATATATATGTACTTTATATATAATATAGTAATACAAAATTATATATATAGTCAGAAATATGAAATTGGGCAGAAGTAGTAAGGGGATAGAAATACAGTAAAAATATACTGTATAAAAAAACACAAAATTCAATAAAAAGGGGAAAAGATGTCTTAGAAACAATGACTGACTCAGTAGTATTGAGTTCCCAAGTACTTAGAATGTGACCTCTAAATCCATTTCTCCCTCAAAATAAGCAAAGTTCCTTAGAGAAATGATGATTACAGGGGAAAGAGGAGGCTGGAACACCCTGTCATGCTCGAAAACAAGGAGGCCGTTAAGGATTCCTAGGGCCATGTCCTAAGGACCAAGGAGCCGACATTAAAAGGCTTCTGCCTGTTGCATATGAACACTGTAAACATCAATGAATGGCAGCTAGATAGCACTGGGTTGAAACAGTTTCAATATGTTTTTATCCATGAGTTCAAATGATTTTAAGAAACAGAACAAAAAACTTATTGATTACTTTTGAAGGATGTGAAACTAATTACTTTGAAAGTTGACAAATAAATGGGAAATCAATCATTGATCATGTGTTTCCAACATGAATTATAACTCGAGGTCATTGGTTATTAAAGAGACAAGGAGTTATTAGAGAGGCAAATTTCCTTTCCAGCTAATGTCCGAAGGGATGAGATGATTAGAATGCCATTATTTTCAAACACTAAGGGATTAAAGGATCTAGGCAATGATTATTGACGGCTGGATAACATTACAAAAGAGAGGCATCCAAATAGCTAACTAAGCACAAGTTTCCTAGAAGTCCACTATCTACCTTTGCTGTGTGGAATCTCTCTGCAGTAGTCCCCACACTCAGCTTCCCCGCCATCTTGCTGGGAGGATTCACATTTCAGTTTTCACGCCCTCAACCACCACCTTAGGTTTTATCATTGCTCCCCAAACTTAGTGCATTCAAGTCACCAAGGGCTATATGGTTTTTTTAAACACCAAACCCCAACTTCTAACATTGAGCCTATGATCTAATAAGTATTAGACGAAGAATTGAGTTTTGGAAAAGCCCAGGTATCTGTGGTGCATCACCAGGAATGGGAGCCATGGTTGCTATTGTTGATTTGTCTGTCGCTGTCCCCAAAGCCTCAGGAGTGCCCTGCATGGAGCAGGCTATAGCCAGATGAAGACTTGAGATATGTTGGAGAATCCATCAAAAGGCTGATGTCCTCAATCACTCCTTCACCTGATTGCTAGCACCTTCAGTTTCACTATCTGCACTTAAAGTGTTTAGCTTTTTACTGTCAGAATAACTAACTAAAATGGGAATGGGAAATGCATAGCCAGTGTGATCCCATTTTTCACTCCCACCCCATAGCCCCACTGCTAATTGATCACCATCCTCTTTCCCACTGAAATCAAATGTGACCTCAGATTCCTTCTCACTCCAGTGCACTAGGCAGTCTCTACCAGTTAATTATTGTTGACACACAAATCAAAAACGATTTGTCATCCTTGGCTCTGGCACTGCCATCACCCTGTGCACTTTGAGTAGGCAGAAAAATATGTATGATATGCTTGCATCTGCTTCTTAATGTGCACCAGGGGTCTGAGAGCTGGAGAGGATGATAAAGTGAGAGGTCATGAACCCTCCTGTCGCTGAGGCTGATGGTGGAGGCAATCATTCAAATTGTGTGCGTGTGTGTGTGTGTGTGCGTGTGCGTGCATTAGTGTGCAGGTGCACGTGTACGCACGCATATGTGGGTCAGCCTTGGGCAGCTTCCCTCTTGGTCATTGATACAGGGTCTCTCACTGAACCTGGAGCTCACCCATTCAGCTAGATTGGCTAGACACCGTGCTTAGGGATCCTTTTGTTTCTGTCTCCCTGGCACCAGGATTACAGGCTCACATCATCGTGCCCAGCTTTTTCACATTTCCTGGTCTTCATACTTGCATGGAAAGTGCTTCACCCACTGCACCATCTCCCCAGTCCTCCAACAAACATTTCTGGAATGTACCATGTTCAGAGGTGCCCAGGCAGCAGGGCTCACAAATGAGATGGTACAGGCATAGTCCCTAGCTTCAGGGGTTTTCTGATCTGTGCTTCTTGGAAGGGCTTCTGTAAGAGGTGAGGATACAGCCTGACAGTTTCAGAGGACAAAAGGCACAGAACAGTGTAGTTCACATACACAACACATATGAAGTCACTGCGATTTCCATGGGACTCTGGTTCCCTTTTCCCTGTGGCCTGTGCTGTGAGGACAGAGCCTGCCCTTTGGCCTCAGTAGTGGTTATTTCATGACAGTGGTCTTTCCTAGCTAATGTAATCTCACACCATTTGTGGATTTCTTCTTCGAATGAGCTTGTTAATTTGCACAATTTGGTTGCTATTCTTCTGTTTGTTACGCTGCCAATTTCACACGTACACACACAAAAAAATCAATGATTCCAAAATTGTTTACTGAGCTGGAAAATCAGAGATGACAACTTCAGTGTAAACACCACAGCTCAGAATAACAGAACCAGCCTGAAACTAGCCCTGGGTCAAGTGATTCTGGACATACGAAGGGAAAAAATCGAACCATGAGCTTTTCCCCATCTTCTATCAGGTGCCTGGTGTTTATGTATTTTTACAGAAAACACATAAAGTTTTTTGACATTCTCATGACATTTTTAAGAAAAATATAGTGACTTAAAGAATTCTATTTTAAAACTTGTGTATACACACATCCAGGTAGAGGAGTATGTGTGTTCGCATGTGTGGGGGTGCACATGGTGTGAATGTATATATAGGCCACAGGTCAGTCTCTGATGTTGTTCCTCAGAAAGAGTCCACCTTATTTTCTTGAGACGGATACTTTCACTGGGACCTGGAGCTAACCAATCTGTCTAGGTTGGCTGGTCCTAGAAAGCCTTCTGTGACCTCCCCCCTGCCCAGCACCGGGATTACAAGTGTATACCAACCACCACACCCAGCTTTTTATGTGGAAGTTAGGGTTCAAAGTTAGAGCTTCATGCTTGCATGAAGCTGTCTCCCCAGCTCCTTTATAGAATATTTTTTTAAAAACAACCAAAAATCCTTTCCAATGTGACGTCTATTGATAAGAGATGAGGGATGAATTCAGGGGCAGGGAGGCACTGTGAAGCTTTGTGCTCCTTGCAGCAAGAACAGGTGCAAGTCACAGTAACCCAGAGACACTTCAGCCAGCCTTAAAGCCAGTGCTAAAAGCTTGAGAGAAAACCCAGAATAAGCTGTGGGTTAAGCCCCTATATCAGACGAAATTATTGCACATTGTGTGGTATCAGAAACATACCATGTGGAATTTCTATTATTTGTGCACATTAACATGTCCATAAAGCTATACAAAGCCATGGGCATTTAAAGTAGTTTGAGGGAGAAGTGCCCAATGACTCTGCCCTCTTTAGTGCAGAAAGTACCTGCTGCGTGAGCAAAGATTTCCTGAATGATTGGTATGTGAGTTGTTAGATAAATAGAGATGGTGCACAGGGAAGGGTCCAGGGGAGGGAAGGGCCAGGGGAGAGATGGGTCCAGGGGAGGGAAGGGCCAGGGGAGGGATGGGTCCAGGGGAGGGATGCGTTCAGGGGAGGGATGGGTACAGGCACTTCCAGGTTGTGTTTACTGCAAAGGTGCTGGGAGGACACAGGGAACAATGAAGCACCAGAATGCCCGTGAACGCATGACTGAGTTCCTGAAGAACAGTTGGTCTACAAAAATGCCTTTGGATCCTGACATAGTGCTCAGAGAAACTGTGACATTCTGCATGAGACAAGATGGTTGGCCACATATGTGCCTCGCATACTGAACGAAAAAACGAGCTCTGGTTCTGAGGAAACCGTGTCCTTGGGGAAGGAGACACAAGTATTTTAATGCTCATTTCCAGTAGCCCAGATGACACTGAATCCTTGTCTTCAAGTGAGGTGCTCCAGCAACACGGGGAAGGAGACACAAGTATTTTAATGCTCATTTCCAGTAGCCCAGATGACAGACACTGAATCCTTGTCTTCAAGTGAGGTGCTCCAGCAACACATATATTAAGCTTTGGGAATTATCTGAAATTCTTACTTTTTATGGGAAAGGAAACCACAATTTTTAATGCTGATGGTTAAATTTTAGAACTAGAAAGGAGGGCTGGGATGTCGTGCCTTAGTTGGTAGAGCACTTACCTAGCATTGATCCCCAGCATTATATAAACTGGGCATGATGGTACATACCTGTAGTGCCAGCTTTCAGTGGTGGAAGCAGGAAGATCAGAAGTTGAAAGTCATTCTCAGCTGTATAGAGAAATCAAAGCCAGCCCAGGTTACATGAGACCCTGTCTCAAAAATGAACAAAGAAATTGATACAATTCTTTTTAAAAATTATAAGAAAGGCAAATTCTGCTGGAAAATGGCTTGATACCCAAAATGTTATTCTTTCCCATCATTGGATAATTCTCTCTACAACCTTTTGCACCCTGGCACCGAACAGGAAAGTAAAAAGAAAAAAGAAGAAAATCTCCCTCTCTCTCTCTCTTTTAAGAAATCTCTTTAATGTACTCAATTTTGGGTGCTTGGAATGACTGGATTCTAACAGCCATTTCTTTCTCTGTAAAACACTAGCTGCTGAGATTCTGTCACAAAAAAATGAAAACAAACATAAAATAAAATACAATCAAGTCAAAACAAAATATTAAAAGAGGGGTGGCGGGATGGCGGTACTGCTTTGAATCCCAGTACTCAAAAAGCAAATGGAGGTGGATCCCTGGGAGTTCGAGACCAGCCTGCCTTACATAGCAGGTTCCAGGCCATGTAGGGGGCTGCACAATGGACCCTGTCTTAGAGTGGCTAGCATAGGTGTTCACATGCTGTTGTCCCGTGGAAGCCAGAAAAGGGAAGCTAGGGGCTTCCCCTGGGGCCATCTCACTGAGCCATTCAGGCACTAGTTTGCGGGGGGAGGAAGGAACAGTTACTTCCAGGGATTTCAGCTGCCACGTGGGCACCCTGAGGGTCCTGTATCTTCATGGGGGAAGTGGGAAGTGTTGGTCCAGCTTGTCCTGGGCTTAAGCAGAGAGGGAGGATGCCAAAAAGAGGTTCCTGGCTCTTGGCGGTCTTTCTAGAAGGCTGTACTCTCTGAGGCTGATCAGAAGTACTCAGAAGCCCTCTGGCCTGACCTTTTTCTTTGAAAGAAGTAAGGAGGTTTCCCTGGTCACTGCTGCCTGGACAGAAAGGCTTTCCCTAGACACTTCACTGCCACCTGCTGGAAGACAGAGGAATAAACGTCAGCGCTACACCAAGGTGCTCAGAGCTCTCACTTAGACCAGGCGAGAGTGCCCCTTATCCTGGAAGAAGTGAAAGGCCCCCTCCTCCTTTTTCTGTCTCTCAACCAGATCCGGTGCTTGTTCTTCATGTGGGGGACAGGCCTCTATCCCTTCAATTAAAAACATTTCTTGTGCGGCTGGAGAGATGCTCAGCAGTTAAGAGCACTGGCTGCTCTTGCAGAGGACCCTGGTTTGAATCCCAGCACCCACATGGCAGCTAACAACTGTCCGTAACTCCAGTGCCAGGGGATTCGACACCCTCTTCTGACCTCTGAGGGTCAGAATAAAAATAAATAGCACTGGAGAGATGGCTCAGCAGTTAAGAGCACTGACTGCTCTTGCAGAGGACCTGGGTTTGATTCCCAGTACACACATGGTGGCTGACAACAGTCAGTAACTCCAGTTCCAAGGGAATTCAACACCCTCTTCTGGCCTCTACAGCACTGCATGAAATGGGTGCACTTACATACATGCAGGCAATACACTTGTACACATAATATAAAAATAATAACAGGGCTGGAGAGATGGCCCAGCGGTTAACACTGGTTGTTCTTGCAGAAGACCTGGGTTCGAATCCCAGCACCCACATGGCAGCTAATAACTGTCCGTAACTCCAGTTCCAGGGGATCCGACAGCCTCTTCTGACCTCTGTGGGCATTGCATGACACGGGTGCACTTACCTACATGCTGGCAATACATGCATACACATAAAAATAATAAATAAAATGAAAAAATAATAACAGTTTAAAAATAAAATAACAAAATACATTAAAAAAAAAAACACCAGCTGCTGTCCACAAACAATGACTCAATGTGCCCATTTCCCAAACATGTTTACTGGTGGTCCCTGTTGATATAGGCATGCAGTTTAATCAGATGTAACGCAGCTGATGATGGGAAGATACACATGGTAATTTCTAGGCAGCTTTAAGAAAGCTGATGTCCAGGCCTCTTTCCAGCCCAGCTCTCTCATCCTCCCTAGGGGTGGGCCCTAGATCAGCATGCCCTTCAAAAGCTTCCAACGTGCAGCCAAAGCTGAAAAACAGACACCACAGAGTTCTTTTTGGTGTAGAACAAAATAAACACCTTGGCACAAATTATTTGCTTGGATTTTTGAAAACATAACTTCCAGCTATCAAAGCTATTTTCCCTGGTTCTGAGGGATTTTAGCTTTCTTGGTTTTTGACCCTGGAGCAGTATTCCAGTGGGGCTTTAGCACCTTGCCTCTATATAACAATAGTAGCTGATCTTTGTTTTCAGATATTGTGAAAGGAAATCCCTTTGCCCACCTCCTAAACCCACGAAACCCTGTGTGTGTAGGCACAGTCCCATGTCATCATGGCCCACTCAACAGAGTCTACTGAGGAGAAAGTTGAGGACGAAAAATAAGCACAGGGGAGCTGAACTTGAGAACAGCACCAATCTGGAAGATTCCATGCTCAGGACAGAACCGGGCAAAGTAGAGTGCTGTTAGTTGTTAGTCAGCGGCAGCAGTTGCTAAAAGAAACAAAAATCTCAGGTAAACCAAGCAGAAAGAAGGTGCCCCGCAGAGACAGAGAACTGCGGACCTGATTGTGAACTTTAGCAACTTTTGGCAGGGTTCTTCACCAACCCCACAGGTATGACAGATTTTCCCTGATTGGTCCTATTTTTTCCACTTTATTTGCATACCCACTTTCATCATCATAAATTCTGGAGCCCAGGGATGCAAGGACAGAATTGCTACAATGGAGGGGGAGGGAGAAGGGGAAAGGAAGGGGAAAGGGGAGGGAGAAGGGGAGGGGACAATAAAGACGGTCCTGAAGACTTTCAGTAAATCATCATTGGAGGCTCCTTTGCCAGAGGCTGACGCCCTGGACACAGAGATCATTCCAACCAAACTCCAGTACTTGGCCAGTGGCCACCTACAGAGAAACTCGTTGTTTCAGCCTCCAGGACTCTGCAGTCAACTGATCTGCAGAAGGGAATTCATTCCCACAGCTTCTTCCTTCCAGCTTCCCACACCAGCAGCTCCAGACACCTGCAAGAGCTGCAACACTTTCTTTTTTTTTTCTTTCAATTTTACTAGCAATTTTATTTATTTATTTTTATAGTAACAAAAAGTTCTTTGATAATGACTTTATATTTTTTAAATAAATAATTTATTGAGAGTTTCATACATGCATATAAGGTGTTTTGATTAAATCCATGCCCACTCCCTCTGCTCCAACTCCTCCCGTATCTCCCCATCATTTTTTTTCCTCATAACTTCATGTGCTCATTCTTCTTTGATTTATTTATTTATTTATTTATTCATTTATTTTTATGGGGCTTTTGGCTACTCTAACATTACCCCTTTTGAAGAGGTAACCCTAAAATCTTTTAAGGATTAGATAAAAGCTCCTAAATACTTTTGATGTTTGCGGCCTTTGGAATAGTGTATGCTGCTAAGAGGCCCAAGGACATTTTGACTTTTAGCCAAAAAACTGGATACTTTTCTTTGGGGTCTTTTTACCTTAACTGCCTAGCCAATTCCTACCTCCTATTCTTATCACAGCGTCCTCTGAAGAGGTTACCCAAATTGCCAATAGGGAACTGGAACGCAGATCACTCTGGCTTCTTCCATACTGAACGGGGACTCAGGGTGAGGCAATTGGAGTACCCCTTCAGTGCATCTATCTAAAGACTCCCAAATTGTATTACCCTTATCTCTAGGGGTGGGGAAGAAAGTCCTTGACTGGTGAGTAGGAGATGTGAAGGAGAAGTAAAGGCAAGAGTAATTAGTATTACAAATTCTAGACAGGGAACTAGAAAAAAGTCAGAACAGGCAAATGTTCATATGAGAGTCCATTGGAATTTCTTGACAAGGGCTTCCAAAAGCATTCTTCTATTGGGTTCCTCCTCATTTTTCTTTTGTCTTCCAAGGCTGGACTCATGGATTCAGGATTTGCTTTCAGGTATTTTGGTAGCTGTTGGAGTGGTTAGAATCAGTGTCAGTTCCCTCTCAAAGGCTTCTAGATGGGGGAAAAAACAAGTTTATCCATCATTTTAGAACAATAGCTGGTTGTCTCCCTTAGCACAGGTGGGCACCTACAGTATTGCAGACCAAGATTTGAAGTCTTACATCTGGGCAGCACTTTCTGGTTAAGTACAAAATCATCAATGAGAAATAATTGTCTAAATAACTTTTTATGTAGACTTAGCCTAATGTCTGGGAAGTGTAATCCCTTGAACTCTTAAAGAAATATACTGATGACTTTACTCTTTGGCTATACTCTTAGACCATATAGTTGGCCCAGATAAATCAATTTATTTTTACACTTAAGGTCATTTGAGGAACCTCAGGGGTCATATAGGCTTGCGG
>NW_008347579.1:81217-94549 GCF_000622305.1 Nannospalax galili | reverse complement strand
CATAGTCTCCTGGAACTTAGTCGACCTTGGAGGGCAAGGGGCAAAAACTGTCCTTTAAGTCCCTCTGACCAGATTAGTATAGGCCTCAAACTATGGCTGTTAAACATCCAATAAGTTTAATTCCACCATTCTGGTACTTTTAATTGTCATGTGCTATGTAGATAAGGCTTGGGTAAAAATACAAATATTCTCAAATAAACCTTGACTATATATATATTTTGTTCCTTAAACTAACTGACTAAACTCTGACCATATAAATGTTAAGATTATGTATATATTATTTTTGTCTCATCCTTTATATGTCATAACAAAGCTAAACAGACCTTTATCACTTGCTTAGGCTTTCTCATTTTTTTCTGTCTATTTTGGAAAATATCTCCATTCCCATATCTTTTTAACATCTTTTATATTCTCATTTTCTTTCTTTTTTTTTGTTTTTAATAATTATGAGATATAACAAACAAATTTTCTGTCTGTTGTGAGACTTCTTTTCCTGGGGATGCTAAGCAATGCTTATTCCCTTTTAAGGTTCTAGTGTCAAGCCAATGTTTGATTAAAGTTTTACTGGGAAACCAGTGAATTTATTGAGCTTTCTTACCGAGATAACTGAGGGATTGCAGAGGTGTATGTATGACCTGAGGGTATGCACACTGGAAAGCCTTTACCCAGCATGGGTCATGCCTTCTCTTCCTAGCCTTCCCCAGAGTGTATACTTTAGCTCTCCCCAAATCCAGGGGGCCATGTGTGATTAGGGCCAAATTACATACAGTTGGCTGGGAAGAGTGGCTGGATACTCTGGTGAGGGTCCAATGACCCTGCTTGGCCCTCCTTTAATGAATGAGCACAACCATCAACAAGCCTAATTGTGATGATGTTTAGTGATCAGGCTCAGCTGAAGTGATAATGGTAGCTATTTCATGCAGTAGGGACTGCTGTACAGCATCCTCTTATTTAAAGGACATGGAATTTAAAAGGATTTGGGAGAGCTGCAACACTTTCTGGAGCTGCAACACTTCTCTGAGTTGTACCAGCTTCAGGTTGCTACTGAGAGTTCAAACCTGTTTCTTTGGGATCCCTTGTGGCAATCTATGTAAGCGTTTTATCTTGTTTAAGGCTGTTAATCTGGAACCTCTTGTACACGCTCTTCACAGTCTGCCCACTCCATTCTTGGAGGAAAGTGGAACAAGAACTGGGTTGGAGACAAAAGACAGTCTCCATTGACTGCTTCAGAATGACCAAGTTACTATATGGATAGATACCCACTAACTACTGGAGTTGCCTGGTGTATGGATTGGGGCAGGAAACAACGAATGTGCTTGAGCAAGAGGGAGACCAGAGGAGCACAGGGACTGTCCTCAGGGAGGCCCCAGGCCTTTGGGAACCTCCACTACCCTAATGAACATGGTTCTTGGATTCTCCCCACTGGGGCCTCTCCAGGTCAGATGGGAAGACACAGGAACCATTGTCTGCTACTCTGGAGTTCTTGTTTCCCTATCAAACACATGCTCGTTTATTCATTCAGAAAATATTTACCTGAGGTAGAAGCCTTATAGTTGTGTTTGAAGAGTGACCAGTGTGGCTGGAGCTGGAAGGCAATGCAGGAAATGAGAGGAAACGAAGGCAGAGGCAGAGTCTGGTCTTGTAGGAAGCATTTGGAATACATTCTCAGCAAAGTGGGAAACAGCCAGTGATTCTGAGTGTTCCTCATCAGTTATCTTCCAAGGAGGAAAAACTTGACTCCTAATTTTTGCAGCGTTCTTGCCTAACAATGTATCCCATTCTTGTGACTATGATCACCATCAAAAGGTCACCATAAACTGGTGGTCTTGGTAATCCAGTGATTTCCCTGGAAGTATCTGTGGGGTGTTCTATTTAATGGATAAGTTCATTTCAAGAATGACTTCCTTAGAACTTTACAACTTCTTGAAGGAAATGTCTTTTCTTTCCTAAATGCTTAAATATTTTCTTTGCCTGTGTATCTGGTGTACATATTCATATGTGTGTGGGCATGTGTGTATGTGCAGGTGTGAGTACACACGTGTGTGCATGCAGATCCGAAGTTGCTGTCAGGTATCTTTTTTTTTAACTTAAAAAAACTTTATTGAGAATTTCATACATGCATATAAGGTGTTTTAATCAAATCCACGCCCACTCTCTCCCCCCCAACTCCTCCCATATTTCCCCATCACTTTTTTCTGACTTCTTTCTTTCTTTCTTTCTTTCTTAAAATGGGTTTTTTTTTGCTACTCTAACATTATCCCTCTGAAGAGGTAACCCTAAAATCTTTTAGGGATTAGATAAGAGCTCCCAAATACTTTTGTCATTTTTGGCCTTTGGAACAGAGCATGTTGCTAAGAGGCCCAAGGATATTTTGACTTTTATCCAAGAAAATGGCTACTTTTCTTTGGGGTCCTTTTTAGCCTAACTGCCTAGTCAATTCCTACCTCCTATTCTTATCACATCATCCTCTAAAGAGGTTACCCAAATTGCTGATAGGGAATCAGGATGCAGACTGCTCTGGCTTCTTCCATGCTGAACAGGGATGCAGGGTGAGGCAATTGGGGTACCCCTTCAGTGGAACTATCTAAAAGACTCCCAAATTGCATAACTCTTATCTGTAGGATGAAAAGAAAGTCCTTGACTGGTGAATAGGAAATGTGAAGGAGAAGTAAAGGCAAGAGTAGTTAGCATTACAAGTTCTAGACAGAGAACCAGAAAAAAGTCAGAACAGGACAAATTTCAAATGTTTATATCAGAGTCCACTGGGATTTCTTGATGAGAGATTCCAAAAGCATCCCTCTATTGGGTTCCGCCTCAGTTTTCTTTTGTCTGCTAAGGCTGGACTTGAGAGTGATGGGCTCAGGATTTGCTTTCAGGTGTTTTGATAGCTGTGGGAGTGGTTAGAATCAGTGTCAGTTCCCTCTCAAAGACTTCTAGATGGGGGGGAAAACAAATTTATCCATCAATTTAGAACAATAGCTGGTTGTCTCCCTTAGCTACAGGTGGGCACTACAGTATTGGAGACCAAGATTTGAAGTCTTATATCTGAGCAGCACTTTCTGGTTAGGAACAAAATCATCAGTGAGAAATAATTGTCTAAATAACTCTTTATATAGACTTAAGCCTAATGTCTGGGAAGTGTAATCCTTTGAACTCTTAAAGAAATGTATGAATGATTTTACTCTTTGGTTATACTTTCCTTTTGGGTGTTTAAGACCATACAGTTGGTACAAATAAATCAATTTATTTTTACTCTTAAGGTTGTTTGAGGATCTGTTCCTCAGGGGTCACATGGGCTTGGGAGGAGCTCCTGGCTCCTTTCTTTTATCAGTTCCATCTATGTGAAGATAAGTCAGAAGTCCTGGTTGACCATGTCTGACTTCACTTGGAAGCATGGATGAAATGTTTCCTCTGAGTTGACACTCCTCTTTGTAGACTGGAGATTGGTTCAAGTCCATCTCGTGGGTCTCCGTGGCCTCCCTGAACAAGAGGACAGGTGACATTTTAATAGATGTTCCATAGTCCCCTGGACCTTAGTCGCCCTTGGAGGACAATGGGCAAAAACTGTCCTTTAAGTCCCTCTGACTAGATTAGTACAGGCCTCAAAGTATGGCTGTTAAACATCCAAGAAGGTTAGTTCCACCAGACTAGTACTTTTAATTACTATGTGCTATGTAGATAAAGCTTGGGTAAAAAACCAAATATTCTCAGATAAACCTTGACTAGATATATATTTTGTTTCTTAAACTAGCTGGTTGTCAGATATCTTAAGTGAAGTTCTCTCCACTTTATTTATTGAGGCAGGATCTCAACTGAAGCCAGAGCTTGTCCATCATCCAGCTAGCCAGCTTGCACTAGGGATCCTGTCTCTGTCTCTCCAATTCTAGGATTACAGGTGTTTGTCAATAAACCCTGGTCCTAATGCTTTTGTGACAAGAGCTTCATCCACTGAACCACTCACCCAGCCGCTCCTAAATGCTTTTGAATCTGTGTCATTGCTCTAACAGAGGGCTTACAGACTCAACAGGAGCTCTGTGCTGAGACCTGCCTTCTTTCCTACCGACATCTATCACTGGTGGGGCCCCGAGTGGGCCAAGGGTGACATAGTCAAGTTATCTTGAGATCTGATGTGTAGTAGAGATAGTCAAGGAACAGGTTTTGTGTTAGGGTGACAAGTACGCGCAGCACCCATGGCCCATGAAAGTCCATATGGCCCACTGGGCATCCTCACTCTCAGTACAGGATACCTGGGACCCATGCAGCACTGTGTGAGACAGCACCGTGACTCTGAGTTTCACTGCACTTCAGGCTGCCTGGGAATCAGTTCCCATAGATATGACAAATAATAAAAGATATATTCAGGTACTCTGCTAAAGCGTGAATTCAGGGTAATTTAGTGGTAGAAAATGGAAAGGAACAATTCCCCCACCCCCACCCCACCCCCCACTCAATACAGCAAAGTTCCTTTCAGGATGTTAGGATTGTGCACAAAAGCTATTTCTTCAGAAATATTCATGAGTACTGCCCAAGCCATTAAGGATGTTTGCAGGCCAGTAGGAGGGTTTATTTTTTATTTTTTAAGCTTGAACTTTTAATGGACTTTAGGGGAAAATCAGTGAATAATGAAATACTGAAATACTCTAAACAATTTTTTTCTACTGAGAAATAAATGGCACTCTAGAGGCCTGAATAAATCATTATGGCTAATAAAATCTCCCGATATTGCCTCTAGCGAATTTGTACCAGGAAGATTGGATTTGTACAGATTTATACAGTCAAAGAAGGTCAGTCTATAGAAAGGAAAGCTGTTTAGCCAGCATTTGGGCAACATAAATGTATAATATTCATTATGGAACCACACCTGCTGTGTGTTCACTTTGTAGCTTTCCTGTGAGACTAGAGAACGGACAGCCTCCGTTACCAGTAGCAGTTATTACCTACCACTGGTTTGAGAAGGTGGCAAGGCTTATATCCAGACTTCTTGACTTGACAGCCTGTGCTCAGTCATTGCAAGACTTATCCACATGGTAAGAAATTTCCCTAATTTAAAGTTTTGTTTTTTATTCCATATTGAATTATATTTTACCTGTAACATTCACTACTGTTATATAGTTTTTGATTTACAAAATTTCTATTTCTGTACTTAACCTGTTTTATCCAGATGGCTTGTCTTTTCTTTATTGAATTTAAAAAACTCTTTTGATATCAAGAATGTTATCTTTTTCTACGATATATATTACAAACATTTTCTCTAGGTTGTGCTATATATTTTATCTTTAAATTTTTAAAATTTATTTTCAGTTTTTTATTTTTATAAGTATAATACCTACATGCATGGAAATGTACTGCATTGTGCAGTACCCTTGGAGAACGGAAGAGGGTGTTGGATCCCCTGGAACTGAAGTTATAGATGGTAGTTAGCCAATGACCAGGTGCTGGGATTCGAACCCAGATCTTCTAAAGGAAGCAACCAGTGCTCTTAACCACTGAGCCATCTCTCTGGCCCTGTTTTGTCTTCTTTTATGTTAAAATGGTTTGTCTTAATTTTTATGCATATGTAGATGTGGGAAATGAGGCTAGGCTTATCTTTTCTTTCCTTTTTCAAATAGTCTATTTATCTAAAATCTATAATTTTCCAATGATTAAATGATACCTTTACATTAGATTATATTTACATAGATGCTTAGGTCTGGTGCTGGGTTCTCTACTCTGTTTATTTGTCTATTTTAAGTAGTTTCTTAACTTTGACACCATTGACATTTGGGGACCAGATAAATTTTTATTGTAGACTACACATTGGAGTACCGTTCTGAGAACTATTATTGGATGTTTACAGCATGACTGGCCTCTATCCACTGCATGCAATAGCATCCAATCCCTCTGGTATAACTATCAAAACTGTCTCTAGGCATTGCCAAATGTGCCTGAGGGTCAAATATCTCTACTTGAGAACTCTGGCCCATTTCCATTCCAATATAGTATTATTTTAATGACTATGACTTTCTAGAATACTTTAATATCAGCTAGGAAATATCATCTTTCTGAATTTCCATATTTAGAATTTGCAATCATTTGATTAAGAAAAAATCCTGATGTGAATTATGCATCAATAAAGTCATTATTATAGAAAAGTCATGTCTGAATTTTATCCGGTTTGCATTCAATACAAATATAATTGGATAAGAACTGGCATCTTCATCATACACAGCCTTGGTAGGACTCACTCTGAGTTGAGTGTTTTCACAATCTGTAGCAGAGGCTTGCAGTTCTCTTTGTAAAGGTAGAGTGGCAGTCTCTAGTGATAAGGAACATAAACTCTGGTTCACATCCTGACTGCTGTGTTCTGTCCATGACTTGGACAATCTGTTGAACATTTCAGAAGCTCAGCTTTGTCAGTTATGCACTGATTGCAATAATCAATTGATCTCAATCTAAAATGCCCTCCACAGGCTCACAATCTGAATGCTCCTCAGCTGGTGGCACTATTTTGGGAGGCTGTAGAAAGTACCTTAGGAGGTGAGGCCTAGCTGATGGAAGTAAGTCACTGGGAACAGGCCTCTGGGGGGCCTACACACTGCCCACTTCCCGGCTTGCCTTCTGCTTCCTGGTTTACCATGATAGGAATAGCTTCTGCCACAGGCTCCTGCCACATTGAACTGAGCTGTTTTGCCATGGCTTCCCTGCTATGATGGACTGGAACCCTCTGAGACTGTGAACCCAGAAACTCTCCTTTCTTAAGTTGTTCTGTCAGGTGCTATGGTCACGGCAACCCAAACATAACTAAAACAGATGGGCAAAGGAAGTGCTCCAGTCTCAATATGCGAATGCTGTTATTTTGGTTCCTAGATGTTTTATGTCTTATTGGCTTTGTGAGAAGATTCTCTTCTTTCATGATATAAAATATTTCTGCATAGTGGAATCTGTTCATTTTCACATATAGATTGAACAAGTAACCACCTTGCAGAATCCCCACATATGCATATTGCAGACACACATTCTGAAAAAATTATACAGTTGCACAGGGTCATGAAGGTTCACAGCAACGACTTTTGTAATATTGAACATCAGAAATAATTAAAATGTCCATGTAAATATAGCAGAAAGAATAAATTAATAGTGATGTGATCATACAATAGCATGCCATATTGTAGTGAACCCTGAATCAAAGCTACATACAAAATGAATAAATTTCAGAAATATGGCACTGAGAGAAAATGCCAAATCACAAAATGTTACATAGTATGAATCTACCTACAGTTACATGCAAAACTAGGGACTAGTAAGATGGCTCAGTTGGTAAAGTGCTTGCTGTGCAAGCATGATAGCCTAAGTTTGATCCCCAATATCCATGTAAGAACCAAATGTGGTGACAAGCACCACAGTCCCAGTGCTGGGAAGGCAGAGATGGACAAGGCTTCTGGGGCTTACTGGTCAACTAGTCTAGTTAAATTGGAGAGCTCCAGGTTTAGTGAGAGACCCTATCAAAACCCAAAGTGGATGAAGGCTGGAGAAATGACTCAGTGGATAGAGTGTTTGATGTGCAAGTACAAGGTCCTGAGTTCAAAACCCCAGAACCCACATAAAAATCTGGGTATGATCACAAACACAGACCCACACACACACCTGTAACTCAAGCACTGTCAGGGGTGAAGGCAGGTAGATTACTAGGGCTTGCTGACTGCCAGTCTATTTTTGTGTTCAGCGAGAGACCCTGTTTCAAAGGAGTAAGGTAGAGATGATAGAGCAGGATACCCATTGTCTTTTTCTGGCCTCTGTGTGCATTCACACTGGTATGTGTATCCACACACCTGTGCCCATATACCCCCTCCACACACATCACACACACACATACACACATACACAATAAGGTGAAAGCAACTGAGGAAGACATCTGAAGTTGAATTCTGGCTTCCACACATGTGCATGTGCACACACACACACACACACACACACACACACACACACAGAGAGACACACACGCTCACATGAGGCAGTGCTGCATTAAAGAAAAAGTTAATTCTTGGAGTCATTTAAACCAAGAGTGAGCCTGATCTGTTCTGAGATATTCTGATTTCTCTTGGAGCTGTTGTCTCAGAACTGTGTCTATTCTATCCTGCTCCTATTCTGTCTAACAAAAGACTTTCTCTGTGTTTATTGCAAACATGGTATGAGAAATCTTTGATAAGAGTTTTTAGAAAGGAAGACCCTGTTGACTCAGAACAGCATACAAAACCACAAACAAGTGTCATCACCCTATCCCCACATATTGCTTTCAGCATTTGTGGCAAACACATTGTTTTCAATGTCATCGTTATTTTCAATGTTGTCACTGCCTTCAGGGGTGATCTTAGGCCTCATTACCACATCGCACATATACATACATTGTTCTGAGTCAGGAAGTCAGAAAAACAATTTCAGGGGCATAACTGAGTCATTGAGGGAGAAATGGGGAACATGCTTAAAACTATGTGTTTAGCTTAGCTTGTGAGAGTTAATTGCATCAAGATTACAAAGCATTGTAGGATTGATAGCATGATTTTACTTAGAGGTCAGTTAATTTTGAACAGTCTGAGTCCACAGTATGTAAACAGAAGGGGTGCATAGTTCTAAATGTTCTCAGAACATATGATTAATCTGGTTTACAAGATTATGCAAAAATCCAATTTATAAAGGCTTGTTACCAGAATCACTTACAGAAAAATATGAAAAACAATTTTTAGGGTTACAAATACATATTATGTATCAAAGTGTAAAGAAAGTAGCGGGTGGGGGGGAGAAGACATTGAGATTTGTGGCCAACTCCAATTGGGAGAGAAGAGGTTGGAAAAGAAGAGGGTCATCCAGGAGCTTTGCCCTATTCCTTTACCTAGGTGGTAGATTTGTAAATGCTTGTCTATCTATGACGCATTTGATGAATATTTTCAGAGCCTCTCCTCTATCTGGAGAGATGCAGATAATGTGCCCACTAGAGCTAACTTCTGAAGCAGAAAGGTCAATAGCAAATGTGACTAATTCATACATGTTCTATAGTGTTAAGTGCTAAGGATTTTTTTTTTTTTTTTACAGAAGCACAGATGGATGAAAGGAAGTGTAGTCTGAGTGGGTACTGAAGTTTTATGTAAGATAGCCAAGGAAGAGGCTCACAGTGCAAGTGGCATTTGGAGGAAGTTCTAGAGGAAGTGGGGCTCACATTTAAGAGAACAGCAGGCAGATGAAGGTCAAGGGCAAAGACAGAAAACAGGAGCTGCCCTGGTGTCTACTCTAGTAAGGGAGTAAAGCCTGATGAGGGCAGAGCAAGCAAGAGTCCAGGTCAAAGGTGCGGAGTGTGAGAGTAGGTCACTGAAATGGCAAAACTAACTCCATTTTGTTCTAGCTGACTTTTGCTTTACCCTGTGTTTCCCCCCAGCCATTCCTATTGTGGTGAGCCAGGCAGAACATCGCATACAGGCAGCTTCAGGGAGTACATTGTCTCTACAATAGTGGGAAACTTACAAGTAGCCAGGTAGCACATCCTCCCACCCAGCCTATCCGAAACTTTTTGTTAACTGAAAACCTCTTTGTTAACTGACCTGCCTCTGGGCTAGTGTAACCATGCTGTTCTTACGTAACTATGGCTATTGACTTTGCCCATGGAATGAAGTAATTGTAGTTTTAAGGTTTATGAACCTTGCCCTGCTTGTCCTTGGTGTTGAGAATTCTTTTGGGCATTAGCCCCTCTCTGACCACCTGCTATTAATAAAGGACTCCTAACTCGACCATCACTATGTGGCATTCCTCTGTGTATCTCACTTGGCGTTACAGTCATGGTGAAGACTGAGGCTTTCACTGAAAACGTGACACTCCTGGGAGGTTTTGTGCAAAAGAGTTACAGTCACTGCATATGACTCTATACCATACACAGATATAGAAGAATTTGCTGTGGTTGGTCTGAATGTTTGTGTTCCCCAAATTCATATGATAAAATCCCAACCCCCAAGATAATGCTATCAGGAGGTAGAGCTTTGGGGAAGTGATTAAGTCACGGGAACAGAGCCCTTGTGAATGGTATGATCAGTACTGTAACAAAAGAAGCCCCGAAGAGAACTCTTATCCTTTCTACCACGTGAGGGCACAGTGAGAAAATACCATGCTGAGAACCTGTTGGCACCTTCCAGCTTCCAGAACTGTGAGTCATAAATCTCTTGTTTATAAGCCACCTGGTTAATAACATTTTGTTGTACCAGCCCAAGTGGACTTAGACAAGTATTCTTTTCTGACAATTTAGTATATATTTAATTATACTACAATACATAAACACATATATTATATAAATATCATATAAATAATATATATTTTTTTTGGTCTTTTTGAGACAGGGTCTCCCTGTAGCCCCAGCTGTCCTGGAACTCACTATGTAGACCAGGCTGGCCCTGAACTCACAGAGATCCGCCTGCCTCTGCCTCCCGAGTGCTGGGATTAAAGGCATATATTTAATTATATCGTATATGTAAATATATAACATATATGGGCTGGAGAGATGGCTCAGTGGTTAAGAGCACTGACTGCTCTTGCAGAGGCCCCAGGCTTGATTCCCAGCACTCACATAGGAGCTACGAACTGTCCTTAACTCCAGTTAATCTGATGCCCTCTTCTGACCTCTGAGGCATTGCATCACATGGGTATATTCACATGCATGCAGGCAATACACTCATAAAATAAAATAAAATAAAATACACATAAAATAAAATATTTTTAAAAATTACTCATTACTACTCAAAATCACCATGAGGATAGGGAAGATTAATAAATTGTTTAATATGGATATTGAACAATTTAAAGACTGAAATAGGTTTTTCCCTTACCTCATCCTTTCTGTTTTCTTCCTATGAATTTCTAGGCAAGGAAGTGAGTGGATGTACTATTGGATGTTGTAAATAAGCTTAGAGCACAACTATAAACAACAAAGGCTGCGGTAATTAGGGCTTCAGAATTTTCTCTGCTGAACAGTTTCTTGAAGTCACTCTATATATCTGGTCTCTCTTTGTGACCCAAGGCTTGACTCGACACAGAAATAAAGGCCTTGAAACATAAGGACTCTGGTTCTTACATGTTTTTCTTCTCCGATTTTCACCCCCAGTTCTGAGCTAATGAGAGCTCATTAAAATCCCAATGTAAGATTTTTACAGGCAGCTGATGCTACAAGGCCCATCGGACAAAATAATTTACTCTTCTATATCCATAGCTAATTGGGTCTAATATCAGAAGCAGTTATTTTCTCCATGGTGTGTCCTTATAAGGCACATCACTCAGCTGGCCTCATGATGTGTCATAATACATTGACTTCTTCCACTTACTTGTCCTGCCTTCTGTTTTCTGCACCTGTTATCTGGGGATTGAATACCTACTCTGCTCTAGACACTCACAGGAAGGCTTTAATGGCACAGGCCTTCTTTTCTTTTCTTGAGATAGGTTCTTACTATGTAGCCCTGGCTGGTCTGGCATTCACTATGTAGACCAGGCTGGCCTTGAGCTCACAGAGATCTACCTGCCTCTGCTGGGATTAAAGAAGTGACCTGCAGTGAGCTACCACAGTGTCCTTTCTTTGTACTGTAACCTGACACTCTTCTGTCAGGTCCTGCAGAGTTGACAAGCTGATGGGCAGGACTGACTTATCCAGGCAGACTCTAGTTCTTTCAAAGAAGCATTTTCTGACTAGTTCCTAGTTGGAATTTTCCAAGTTGAATCCAAGCTTCCTCTCTTTCTTATCTCTCATCTGGTGGTCTATAACTATTCTTTCTTCATACTGGATTCACAGCTCTTCCATTAGCTTACTTTTTTCCTCCTATGTTACCATTAACAGGTAAATGGACCAGTTAGATTTTATTCTAAGCTAATATTACACCCAAAATTTTGAATGATCTTGTTGGATTCACATTGAAGAATTTTCCTTAGTTTTCTATTTTGTATTTTCCCATGGGTTAGAAAAGCTGTATGTAGAAAAAGTGTGTAGTCAGGTTATATTTTTAATATATTTATTGGCCAAACTCCCCTAATCAACTCTGTGGTAACAAAGCCCTTTGAACCATAAGCACATATACATCCAGAACTGTGGAATAAAGAACCACAGTAAAGGAGTAACTTGTGGAAGCATTAATTGCCCAGATTCAAAAAACTTTCTATGTATATTTACGAATGTCTCTTGATTGTTAGTTTATAAACCTTTCAGTGGTTACAGCTGGAAACATGTTTTTGGATCTCTCTCTCTCTCTTCTCAATCCTTTTCTGTGGAATTATAGCAAAAAGGGAGTATTTACCTATAACATGCATTTATATTCTGGCATGATATTCAGAATCTTCTGCAAATGCCTCACACACAGGTCAGAAATAGAAAAGTTCAGACATTTGTAGAAAGGAAAAAAAAGCCTGGTCATGGTTGGAGTTTAAGAGTTCAGTATAAACATGAATTAAATGACTAAATGTCCATGGGCACCTGCCTTGAGGGGAAAATAAGATTTACAATGACTGACCTGAGAAAAGACACAGATTGCTTCCTTAGGAAAAATGATTGTTCTTATTTAAGGGAGTTCATTGCTGAAGCGTTTATTTAGAGGTTTGGATGGGAGTCTTTGGGAGACTAGCTAGCCTCAGGGAGAAATACCTGTCATGAACTTTATTTTAGCTTATCATTTGATCATTTGGCAGAAACAGATTCTGAGTTCATATTTTGGATAAGCTTTCACCTGTGAATTTTGAAAGGCTTCCCACATATTTTCCACAGTCAGCAATTCTCCTATGGGAAAGATGCTAAGATATGCTTGTATAATGATAACAAAGGCAACTTTCAAATAAGACTGTTTATGATAGACATACATAGTTTGTCTGATCAAGGTAAAACTAAACACATGATGCATGTTTGTGTGAAATCTATGGCCCCATGATTCTACACTTGATAGATATATGCCCCATCAGATATCATGGCTTGTTCTCATCAAAAGATGTCTCAAACATGTTCATAGTAGGACTGTGGAGATGGCACAACAGTTTAAGCACTTAGCATGTTAGTGTAAGGACTGAGGTCAGATCCCCAGAACCCACACAAATGCTGGGTGGGATTGGTGGTCTGCCTGTACCAACTGAGCCATCTCCCCAGCTCCCAGCTTTAGACTTTTTAAAAACATATTTTAATGTTAAGGGCTTAAGTTTAGCAAAGTACACAAATATTAAATCATTTGATTTAATTTTCATACATATATACACCTATGTAGCCATCACTCAAATCAAAATATAGAACATTCTAGCAGTCAGACTATCTTAGGATCCCTCCATAGCATACATTAAGTTCCTAACAAATGG
>NW_008347579.1:59087-80687 GCF_000622305.1 Nannospalax galili | reverse complement strand
CCATTTGTTAGGAACTTAATGTATGCTATGGAGGGATCCTAAGATAGTCTGACTGCTAGAATGTTCTATATTTTGATTTGAGTGATGGCTACATAGGTGTATATATGTATGAAAATTAAATCAAACGATGATTTAATATTTGTGTACTTTACTAAACTTATAAAAAAGTCTAAATCTGGGGGTGGGGGAAATGGCTCAGTTGATACAGTTCTTACTGCAAGCATAAAGACCTGAGTTCAATCCTTAGCACCCATACAAATTTAGCCAGGTGCAGTGGTGCAGGCAGGCCTGTAATCCCAGTGGTGGGAAGGTGGAGACAGGAGGATCCATGAGGCTTGCTGGTCAGCCAGTGCAACTGATTTTGTCAACTCCAGGTTCACTGAGTGGTCTTGTCTCAAGAGAGAGATTGATCGATTACTGGTTAGACTCAGATAATGACATTTATATATTTTCAGATCTCTAAAATGGGTATGCTCAAGCATCATTATATAATTTAATTTTAATTTATATATGTCGACATAATTTCTGTCATTTAATAACTATGAAATATTGTAAATTCTATCTTCTGTGGAATGGGGCATTTAACAGCATCTGCCTCACTGGGTTGTTTTATGAACTAACTGTGTCATAAAGTGTATTATTCAAAGTAAGGTACACAGTCACGAAAACTATACCATCCTATGAGTTCTGACAGGTATACGAGCCTATGAAGCCAGTGCCGTTATCGACGAATGTGCCTTGCCTAGAACTTTCCCCTTGTTTCTTGTCCTTTTCTCCTCTTCGAACCTCAGTTTTATTTTTGCAGCTATGAATCTATCTTTCCTCTTGTCCTGGCTCCAAGCTGCTACTAATTTCTTTTTGGGAAAAAACATAAGTTTGTATTTCCTAGACTTTTAGATAAATTGAATCAGAAAATATTCGTGTGTCTGGCTTGATTCGGCAAGATGACTGAGATTTCTCCATATGATTGCTTTTGTCAGCAGAACACTCTTCAGTATCAGTGAGCTCGGATCTATGGTAGAGCTGGGCCACAGCTTGTTAATCTAGTCACCTGCTGAAGGACGTTTAGAGAAATATACTTCAAGACTAGAGGTGTGCAGAACTGTGCTTCTACTTAATAATGAAAAAAAAATCTAGCAATATTACTTGATTCTTAGCTCAAATTCCAGGTGGTTTAGGGGCTTTTCCAAGGATTTCAGAATTAGAGGTATAATGATCTGTGTGAGTAAAAGAGAACAGAACAGAATAAGAGGATAGGTAGATGATAGATGACAGATAGATAGATAGATAGATAATAGATGGTGGATGATATAGATAACAGACAAAATGATGCCTAGATAGATGATAGGTACAGGGAGAATATTGTTACATTAGGGAATAATGATTAAGGCATGGGACTGGAGTTAGGGAATCTGACTGTAGTAACTAGTGTTCTTGACCTGGGAAATTATTTCCCCTTCTTAAGCCTCAGTTTCTGCATTTATGAGATAAAGAATGCTTAGGATTATTTCTAAAAGTACTGTCTTTCAAAAAGAATATTGGCTGTTAGATGAGAATATTTCCAAGTTAATTATTTGGTTATTTTTTTTCAAAATTTCCAGGGCTGGAAAGACAGTTCAGTGGTTAAGAGCACTGGCTGCTCTTGCAGAGGACCTGGGTTTGGTTCCCAGTACTGTCATGGCAGCTAACAATCATCCATAACTCCAGTTCCAGGAGAATCCCATGCCCTCCTCTGACATGGGTGTACTTACATACATGCAGGCAATACACTCATACACATAAAATAAAAATAATAAATAAAATATTTTAAAATTTCCACCCTTCACTAACACTGACAATTCTATTTTCATGTTTCTCCTGACTTTTCCCCTGATCACAGTAATGCACCCTCATAAAGCCCTAGTTGAAGATATGCATGCTTTCATGTGAAGTGACTTCTGATTCCTGAAAATGGTAGAGACTCAAAGTCTTTTGATTGAAAAAAATGTTTCATTGTGAAAAGATCTTTTCACTCCCCTTCACTATATTTAGTTGAGGAGCCCTCTAGTGGAAAAATCTGTACACAGCGTGTCCCAGTTTGTTTCTCCATTGCTGTGACAAAATACTCTGACCACTACCAACTTGGGGAGGAAAGCTTTTATTCAGTTTACAACTCCCAGGTCGCAGTTCATCAGGGAGCCCAAGGTAGGAACTCAGGGCAGGAACCTGGAAGCAGGAGCTGGAGCACAGGCCATGGAGGAACTCTGCTAACTGGCTTGCTCTCCTGACCCCCTCTCAGCCTGCTTCCTTATGCAACACAGGCCCACCTGCCCAGGGATGGCACCACCCAAAGTGGGCTGGGGCCTCCCACATCACTCAACAATCAAGATGGTGCCCCATGGACATAGCCACAGGTCAGTCCAATGAAGGCAATTCCCCAATTGAGGCTCCTGCAACCCAGGTATGTCGAGTTGACACTAAAGCTATCTGGCACACAGCATAACATCTGCTTCCAGATTTAATAACCTTTGAGTCTACATTTTGTTCATTAAACAATAAAATATCTATTTCCACATTACAGTAAATTTCTCAAGATTCAAGTTCTCACTCAGGTTAAAATTCTAATTGTATTTGGTACTAAAAATATATGAAAGCCTACATATGTAGGATTATAGCATTTAAATTTCTTTCTGTAGGTTACTTTGGGTAAATGCCAACTTTATATGTTGAAATCACATGGATGTCACTTTCATAATCCCCAGGAGATTGGGGGAATTATAGGAACCAGCGACCTTATCTCCTTGCTGCATATTCTCTTTCACATTTCTCTCTCTCTCTCTCTCTCTCTCTCTCTCTCTCTCTCTCTCTCTCTCTCTCTCCTTCCCAAAAGCTGCCTATTCTTCAGGAAGTTTGGCTGTCTTCAGGCATCCTAGGAGAGATGTTCAGCATTTGAAACTTCCATGTTTATCCACTGGAGAGAAATGCCCTATCATACCTGGGCTGTGTTTATGAACCAGCATCTCTCACCCCTGGAGGGATCTGATAATTCCCTGGGCAGCTGCTAATCCTCAGAGTCAGACATCCTTTAGTATTTTCAGCAGCTGTCATTTGTTGGGTGCTTACTGTGTGGTGGAGCTGTGCTAAGCCTCTGCGTATATTAGTTCCTACATTTCCCCAATAGTTCTGCAAGGCAGCCAACCATGATTGTTCCCGTTCTACAAAGACAGTGGTAGAGAGCCAATTTCTACGGAATTCTTCAGAACACAAATGAAAATCTTGAAGATTTTACTTCAGAAAATTGGAGGTGAGTCTGACACACAGACTTGATTTAAAACTGGTTTCTCTATGGATACATTTCTACTGTAAAGGTAAAATGCCTGTGTATTTGCATTTATTCTGTTAACATGAACTGGGATGGCCCAAGAGCCAATCCAAGTAAAGACAGTGAAGATCACAGCAATGGCACCTGCTAGAAACAGCAGCCCATGGAATCAGGTACCTCCTCTACGGGTTTGGAGGCACCAAGGCAGAGTCAACAGAAAATGCTGGTTGGAGCAACACAGGGCTTGTTACAGGAAGATCAGCACAATCCCAGCCTTGCAGGGTGTGCTAAACCTCCATGGCCAGAAAGTCCATCATAATAGTTCACGTCGCACCATGTGTTGCATGTATCCCTCTTGTGTTCCAGGGGAAGACTCCCATTTCCTCGGAAGCGTGGGGGATGTAAAATATAGTGGCAGGGCGAGCAGGGTGCCATTTGTCATATACCCTTAGGCAATTCGTGGAAGTTCACTGCACCCCAAGAATGGGGTCTGAGCTCCAGTCCTCATGTTTGGCAAGCACTTTATCCCCTGAGCCATCTCCCCAGCCCTTGAACAGGATTCTAACTAGAAAAGAAAGCTAGTCACTAATGTGTTATCAAGTCTGATTTCATCGGAGAATTTATGATGTGTCAATCCTTGTGAGGTGGCTTTTCCAGTGGCATTCTAATGCTAGTAGCTCTGCAAGATATCCTTGCTCTTTCTGTAATGTTTAATGGGGAGAAATATTTGCCATGTTGTTCCCAGAAGTGGCCATGAAATTGTATCACCCATAAAAGAGTAGAAAGAAATAAAAGGAAATAGCATGTTATTTCCAGTAATTTTCTGACTCATACAATTTTCTGCACATTATGAATTTAAGAAATACTTTAACTACTTATCCAAGAAAGGATATTTTAGAGGAAATTTAATTTCACTTTAAACTAAATTTAATTTAACCTGGATCATCTAAATGACTGCTTCATCTGAAATATTTACTTTCCATCTACGTGTTTGATATTCTCTTGACAAAGTTGTGTTCACCATATAAAAGGAAAAATGTAATTGGTTTCATTATCTTGTGTTAATTGCGATTTTCATTGTGTAATTATATTAATTACTTGTCGGTTATTCTTAATAATCAAGATTTTAAAACATTTATTCAACTCAGACTTGGTGATGTACATCATTTCACAATTAAAATATCATGGTTGTGGAGCAATGACTCAGAAGTTAAGAACACTTGTTGGTCTTCTAGAGGACCCAAGATCAGTTCCTGGCCCCCACACCAGGCAGCTCACAACCACCTGAAACTCCAGCTCTAGGGGATCCGAAGCCCTCTTCTGGCTTCTGTGGACACACCCCTGACATGCATGGCAGACACTCACATAGACACACACATACAGAAAATAAATGGATTAATCAATGGTAATATCTATCAGCTTAGGTGAGTGGAAGCTACTGCACTTAACTAAAGGAAATCGAACAGGCTAAGTTAGTAAATTGTGGCAACGCTTTCTAGAAACACAAACAGGACAGAAGACGTTAATCTGCATAATAACAATATTTAGTAGGCTAAGTGCCTACTATGAGCCAGGCCTTATTTTCTGCACTTTATCACATTTATTCCTGACAAGAGCCCTATTTTTCTTTAACATTCCCATTTTATGTGAGGGAAGTGAATGAGAAAAGTGAGGCACGAAGAGAGTAAACACATAAGATCAACTAGCACGTGGCAGAGTTGGGAGTCATACCCAGGAAATCTGGTTTCTGAGCCCAACTATCTCACTCCGGAATTGCAGAGGGGTTTTCTTTCTTCAGATCAGGGATCTGCAAACTACGCCCCTACACGTGCCACCTGCAGCCCGTAAGCTGAGAGTGCTATTTACATCCTCTTATCATTGAAAGAGCGATAATATTTTTGTGAGTTATGAGAATTGTCTGAAATTAAATTTTCAGTGCCAATAAACCAAGTTTTATGGATACACCAACACATTTGTTTGTTTATTGCTCTTGGCTGGTTTCATATTATAACAAGTCCAATGAGACATCAAAGACCATATGGCCCAGAAAACCCAAGACTTACTCTCTGAGCCATCATGGGAATGGCTTACCAGCCCCTGCTGTGGACCACCAGGGTAAAGTGAGCAATGGACATAGGATTTGAGCAAATACAACAGAGGGTCCATCTAGAATAATCTCGACGGTTGCCACGAGAGGGTACTTGACAATGTGGTCTTGCCTTACCACAGAAAAATCACAGTCTGTTAGTAAATAGCATCCAGAGAAATGGGTGTCTAGCCTGCTTTTCCTGAGTAGAGGCAGGGGAGGGATGTTGGGAGGGGTGTGAACAACAAGAAAGGAGAAGATAGGGGCAGAACTGGGCCCCAAGCTTCTGGATGAAGATGTACTTCTGCCCACTGATTGGGCAAAATTCAGATCAGGAAATCAAGGAGGAGTCTCAGGTCAACTGTTTGCCTTTGCTTCTGGCAAGAGGTTTGGGATCGGAAGTCTGCAGAGACCTTTGGAGTGTGATGAGCGGAGGGAGGGCTGAGGTGGGTAGTGTACTGGGTTGGGCAGAGAGAAGTCACAGACAGCCTAGACACTGTGGGAGTAGGCAGAGAAGTCCCTTTGTGTCGCAGATGAAGCCACATCCATGTGCCCTTACTACACAGTGGCAGTATTTAGTGAAAGCTATTCACTTTCTGTGTTTTCCTGGGAAATACTCTTTCAAGCAATTATGATTTTAACTGTCATTAAGACATGTCTTAGAAATTACTGGAGATTATTCTGGTGCCTGCAAGGGTGAGAACTTGTCAAAGACTTACTCATTTTGATTAAAATTAGAGCGTCCCACAGTGACATGGCTATCCAGTGGGTGGCGGTGAAGCTGGTCAGGCTAGAATCAAAGTGAAGGAGATACCAGTCATTTTGTTCACAGGTTCCTATTCATTTTCACAAAAGATTAGATTCTGTGTAATGATGAAAAAGATCATTTGCGGTACCATCTTTATGCATAAAGACATGTCCTTCAAAATGGGTGTCGTGCTGCTGGGTTTGGGGATTACACTACTAAATGACAGAAAAGTAGACATGTTTGCATCCAAGGCAGTTTTGGTGATGTTCTAGGCTTTTTCTTCCAGAACAGTTTGTGAACTACTTGAGAACATTCAGGTGTCTGGACAGGCAGGACCCATGCCCCACTGTAGCTCAGCATTTCTTTGTAGTCCCCAAGATTAGCTCTATGGCTTTCTGACCATCTTGAACCTGGAGAGAATGAGATTTCAGTTAATGTCCCAGTCCAGTGATTTACACCAGTGTTTTCCCCACAGGTGGTTATATCAATCTCCAGAAGAGATAGAGATAGAGTCTAAAGATAGAGTTTCTTTAGGACCACTTCTGATGAGTCTGATTCAGTAAATCCAGGGTGTATCTCAGGAATCTAAACTTTTGCAAGGTTCCCAGGATGAGAAGCTACTGATTTATGGTCTAGTCTAACAGGCTCTGCCTAAATACTTTGTATAAAGCTCTCTTATCTGTGGATAAGATAAACCCTAAATTTTCCGAGGAATTGTTTAGAACAACTCCAAAAAGCACAAGGGCCAATAAAATCTTAGCCTCAACTCCACAATACCTGTCAGAGAGACCTGAGAGTCTACTGTCAGTACTTGAAGCCAGGAGTGGGCAGGATAATGCATCCCCCAAAGATGTCCTTTCCGAATTCCCAGAATCTGTGAATATGTTATGCTAGATGATGAATGGGAGTCAAGTTGTGAAAGGATTGAAGGCACTCCTAGGCTGACTTCTGAAAATAGGAAGATCGGGGCTGGCAAGATGGCTCAGAAGGTAAAGGTGCTTGCCCCCACAATCCTGGTGACTGAGTTTGATCCCTGGGACCCACATGACAGAAGGAGAGAGTTGACTTCTAGTAGCCTTTTGACCTCCACGTGTGCACACTGTGGTACACACACACACACACACACACACACACACACACACAGTGTAATTAACTAAAAAAAATCGTTCATTCTGCATTTTCTGGGTGGACCTGTGTTGTATGCTGGGGAGGAACTTTACCTTGTTAGATGACACTAATGCAACTGCAGAAATGACACTGAGAGACCTATGAGAGTAAAGATTTATCACAGAAGTCCTAGGGAGGGAGAGGCAGTGTGGTGGTTTGAATGAAAATGTTCCCCTAGGCTCCAAGTATTCAGATAGTTTGTCCCCAGATGGTGGCGCTGTTTCGGGAGGTTTTAGAAGGTGTGGCTATCCTGGAGGAAGCATGTCACTGGGGCCAGGCTTAGAGAGTTCTTAAGACTTGCCAGATCTCCAGTTGCTCTCTTGCTTCCTGTGCCTGTGTGATGATGTGAGAGCTTAGCTTCTTCTGCTCCTGCTCCAGCCACCTCCAGCCACCATGCCTCCCTGCCATGACGGACTATAATTCCCCTGGAACTGTAAGCTCAAATGAACTCTTCCTTCTATAAACTGCTTTGGTCAATGTTTCTATCACAGCAACAGAAAAGTGACTAATACAGACAGCATGCCCATGGGGCCCCACAGAGTCACCCGAAAACCTGAAGTCTGCTCAATGCAAGCAAGGAGAGAGCAAAGCAGGGCTGTTGGGTAAGCTCCTTTATGGAGGGTCATGGCTGGGTAATTTGAATGTAAGTGGTCATCAGAGAATGGTAGGAAGGGGTCAAATGGGAAAGTAGCCGCAAGGCTCATCTGTTGGATGTATCTATTAAGGATGGACGCCAGTGAGCAGAGAAAGGGTCACAAGAAACAGAAGAGGTGCTAGGACTCACAGCCATAGAAGAACAAAGGGCAGCTTTACAGACGGGATCAGCATCCTCACAAAGGCCTATAAAGTGGAAGAGGAAGTCAGAGAAGAGGAAAGACGATGGGCAAGATGGCCTTATGGGGACTTACCAACATGGCTGACTTCAAAAGTGTAAAGTAGCCACCCACCAAACAACATTGCTGCAGGCAGCAAGAAAACGGGCTCTTTCCTAGAACTTCTGGAAGGAATACAGGTTGCTGACACCTGGGTTTTAGGCTGGAGAGATCCTTTGCTGAGACTTTAAACTGTCACAACTATAAAGAAATTCATGCAGCATTAAACGACTAAATTATAGAGCTCTGTCACGATGACAACAGTAAGCTAATAACTCCTGTGGTTTTAGTTTTCATTAGTTTTTCATTGCAAAGATCAGATTAAGGAGGAAAAAACAAACACAGAGCAGAGTGCTGCCTTTCCATTTTCCTAGCTCACAGCCCACATTTTTCGTGTATCTCAGTTCTCTTCCTTGTGACCACAGACATGTGTGCTGCATAGCTTTAGTGTCAACTTGACACACCTGGGTTGAGGAGCCTCAATTGGGGAATTTCCTCTATTGGACTTACTGTGTTAACAACTCTTCTAATACCCTAAAGAACCACCTACCTTGGTGTCCCTACACTGGATAGCTTTAGTGTCAACTTGACACACCTAGGTTGAAGGAGCCTCAATTGGGGAATTGCCTCCATTGGACTGGCCCGTGGCCATTGTCTGTAGGGCATCTTCTTGATTACTGAGTGATGTGAGAGGGCCCAGCCCACTGTGGGTGGTGCCACCCTTGGCTGGTGGGTCTGTGTTGCATAAGAAAGCAGGCTGAGCAGGGGCCAGGGGAGCAAGCCAGTAAACAGCATTCCTCCATGGCCTGTGCTCCAGCCCCGGCCTCCAGGTTCCTGCCCTGAGTTCCTACCTTGGGCTCCCTGATGAACTGCGACCTGGGAGATGTAAGCTAAATAAACCCTTTCCTCCCTGAGTTGGTATTGGTCAGAGTGTTTTGTCACAGCAATGAAGAAACAAACTAAGACAATGTGACTCTGGAATCTTCCTCCAGCCAGGTCTCCAAAAAACCTGCTTGGTGTCTTTGACTTTAAAATCTGCTGTCACTGGGGCCACATGAGATTGCTTAGTGGGTAAGAACCTTTTTTCTACAAGCATGAGACCCTGAATTAAAATTTCAGTCACCCACATAAAAAGAGACATAGTCTAATGTTCCCGTAACCCCAGAATTGCAGGGGAGAAGACAGGGAGATCCAGAGAGCGCACTGGCCAGTCAGCCTAGCTGAAATGACGAGGATCAAGTTTAGACCCTGCCTCAAGGTATAGTAAGTGGAGAATGGCAGAAGAAGCCACCTGATGTCCTGCTCTGGCCTCTGCATGTGTGGGTGTGGGCATGTGCACACACACACACACACAGGCACATGCACAGCACATACATGCACACAAAACCTGCTGTTACTGTTATGCCTAATGTAGTTTACGTTCGTGGAGTAACAATGTGTTGTATATATCTATCTCAGTCTGCACAAAAGTCTCATAGTAGAGTTGATCACATTCAAGAATACATGAATGTAAATGTTCTTGGAGATAATAGTGGGGAAATAATGAATTTTTAAAAATTCAGTAAATAGGGTTCACAATGGGCCAGGTCCCATATGGGTATTGGATAGGTAAGGTTGGAAAAAGAACTCTCAAAGTGTTTTATTTCTGATGTTTCACAAACTGTAGTCCATCAGATACAGCACAGTTGATGAATCTGTAAGTTAGAGCTGCATAACAAGTAACCCGCAGAATGTAGTGACTTATTACTGCTGTCTGGGTCAGCTGGGATGTCTTTCTTGCTTGTTCTTGTCCATGTGTCTGTGGTGAGCTGGCAGGTTGGCAGACAACTGCCTGTTTTAGGATGGGTTTGCCTGGTTTGCTTGTCTTCCACATGATCTTTCAACAGAGCTATTGATCTGGTGCTCCCAAGGGTCCAAATAAATTAATATAATCCAGAAAGACCAACTGGGGCCCAGGCTCAGAACTGGCAAAGTCATTTTGACCACATTCTATTAGACATGAGCAAATCATGAAATTCATGAAAGGCAAGACCAATTCATGAACAGAAAGACTATACCCTTGATGGAGGGAGGTAAAATTCATATCAAAAAAGACATGGACAGAGAAAGGGACAGAGAATTAGGACCATTTCTACTATTAATCTAAGTGGTTTTGTCTGTTTTAGAAGACAACTGAAGACACCTACATCTGACACATTGGAGATGAAAAATTTATAAGGATGTCCACAGAAATCTCTTTCCTGTCTTAATACTGGTGGCCATTCATTCATTCAGCTCCTCCCATTTTCCTCAGTACCATTTCCTTATTAGAGAATGATTGTTATGAGCTAAAGTATTGTCACATCATTCGTACAAGTTCCTAACTCATATGTACTATATTTTCATCTTGTGTTATTATTTCTGGTTATAGTCCCATGTGGGGGGGCAGTTAAAACATGAAAGGATTGCCAGGCACGGTGGTGCATGCCTTTCGTTCCAGCACTTGGGAGGTAGAGGCAGGTTGAGCTCTGTGAGTTCAAGGCCAGCCTGGTCTACATAGTGAGTTCCAGGTCAGCTGGGGCTATAAGGAGAGCCTGTCTCGAAAAGAAAAAAAAAATGAAAGGATCAAAATCTTAATATGATTTATTGAAGTGAAAAAGTTAGATTAAGATAATAACACAAATACCTTATTTCAGAGTAGGTGCATGACCCTAAACAATAGGACCCCAGGGAGAATTCTGTTTATGAATTTTCATGTACTGAAACATGTGGAAAGATGATGCTCAGGTAAACTCAGACCACACTAGATTCACATTTATCTGCCGTGTGTGTGTGTGTCCTCTATGACCCCTTGTCTCCGGTGGTTCGTGAATATTTGTCCAACATGTAGTTAATGATGTTGCTATGTTCATCCTCATTTCTGGGATGCCTGCTCAGATAATGGGCTCCGTCCCACAGTAGAAGCAACAAATAATGCTTTCCGAGATGAAATCCACTAATTCTGTGACTAAAAGTAGAAATCAGCCCAAACACTACAACAGAATTCTTCAAAATTTATTTGTTATGGTGAGGAGTATTGCAAATCATGCTTTCACAGGGCCCTATGTAGGCAGCCACAATGATAATGATATCTATCACATTTGCAGAAAAAACAAAGAATGAACTACCAGACCAATTCCCTTATTAGATGACATTGGGTGTTGCATAGTATCATTTGGCATTAAATTATTATTTGGAGTATGACAGAGAGACGTCTGACGTTGGAGATGGATGGCTTACTTGTGTGCCCAGGAGTTGTTTTCTAGCGCATCTGATTCAAGGCAGAGTGCTTCGCACATTTTTTTTTTCTTGCCAGTTGGTAGCTGGCTTTCCACTGTGGATGATTATTTAGTGAGATAAAATACAGTGTGGGTACACACTGAATAAAAAGTGCTGGGATCATTAGGGACAGAAAACCTGTTGTGTTCGCATCATGGAAGGGTGTGGTTATCAAGGTACGAAAAGTGGCAAAGAATTCGAATTCCCTGAGAGCAGCTGCTGGTTCACTAAATGCCACACGCCTTGATTGAGTGTCGAGGGGAAAGTTGTAACTACAGTTGAAATCTTCCCTAATTCGCCCCTTCCTAGGCCAAGCTCTGTTTCCACTCTGTTCCCCGTTTTTATGCTCAATTCTCATTCTTAAGGAAGAGGTGTTTGTTGATCAGGTCACATCTGTGTACTACCGAAGTCTCTACAGCATTGCTTGTCCTTGATTGTCCTCCAGCTTCGCTGGCTTCTCCTCAAGGTCTTCCTAATTTTCCCAAGCTTTTATCGGTGTAATGTCTCAGGGCTTGTGCTGAGCATCTAAGTGACCTCATCCAGACTAATGGCTCCATGGAAGAATGATGGACCATAAATTTATGTTTCCAACCCTGACCTCTCCTCTGAATCTAAGAATAACTATCTACTCTCCACCACAATTCAGAGTCTTCATGTCCAACGCTGACTCTCTCTTCATCCCCAGACCTGCTCCAGGCCAATGCAGACACCCCCATCCTAGCTAATGTGGCTCTAGCTTCCTAGCTGCTCGAGCCACATTATTGGAGTCACCTTGAATGGAATCATCTCCATTTTCCATATTCCCATCTATTTCCTATCAGTCTTATCTTTAAAATGTATCTAAAATCTGGACAGTTCTCAACATGACTGTTAACATGAGACGGTTCTGGGTCTAACTTATTCCAAGGACCAATGACAGTGACTAGGGGGACATGAAGAGTTAGGGCACATGCAGAAAAATAGCCAGCTAACTGGAAGAATGTGTAAGTGGAGAGTGAATTACTAGGCCACAATATTGAGAGTGAGAAGATTTACAGGACCCACTTGACAGGTACCATAAATACATTTTACTAATTTTCTAGACATCCCTCAGTCCTGTCAAGATGACAGCCAAAATTACCGACCTCAAAGAAACAAAAGGCAATTTATAAAGAATTTATTGGTTAAGATATCTTGGGTTTTTTTTTCTTCTCTTTATGGCTTCCTTTTATTCTACTTTTTATCACACCTCCCAGTATCCATGACAGGATCTCTGGCTATGTTGAATTCAGCATCTCTATCTGTTTTCTCCCTTCATCAGCTTCATCTAGGAGCTTCCGTTGGTTCATTGATTAAGTACACTACAGTTGGCTCCTGTTCAAAACCCCTTAAGATTTCATATTTTGAAAGGAGTTCAGAAAAACTAGACAAGTGTGTATACAACTGTGCTGATCAGGTTATGAATGTAATATAAGTCTACACAGCCCTATTTGAGATGCTAACAAACGACCTATAGTTGTGATTATTATATTTTATTATATATTTATTTATTTATTTATTGGTCTTTTTGAGACAGGGTTTCCCTGTAGCCCCAGCTGTCCTGGATTTACCATGGAGACCAGGCTGGCCTCGAACTCATAGAGATCCACCTGCAAATATTTTATTTATTTATTATTTTTATTTTATGTGTATGAGTGTATTGCCTGCATGTATGTGAATGTGCTCATGTCGTGCAATGCCACGGAGGTCAGAAGAGGGTGTCAGATTCCCTTGGAACTGGAGTTAAGGACGGTTTGTAGCTGCCATGTGAGTGTTGGGAATTGAACCCGGGTCCTCTGCAAGAGGAGTCAGTGCTCTTAACGCTGAGTCGTCTCTCCAGTCCCCATTATTTTTATTTTATATATATGAGTGTATTGCCTGCAAGGATGTAAGTGAAGCCATGTTGTACAATGCCTGGGGAAGTCAGACGAGGGCATTGTATCCTCTAGAACTGGAGTTACAGACAGTTGTTGGCCTCCATGTGAGTACTGGGAACTGAACCCGGGCCCCAGGAAAAAGCTCTTGAATCCAGCCATCTCTCCACCCCCCCATAGTTGTGTTTTTCAGTATAGAAGCCATAAGCCACGGGTGACAGCTGACCATTTGAAATGTTGCCAGCACCACAATGTGAAAAGGGTAATATTCTAGGTATATTGAATCCTAGACATTATAAAAATGACAGGTGGATGACTCCACTCGTGCACAGGGGAGTTGCTTCCTTTAGTCATGATTTTTATGTGGATTGCATTATATTCCTATTGGGCAATGCTTTCTTGCACAGGCAGGGAAGCAGGACTAAGATTTTAGGAAGAACACTAACATGTCTAGTCTACTTTTTAGAACTAAGGGCTGGCAGTGTGCAGAAGATAGACATGGGGCCGGGGTGGGGTAGGGATGGTGCCGGTCAGGCTGTAGACAAGAAAGGCAGTTAAAAAACTACAGCGATGACTCAGGAAAGAAATGGTTATCACATTCAATAACACAGAGCTTATATTTGTATCTCATAAAATTGCCATTTGCAGCATTAGTGAGAGGGAAGAAAATACAACTAAAACAAAAACAACTCGGTTATCAAAAATATGTGAGTGGATCTGTTTTAGAAAGCATGCACCCAATCTTAAACAGGTGTGTATATTTGCATAGCAGCACTGCCTCTCTATTCACCCTGGACCACTTTTCTGATCAATTCTATACAAACACAGCCCAGGAGCTCAGGGCCTGTGTGATCACACAAGTAGGTCAGAAGTTAGTGAGATGGATTTGTGCCTCTAAACTGAGCCCCTGGAAAGGTTCTTTAAACGCTGAGCTTTACCATCTTCATAAAAAAAATAAAATAAATTAAAACAAGAACAAAACCCAGCCGGGTCTCCCACATATTTGGAATTCAATTAGAAGCAAAGGTGAAAACCTGTGGAAACCTAAGTAACGCTTTAACAATTAGGTGTGCTTGCTTGTCTTTCCCTCAGATCGTAGCCTGCCTAACACTGGAGTCCTGACAGTAGTTTCCCTCTGTGGTTCTGGACCCCTCAGGTTAGGCCAGAGGCGTGCTTAGAAGTTACAAAGCATGAACAAGCCCTGTAGTCACAGTATTTTCTTCCTGGGAAACTTCGGGATGCCAGGCAAACATGGCTTCCTTCCCATGGACAACCTTGACCGTGCCTGAGCTAGATAAGGAGGGCACAGGACAGGCTCTCTGAGGGCTGAGTAAATGAGACCCGGGTTGGCTCATGTGTTGGTTATCTGGCCACACAGGTGTTTTGAGGATTTTCTTTCCCTCGCTTGGAGTTTGGCATCATGAGTTTACCAGAATCAAAGCAGTGTATAGGGGAGATTGCTCTCTACCAACAGTTGTTTAATTAGAAACTTCAGGTCTCATGTTTTTAAAATGCCCAAGGTTTCTGGGTCAAAGTTGAGTCTATGTTAAGTCATGCTCTTCCAGGTGCAGGAGATGTGGAATTGTGTTTCTGTGGGGAGTCGCAGCAGTTTTCAATGTCTGGCTCTACTGCCCAAGGCTGAACTCTGAGCCTGGGATCCTGAGATGTGAGGAAGAAACACTGCAGGGTCCTGCAAAGCCGGGCTTTGGTGTATTCAGGTTCCCCACTGGAATTGAGCTCTCTCAACTCCTCCTTGCTTACAAGGGAGCTCCAGATTGCCTATGAAACAACAGTCCCCATCAGGGATTGATATTTTTTAAAAAATTCATTAAATTGGGCTGGGTGTGGTGGTGTGTTCCTAGAGTCAGAAGCAGACAAAACTGTGAGATTAAGATGAACCTGGGATGGGTCTACATAGTGAGTTCCACACCAGCCAGGGCTACATATGAGATCCTGTCTCAAAAAAAATGCATTAATTTAAATTCTGCCATATAGGGGCAAGTGTACTTTTGTAATTTGGGAGGTTGTAGGGAAGGTTATTTATAAACCAAGTGTTGGGGTGGGGTAGCCAAAATATGGCCACTCAAATTCTGTGGTGAAATGTTCAGTTCAGAATTGGATGTTTGTTACTTGAATAGTTCATGGATGTCAGAGAAATATGATGCATTAAAAACATCGTGGCAACTAAGGATGAAGTTTAGTTGGTAAAGGACATGAAGCCCTGGGTCCGATCTCCAGCACTGTGTAAATTGCATGTTGCTGCACATGCCTGATCCCAGAATTCATGAGGTAGAGGCATGAGGATTAAAAGTTCAAGGTTATTCCTGGCTATATAACCTGAGCATCACAAGACCCTGTCCCAAAAACAAACCAACCAACAAAAGAGAAAGGTCTATGTATTAAGGTAACGCTAACTGCTGTACCTTTAATTCTCAGTGGCTCAAATAATAAGAGATTTCTTTCTCCTATAAACTTCAAAATGCCCGCTTGTGACTGTGAATGGCTTTCCTCGTAGCCGGAGACCCAGATTTCTTTCCTCTTGTTGTGCTGAAAGCTTCAATGAACAGTGTTCTAGCGTGTGTGCTTGTCTGCGTGAAAACAGAGAAGCACAGGCCAGCGAGGACCATGTGTAGGACTGCAAGCTGGAGCTGGAGCACAACATCCATGTGCATGTATGCACAGCCACAGTGGGCTTGTGGCCCCAGCTCCTTGCAAGGGAGGTTGGGGAATAGAGACTAGTACTAGTTCGTATAGGAAGATTTCTGTGATTTCTGCCACATATTGCAGAAACAGAAACCCAGAAACATGGGCATGGGCTAAATCAAACTATAAGTTGATAAAATGTCACCACCTGGCTAAGAGTTCAGCGGGTCTGGAATTTTGGAAATCCACTCCGCACTGACCTGGTGGGGAGGTTGGGCTCACACCTCACCCCTTTGCTCCATTTCTAGATTTGGGAAATTGAATTTTTCTGAACATTCTAAAATTCAAATCAATTTCATCTTACAAAATAATTCCCAATGGACTCTATACTTCAAAATGTGATGACTTTTGATCATAATTCTGTAGATTGACCAAAATAAGGGTCCACTGATTATGGATTACATTTTGGACTAACTCAAATGTCAATTTAGAAATGTGTGAATTACTTTGTGAGCTATACAAAACATAAATTGTTTTATGATAATCAAGGATGAATATTGGCTCATACGACATTTAACTGTAGAATGACTATGGGGTTGACATGAATAAATAATATAGAGATACAAAACTTCAGTTCTCTCTCTTTCTGTGTTTCTGTCTCTGACTTTCTGTCTCTCTGTCTCCATCTCTCTCTGTCTCTGACTCTGTCTCTGTCTATCTCTCTCTGTGTTTCTGTCTCTGACTTTCTGTCTCTGTCTCTCTCTCTCTCTCTCTCTCTCTCTCTCTCTCTCTCAGTAGTACTGGAGACTGGGCCTCATGCATGCTAGGCAAGCACTCTATACTAAGCTACATCTCTAGCCCAAGACCTCAATTCTTAATGCCTCTTGGAAGATTTTTTTTCATTCTCTTCTGTTGTTTGTTGGGCTTTTGCTTTAACTGAGTAAAAGTGTCTTTGGCATCCTTTGTGGTGAGATTGTGTTGGCAGCGATTATGCAACACGCACAGCTGTTCACGCTCACTCTCTTCGTTTGCTCACTCCTTCAACAGGGCCTGCCATGTACCAAGCACCGGGCTAGATGCTCAGTGGTGACCAAAAGGACTGGAGAATTCCAGACTGCTCTGTTTATGACCCAGAACTAGTGTGATGTGCTTCAGTGAGGGAAGGGCTAAAGGGAGGCCTGTTAGAAGGGTGGAGGCAGGGATGGGAAACATAAGGAGGGCTGGAGAAGTTGCCCTGAGGAGGGGTAACAGACGGAGAAGATGGACTGGGTGGGACTGTGTCAGCACCCCAATCATGGCATTCTGTCCCGGTGTCTTTTGTACTGATTTTCACAATTCCATTGCTAAAGTTTCTTGAACTTTTTCTGTACACACACACACACACACACACACGCACGCACAGAGGGGACCGGTACATATGTCGCTTTGTTTTGTTTTGTGTGAGAAGGCTGGTTTGGAGCTCACTGTGTAGCACACAGTGGCCTGGAACTTCGAACAGTTCTCTTTCCTCTGCCTCCAGAGGACTGATTACAAGCCTGAGCCACCACACCCAGATTTTATGTTTTTCCTTTAGCTGATTTTTTTCAGGGTCTTGAATATATGACTCTTTTTGACCTATAAATGTATTAGTTTTGTATGATTTGATCTAAATCAGTGACAAACCCCCCGATCCTGATCCTTAAAATTATGGTCGAACAGTTCTCTTTCCTCTGCCTCCAGAGGACTGATTACAAGCCTGAGCCACCACACCCAGATTTTATGTTTTTCCTTTAGCTGATTTTTTTTCAGGGTCTTGAGTATATGACTCTTTTTGACCTATAAATGTATCAGTTTTGTATGATTTGATCTAAATCAGTGACAAACCCCCTGATCCTGATCCTTAAAATTATGGCTTTCCACTGTAATTTTTATACTGTTCCACAGTAACTGTATTTCACTTATTTCCTACTCAGCACTGTTCTTTCAAAACAATTTTTATAGACCATATTTATTCGAGTTGAATTTTATTTTTTCTCTCTTTTGTAGCTCTTAAAATATTTTTTATTTTATGTGTATGAGTGTTTTGCCTGCATGTAAGTGCACCACGTGTGCAATGCCTCTGGAAGCCAGAAGAGGGCGTCAGATTCCTTGAAACAGGAATCTGTTTCAATTCCCACGTGTGCAATGCCTCTGGAAGCCAGAAGAGGGCGTCAGATTCCTTGAAACTGGAGTTAGAGACAGTTATTAGTGACCATGTGGGTGCTGGGAGCCGAATTTGGGTCCTCTGCAAGAATAGCAAATGCTCTTACCTGTAAGTCCCCTATTTCTCCAGCTTTTTCTTCTAAAAGAAATATTTCATTTTTAATTATGTGCATATATGTGTCTGTGTGCACATAAATGCTGGTACCTATGAAGTCCAGAAGCATTGCGGCTCCCTGAGCTGGAGTTACAGGAGGTTGTGAGCCCGTTGTGGATGCTGGGACCTGAACTTAGGTTCTCTGCAAGAGTAGTATGTGTGCTTAACCACTAAGCCATCCCTCTAGACTCTCTTTTTCACTTTTATTCATAATTTCTTTTGACGGTGGGGGCCACTGTTTCACTTCTTTGCTCCGAAAAACGTTCCTTCTCTTCCTGCTCCTCCTCCTTTTCTGCCCCTTCTTTCTTCTTTTTGGGTTTTCTTTTTGTCTTGACAGGATCTCACTATATAGCCCAGGCTGGCCCCGAACTCACCCTCCTCCTGAATCAGTGCCCCTTGTGCTAGGGTCACAGGGGCATACCACCACGAAGGAGCAGCTAAGCCCACAGTGCTGGATTTCAAGACAACTATTGTCAAATAGGTAAAAATAATTTGGCTATGCTCATGCTGCGATGCTCTCAGATCTGTACAGAGAACAGTAGTGATCTAAGAAGGAAGGAAATGAGACCAGGAAACTCTCAGGAGAAAATGAAGGGCTGATGCTCCTTCAGCGCACCGGAAGAGACCTCTATGCATATTGAGATGACCATGTGGTTTTTGTCTTTAAGTGTATTTATATATTTTATTACATTTATTGACTTACGAAGGTTGAACCATCGCTAGAATAAAGCCGACTTGGCCATGTGGATGATCTTCTTGATGTGTGTCTGTATACAGCTTGCAAGCTCTCTGTTGAGACAGGATCTCCCTGTATCACCATATCACCATCTGGCCTGCAACTTGCTATGTAGACCAGGCTGTCCTCAATTTCACAGAGATCCACCTGCCTCTGCCTCCCGAATGCTGGGACTAAAGCCATGAGCAACCATGCATGGCTCTAAATCTTCGTTTATTCATGCCACTTTTCCATGGCACTGCTCAAAAAGTTAAGACTCTCCTATAACAGACCCCTTAGTGTCACCCTGTTTTCTGTGGAATTTGGCCGAGCTGTCACTGTAAGTAGCCCAATTTCCAGACTACTTTATAGATTGCACCTATTTATTCCCCAGTGGTCTGGGTGGACATGAAGGATGACAATCTTCTGATACCATGGTTCATGAGACTCAGCTGTGTTTTTACCTGCTGCTGTGGACCTTTTCAGTGCTGCTGGGAGCAGTAGCCTGTAAGAAAGATGTTTATGTAGAGATGGGGGAGGCTCATTGTTCAGTCCTTCCTAGAAGGCGGTGACAACGGGACTCTGAATCTGACACTTCTAACTTAGGTCAAAGGAGGTATTTGAACCTCATTTATCCCCTACAACTCTCTGACACTCAGAAAAATCCTTAAGCCCTCTGAACTTCAGGATCTTTGTGTATGAAATGGAGATAAAGGCATCCTTCTAATGGGATGACTGTGAGACGTAAGTCAGAGAAGTAAATCATCTTGTCCAGCATCAGGCACACAGTGAGATGCAGAGAAACAGCCCCACGACAGATACTGACATTGCTCTGCCTTTAATCTGGGTTGATGAGGCTCCAAATCCTCCTTTGAATTGTTCCTTCATGTAGCTGCATGCCAGGCGACAGCTGTGTTTGATTATTTGTGATACTTGTTTGATTGTTTGAGAGTATCTTCTTCATCATAGGAATCCAGGATGGTTCTCAAACATAGGTCAGACACCGGTGAGCTCAGCCAAGGTGTAGATACAAAGCTTGTCCCTTGCATGAAATGTCATGCCTCCACCGGTACAAAGCCAGATGGTGGCTCCTAGTAGTTGAGAGCCAGCAACACACCCCATCACCAGTGCCTGGGACACAGGGCAGCTCCATATCTTGGCACCAATACCCAAAGATGTCACTTGGTCCAGAAGCTAAAGTGAGTCCTTGAACTGGGCCTGAGCAGACATGAGGAGTGACAGGGTCCCCTGAGGGGAAGTGGGGAGCAGCAGCCTGTCTGTGGTGAGGCTGCTTGGTGAGTGAGCAGGAGGGTGTTTGGGAAAGCAGAGGAAGAACATCTGCCACAGATGTCATGCGACACATCTCCCTAGAGACCATTAAAGGAATATTCTGGTTAAACTCACATCCTTGAAATGTTTGTGGGTGATTTCAGGAAAAGAAGTTTGCTACGAAAAACTCGGCTGCTTCAGTGATGATGCCCCATGGTCGGGAACTTTAGAAAGACCTTTGAAAGCACTGCCCTGGAGCCCATCACAGATCAACACCCGCTTCCTCCTGTACACCAACGAGAACCCAAACAACTACCAGGTAGGAAACCTCACGGTTTCCAGGACTTGGTTCCACCTGCCTTATGTAATTGGTAGGAATATTCCATATTCCAATGAGAACAAGGAGAGTGGAGTCTGTATTCTGTAGACTTTTAGAGCAGCAAAGCTAAGTATTCTTTTAAAAATCTTAGCTATAAGAGACTACTTCATTTCATATTTTTTGGTTCTATCTTTTGTATACTATTTAAAAAATATACACATTGGGATATAATAGATATACATATTCATATGATATACATATATGTACACTGTAATAAGTAATATATGTACCAAGTATCCAGAGCTCCAATTTCAAAACAAATAGAAAAACCCACTTTATTATTCATGGATACATTGATAAGGGAGAAGAAAACTGGCTGTCCGATATGTACAGGGTGAGACCTTGTGCTATCCTAAGGGAAGGTAGTCTCTGGAGTTGGCCACCAGCAGGGCAGGGGCCCCAATGAAGGAGGACACATGTTGGTCAACACTACAGTGGGTCTGAGGATTCCTGAGCCTTGAACTCCAGGGGAGATGGAGGAGGTGGTTGTGGGCACAAGGGCCTGGCACAGTCAGGACAGTGAGTTGAGAGTTACTTAGTGACTCCTGGAAGTGGTTATTTCATAACCAGTACAATAACATTTCGGATTTTAACAACAGAAACTGCTACCAAGTGCATCCCACTTGATCATGGACTGCTTTGTTCTCTAGCCTTCAATTTCTATGTGAAGAGCTAAGAGATTCCTCTTGCTAACTAACTTCCGCTGGACATTCCCATCTCCTCTGGTAGCAACGTCTCAGAACACCTGACGGCTCTCATTTCTGGCTCCTGTTGTTTCTCCAGAAGTTTAATTTGCCTTTGGCTTTGATTTTGGTGTAACAAAAATTTAAGAAATGAAAACTCCAATAGAATACATTTTCTTAATAAGCGTTAGTGCTTGAAGAATATTATCGATA
>NW_008347579.1:57252-58839 GCF_000622305.1 Nannospalax galili | reverse complement strand
TATAAATAATTCTAGAGGGTACTAGAAGAAACTTGACCTGAAGCACGTTTCTTCCCCAAACAGCAAATCACAGATGTACCAAGTATCCAGAGCTCCAATTTCAAAACAAATAGAAAAACCCACTTCATTATTCATGGATACATTGATAAGGGAGAAGAAAACCGGCTGTCCGATATGTACAGGGTGAGACTTTGTGCTATCCTAAGGGAAGGTAGTCTCTGGAGTTGGCCACCAGCAGGGCAGGGGCCCCAATGAAGGAGGACACGTGTTGGTCAACACCACAGTGGGTCTGAGGATTCCTGAGTCTTGAACTCCAGGGGAGATGGAGGAGGTGGTTGTGGGTACAAGGGCCTGGCACAGTCAGGACAGTGAGTTGAGAGTCACTTAGTGACTCCTGGAAGTGGTTATTTCGTAACCAGCACAATAACATTTCGGATTTTAACAACAGAAACTGCTACCAAGTGCATCCCACTTGATCATGGACTGCTTTGTTCTCTAGCCTTCAATTTCTATGTGAAGAGCTAAGAGATTCCTCTTGCTAACTAACTTCCGCTGGACATTCCCATCTCCTCTGGTAGCAACGTCTCAGAACACCTGACGGCTCTCATTTCTGGCTCCTGTTGTTTCTCCAGAAGTTTAATTTGCCTTTGGCTTTGCTTTTGGTGTAACAAAAAATTAAGAAATGAAAACTTCAATAGAATACATTTTCTTAATAAGCGTTAGTGCTTGAAGAATATTACCGATACATTCATTCATGCATGCTTTTGTGTTTTTCTCAAATTTCTGTGGCTGCTGGGACACAGGGATGCCATCATTTCTTCAGGTGTGTTCCGCAAATGACCCTAAGGATCCTCTAAACCATTGGTGCCTGGGTTGTCTTTTACTCAGGCCAAAAGTAGAACCGAGTCAATTCCAGAGTATGTGGGCTGATTCTGAGGGCAGATAAACAGTGTAGAGTCCCTTCACTGTACACACTCAGAAAGATCAGTGTAGCACACACTGCCTTCCAAATATATTGTATATTTGACAAGTATCATGGGTAGAGAGGGTAATAATGAGTTTTCCTACAGCAATGAAGAGAAACAGTGATTCTTGGCTCAAATGGAGTATAGACTTGTTAGATACAGGTATAGGGTTTTCAACTCACGCTTTCAAGCCCAGACTGGTAGCAAATATAAGATCTAGAAGCACATATGTCCTGTTTCATCAGGTTTGGAAATAAACACTGTGCTGTGATAGGGAACTAAAAAGATTAAATACAATGAAGGTCCTGGATTCCAGACCTGACACTGACCTCAGCTAGCAATATCCTTAGCAACGTTGAATTGTAAGTCAAGGATATTAGAAGTGCTATGTCCAGGTACGACATGGTCCTGGATTCCAGACCTGACACTGACCTCAGCTAGCAATATCCTTAGCAAAGTTGAACTGTAAGTCAAGGATATTAGAAGTGCTATGTCCAGGTATGATTTTAGAATGCTGTCTGACAGGAGCCAGCCTGAGTTCACTTAGTCTCAGGACAATCAGTTCCATTCTTGTTAAAGGAAGCAATGGATTCTAGGAATGCTTTATTATTATCAAATTTGT
>NW_008347579.1:17821-55955 GCF_000622305.1 Nannospalax galili | reverse complement strand
AATGATATCCACCTCCTTGGCCACAGCCTGGGTTCCCCTGTTGCCGGGGAGACAGGAAAGAGGACACAGGGTGCCATTGGACAAATCACAGTTTGGTCCAAAAGCAAAAGCTACAAGATTAGTCCTCGCGCATCTTCTGAGTGGTCCACAGGGAGCATGGGAGGGAAAGTATGTGGGGCTTGTGTCACGTGATCAGAGCCAGCAAGCTCTGTGATCTGGTGGAGTTTTTGTTTTACTGTTATTAATCTTTGGTCACCACTATACTATTCAAGAACATCCAGAATCATTATGTCTATTTCTCCATTTTCTGATATTTACACAAGTTTCACTAATACCATAATAATAAAAGAAGTATTACTTAAATACCATAAGTAATAAAAGAAGTAGAATTTCAACTCCCAGAACCCGTGTAGATAATTAGTTGAATTCTGTTTCAGTATCAGTGCATAAAGAACCTGAACCTCATCAACCACAGTCCAGAGGGAAGGAGACAGATGGTCAAGCTGCCCTAGGCTTCCAGTTCTGGGTGCTGCTACTTGTTCTACAAAATGAAGGTTTGGGGTTACTCTTTTTTGCCCATCTGGTATTGTGTTTAACTGAAACCATTTTGAAGAGATATTTTTCCCCTAACAGTCTGAACTCCTGTACTCATCCCTTCCCTCGGTGAGTTCTACAAGTTGCCCTTTTAGAAGATTTTGAATCTCTGTATTAGAATTTTTGTTTGTTTGTTTAGAGACAAGTTTTCACTATGTAGCCCTGACTGGCTTGGAACTTACTATGGAGACCAGGCTTGTCTCAAATTCACAGCGATCCACCTGCCTCTGTGCCCTGAGTGCTGAGATCAGAGGTGCATGTACCAAGCCTGACTACTCTGTGTTGGAATGTATTACCATGTCTTGATCTATATGGAAATATAAACTTTTTCTTATTTTAAAAATTCTCCACTAAATGGAGTGTCTTGGGTCATCTCTATGATAATGTAACCTTTTTTCACTTTTAAAAATTCTTCAGGATTTGGAACGAGTAAAACTGTGGGTCACCTAGATTTTTTTCCAAATGGAGGAATAGAAATGCCTGGATGCCAGAAGAATACTCGCTTGATTGATGATGTCGAGGGAGTCTGGGAAGGTAAAACCATTACATATACAATGATTTTCATGAGTGAAAGTTCATGCCTCATGTTGATAAACTTGACAGTTTGGAAATGTACAGATATCACACTTTACATAACAAAGAACTTTTTATTGTGTCCCTGGCACACAGGTTCTCTTTGGGTCAAGTGAGCAGGAGGAAACTTTGGCAAAGTCATTGCCTCTGCAATCCAATTTTGAGGGACCTATTTCAGGACTACATCACTAAGTTGCACTTGTGTCTACATGGACCATTCTTTGCCTTCTCAAGTTACTTTTCCATTTCCCTTAATAGCTATCACAATCCTACACAGTGTTTAACTTTCGATTGCATCTTGATCCAGTCAAGTTTTCTGTTGCTGTGATAAACCATTCTGACAAAACAGTCTGGGGAGGAAAAGGTCTATTTCATCTCACAACTTATTGTCAACAGAAGCCAAGGCAGTCAGGAACCTGGGACAGGAACTGGAGCAGAGACCACAGAGCCATGCTGCCCACTGGCTTCCTGTCCGTGGATTGCTTGGCTTTTTTTCTTTCTTTCCTTTCTTTTTTTGTTTCTTTTCTTTTTACTTTTTTCTCGTCTCTTTTCTTTTTTGAGACAGGATCTCACTATGTAGCTCTGACTGGCCTGGTACTCACTATGTAGATTGGGCCAGCCTTGAACTCGCCGAGAGCTCCCGCCCTGCCTGTGCCTCCTGAGTGCTGGGACCTAAGGAATGCACAACCACTGCCTTTCTTATACAGCCTGGAATTTATACAATCTGGGTCTTATGTAGCCCTGGCCCACAGTGGGCTGGGCCCTCCTGCATCAACTAGCAATCAAGACAATGCCTCTTAGACATGGCTACAGCCTAATCTGATGGAGGAAATTCCTCTGTTGAGATTCCTGTTTCTCAGGTATGTCTAGGTTTGTGTCAAGTTGACAAAAACTAACCAGTGCACATCGCAAATTATAAATAACACTTCGTGAATAGTTTTGTGCTGCAGCCTCTATGAATTTACCCTAACCAGGGTAAATTGGATCTCTATGAGATCAAGGCTAACTTGGTCTACATAGTGAGTTCTAGGTCAACTGGGGCTACAGGGAGACCCTGTTTCAAAAACAAAACAAAACAAAACAAACCTCCCAACCCGCCCCCCCACCAAAAAAATTTTACTTTTAAAAAAGTAAAATCTTTCACTGATGTTGTGCATGATTTCACAGGAAGTCGTGGCTTTGCTGCCTGTAATCACATACAAGTATGGATTCCCCTGTGTTGTTCTCCAACCCTTCTCTGTCTAATGTAAATGTTCAAACTGGTTTTGGAAAAAATCCTAAACAAACACATAAAAAACTAGTTCATGATGAGAGCAATGTTTAGAGAATGCTGTTAAACATGGAAGATTTTCTTTAGACACTGACCTTTAAATTATAAAATTATGAACATATGGACATTTCTTTGAAATCTCATCATCACCAATAATTTTTGAGTTGTTATGTTTGATGTCCAAAATGAATTCTTTTTTTAAAGATTTATTTATTGTATTTGCTTTAGGTGTATGACTGTTTTGCCTGCATATAAGTGCACCGTGTGTGTGCAGTGCTCATAGAGGACAGAGGAGGGTATCAGATACCCTTTAACTGGAGTTTCATATAGTTGTTAGGTGCCGTGTGGGTGCTGGGAATCAAACCCAGGTCTTCTGTAAGAGCAATTAGCAGCTTTTAACTGATGAGCCATCTCTCTAACCCCCAGGTTAAGTTCTTACATATAACCTTGAACATGACATAGCTATTGAATTGGCTTTTGGAAAACTGACTTTTCATTATATATATACGTATATATTTTTCAAATCAAAAAATTTTAACCAATACCGTATAACAAAGAAAATTTAAAGTAATCACTGTTCCATGTAAGTCACACTTACAAAGGAGATATATCTTAGTAATTAAGAACAAGAACTTAAATCCTGGTTTTAACACTAAATAGCAGAATGACTTTGGGCAAAATATTTCATTTTGCTAAGACTTTTTCTTCATCCATAAATGTAAATGATGTCAGATGCAATGCCCTTGGTAAAAACACTTATGATATGACATGTATTAATTGTTTAATCCAGAACAAAAAATGTAATAATATGTGTGAGAGGGACACATATTTTGTTCACAGGTGAGCTACATAGTAAGAACTAACCTCACCAGTTTAATTTTATTTTTTCTTTCTGTAAACAAGTCAGTAAAAATTCTTGTTCATGCAGTTAAAGCAGTGTGAATCAACAATGTAAATAGTCCTTTTTATAAGATGCTCAGGGGCCCAGCAGTGGTACTGGGGGTGAGGTGCTGGAGTAAATTCAGGAGATTGCACTTTCCTGAAAATTGGATGTACTAGTTTGTTTCTTCATTGCTATGACAAAACACTATGACCAATACCAACTTGGGGAGAAAAGGGTTTATTCAGCTTACATCTCCCAGGTCACAGTTCATCAGGGAGCCCAAGGTAGGAACTCAGGGCAAGACCCTGGAGGCAGGAGCTGGAGCACAGGCCATGGAGGAACTCTGCTTACTGGCTTGCTCCCCTGACCCCTGCTCAGCCTGCTTTCTTATGCAACACAGGCCCACCTGCTCAGGGATGGCACCACCCACAGTGGCCTGGGCTCTCCCACATCACTCAACAATCAAGAAGGTGCCCCATGGACATGGCCACTGGCCAGTCCAATGAAGACAATTCCCCAATTGAGGCTCCCTCAACCCAGGTGTGTCAAGTCGACACTAAAGCTATCCAGCACACTGGACCAGAAGCAGAAGCATTATTTTGTTGTTAACAGAAGCCAGGAGCCCAGAAACACCATTTGCTGTCCATGGATCTTATATACCTTGCTGTTTACCAGAAATTTCCAGTAACCATACAGTGTGCTTTAGACCTACCACCTGGATATACTTTCAGCTCACCCATCCAAGTAGTAGCCCTTGGAGAGGAGTCAAGCTACCTACCATTAGCAGGGAGTCCCCTCACTCCCACCCCTGTGGTTGCCCTCATCTGCATGTCAGAGAATTCAGGAAAAGGAGAAAAGAGAGTTGGTGTTTAAAGACGACGGGCAAGAATTTGCACAGGTGATCAAAATGCTGGGAAATGGACGATGGGAAGCAATGTGTTTTGATGCTATAAGAAGGCAATGCAATATCAGAGGAAAGTTGAAAAAAAAGGTTTGGATAAATACCTCAGACATTATATTGATTGGTCTATAAAACTATCAAGATAACAAGGCTGATGTCATTTTAAAGTACAGTGCAGAAGAAGCCAGAAGTCTGAAGGCATATGGAGAACTTAGGACATGTTAAAATCAACAAAACAGACGCATTTGGTCCCCAAGATGATGTTGGAATCCAGTTTGATGATATCAGAGATGATGATGAAGACATTGATGATATCTAAGCATGTTATATTCCAAGTGTCTGAAGACAGTTCTATAATTGGGATCTTGACTTTCAGCTGTTAAAAGTAAAACTTCAGTTAGCAAGAATATAGCTTGTTAAAGCAGATTGATATATTTTGATATATTTTCTTTTTTTTTTCTTTTTCGGTCAGGCAGATCTCTGTGAGTTCAAGGCCAGTTTGGTCTGCATGGTGAGTTCCAGGCCAGCTGGGCCTACAGGGAAACCCTGTCTCAAAAAAAAAAAAAAAAAAAGAAGAAGAATTAGCCATTGCAGAAATTGAACACTAGGTGAAAATTATCTTGACATTAGAATTGACATGAGAAATATAATAGTTGACAATGTATTTAATTTTTGTTTTTCTAAAGCATAATAACAAAGGGAAAATGAAAATAGAAATAAATGTGTTTTGATATTTACATAGATTTTCAAACAAGATAGTTGTTAAAGGAATATAAGATATTTTTTCACTTTGCAAAGTAGGTTATGTAAAAAAGATGTCATTTTATTCTCAAAAAGCAACTATAATTCACAGTTTGGGGCTTTATGAATAACTAAATTGCAATGTACAAATGAAAAGTTAATTTCATAAACTAAGCCTCTCTTAAACTAAGCTTAGGCTAATAGAAGAGGAACCACAGCTCAAGGAAAAGTAGTTCCTGTTTTTTCAATGGAGAAATAGAAATATATTGATATAAAATTACATTGTTATATGGTCACCAGCTCTCTGGTGTGCACTCTAAATATCCCTTGAATAAATGTTCATCATGAGAATTATTGTTTTATTAGACTCTGACATTTAAGATAAATTTATTATTTACACATTTAAACAATGTTGGTACCAAGTAGCCTGTAGTCTAACCTTTGTTGCTTAGGAAGTAAATAAATCCCTTGTCTATCAAAAACCAAAAGATGCACTTCTCTAAGAAAAATGTCTCAGCTTTGAGATTGCTCTGCCTTTGGGCCCTTTCCCATGCATCCACCCAAACAGATATGGGCAAGGTCATCTTGATGATGGTCTGTTTGGTATGTGTTCTGCAGTGGGAATGGGTTGAGGGTCCATTGGTGCATGGTCTCCTGGTTCCTTTGGAATCCAAATTCTATATCTTAGTCTGTGACAGACTGAGAGATGAAGTCTGGGATTTGATTACCATCCTAGTTTAGGAAATGACTTTGCAAAGTATAACATATTTCTTACCAGTTGGCTTAATCTCCCTATAGCTTGCTGACTGTCTGACCCTGAGATTGCTCCAGGCCCACCATCTGATGAGCCTTTCCTGAGGAGGCCCTTTCTTCTCCGGAATGGGAATTGGGCTACATGTCCTCCCAGCTCTGTGTTTCCTGCTCCATGATTTGGCACAGGAGGAGACGGCATTTTCCTGTCTGTCTTCTTCAGACACAGTTGCCTGATTAAGATTTATGAGCCAAGTGAAGTATTTTCCCTCCATACTGGGATAAATCTAAGATGTGAACATGTTAAGTGGAAGTCAAGGAAAGGAGAAAGGCCTGGCTTTTGAACCCGTCACTCACCGAATGGATCTTATTTTGCCTGTCAGAAGCTGATGATCACCTTTTATTCTTTCTTACACAAATTTTCTAAAGTAAATTCTATTCACCAAGCTAGAAAGTGAATGCCTTGGGGCAAATAAAGCAAGTTAAAGAGGCAAAAGAGAAAAAAATACAGGTATTGTGAGGTTTTTATATTTTGTGCATATATATACATATATATATAACAAAATGTTGTGTAATATAACAATGAAACTATTGGTTTATCCTTCTGAATAACGAGATGCCTTATTAACTTTCAGTGAGACACCATTAAAGATCCCTTTTATCATCAGGAACAGAATTAGTGTTGGCTCTCTTGATTGTTACAATACGTACAAAAAGATGGCTCCCTGTTAAAAGACAGAGCATCGCCAATCACCATTCCTGTTTTCATTAGAACGAGTGCTTCCCCTGTGAAAGTGGAGGATGCCCACAGATGGGACATTACGCTGATAGATTCCCTGGGAAAACAAGTGGAGTCTACCAGAGATTTTATCTTAACACTGGTGATAGGCGTAACTTTGCACATAAGTTTCTAACTTTTTAAACTTTCAATTATTTTGCAGAAAGGGGCCTGGATATGAACTCCAGAACCTTACAAATGCCAGTGGAGTGCTCAATCCATGAGCTCCACCCCTAGCCATAAATTTAAATTCTTAATATAGTGCCTGTTATCATGCTCACTGATAATGTGTGAAATTGCTTCTCCATGCAAAAGCTTTAAGTCATCCACTAGGATGTGGAAAATGCTCAGCACCAAGCTCAGGGTAATGATGTAATCTGAACAGCAGAACAGTGAGGGGCCTGGACCGTTCATGAGACAAAAACAAGTCTCTCCATATTAGATTCTGGTGCTGATGCTGAGACTTCCTATCCTCTGGCCTGGTTATCCTGTTGAAAGCACCACTGAGCAGAAAGCCTAGGTTTTGTTCAAGCAGAGAATGATGCCAGAGAGGTCGTGGGGTGGGTGGAATGGGAAGGAGTTGACAGGACCAAGAGACATTTAGCACAGGAGTCAGTGGGGGCTGGGACGAGAGGGAGTGGGAGTGGTGAGCATGAGGACAGGCTCTGGGTTTCTTTTCTGGGTGGTAGAAGGAAATTGCTTTGATGGGAGTTAAGGTGGTTAACAGCCTTGTAAAACTACAGACAAATTTTATCCCATTCCCAATTTGATGCAGAATAACACTAATTGGCAAAACCCATTTTTTGAAAGTTGAGTACTACCAAAACCAGATTCTTTTGGTTACTTAGATACATGTCCACTGGAAGGATAATTATAGAATTTTAAAAATGTAGATTATGTAGACAAAAAATAATGAGACTAAAATTTGGTAATCAATAAAAATAATAAGAAAACTAATGAAAGTGCACATCTAATACTTTTCTAGTATCTTTTAAAATAGAGCTCTTAGAAAATTCAAGAGTAAATGGTTACATTGAAAAAATTAATTTTATTTATGTATTTTCTCTGTGTGGGGAGGGTTTGTGTGTCTTGGTGCATGTATAGAGGTCAGAAGACATCTTGAGGGATTAGGTTCTTGCTGTCCACCATTTGGGTCTTGGGGATCAAATTCAGGTTGTCAGTCTTGGCTATAGGCACCGTTACCTGATGATCTATCTTGTTGGCCTCCAGGTTGAAAACTTTGACACAAAATGCATTTCTTGGGCTCTTGACTTGATAAAAACCCCATGTAATTAACACTGGAAAGATTCTGTACATTCATTCTCCCCAGTATCTATCCCTGAACACTTAAGAGAACAATTGTATTTCATCAGAAGACCTAATAGCAACATGGACAGATTATTCAAAATCTGATGGGGTGGTATTACCCTTTTGGCCGTGTCTCTTCTCTCCAAGCTGATATTTTACAAATTTTGCCTCCTATACAGGTTGGAGGTATCAGGTAGCTGTCACCCTGCCCGGACAGAAGGTGACAGGGCACATTCTAGCTTCTTTGTTTGGAAATAGTTTCTTTGTTTTCTAAGCAATATGAAATTTTCAAGGGAGTAAAATATCTAAAATATCACATTGTGCTTTTTTAATTTTGGAATGCTGTGAATGTACAATGTATAATATTGCTGCGTTTGTTTTATTATCTGTTATATGGAAATAGAATACTGTCACATATAACAAAAAGAAAGCTGTCCTTTCATGCTTGAACATTAATACAACTCAGAATAGTATTTCTAAATTTTTTTCTCTGGTATTTTCTGAGGAAACCATTCATGTCTACTCCATTGTTTGACATCTGATTTAATGAATAAAGAAGTATTCTTAAAACACTGAAGGTTTTATGATAAAGCTTCCATTTATTAAACCATAGGGAGAACTGTGACCAAAGCACATTTGAGTCTATGTTAAAGATGACTGAGGTAAATACGTATTATTGCTAGAAAAACTGCCTCCAAATACACATGTGTATTTACTTTATATGTTATAATGAGACTGTTCTTTCAATCAACTTTGCTTCAGATGCATTATGACCTGGATAAGTGCATATATAATTGTATACAGGATTAATCTTGTGTATATGTATGTGCAATCACATATATTTTTGTTGACTTCTTAACTTCCCAGGGGCATTCTGTGACCTGGCAACACTCATGTCAATGAGATACACTCTGATGTGGATGTTGGAGATGTTCACAAGGTTAAATTTATTTGGAATGATCATGTGATTAACCTAACCGTAACAAGAGTGGGAGCATCCAGGACCATAGTGGAAAGAAATGATAGACGAGTGTAAGTAATGAAAACCAAGGGATGAGAAGAGTCAGAGAGTGATTATTCCCACTAAAGGTCTGTAGGTCACATCCCCTGCTGCAGTTCAGATCTGCCCTAGGCACATGCCCTAAGGCTTTATGTATCTTTAGGAGAAAGTGTGGAACATTAGGAATCCCATGTCCATAGATTTAAAGATAAGTAAAAAGAATGTTTCATTCAACAGATAAACTTAAACTACATGTGACTATGTGTACATCATCCCCAAAGTTCCTGGGTTCATCAAGTTGCCACTTAGGTTGTCAGGAATTCATTTAACTTATAAAGGGACAGAAATAGTGTATTCTGTGTCATGGGTTTCTTAGTGAAGACGAAGGCCTACAAGATCAATCTTCTATTTTAACCAAGACTAGAGCATCCTGAGCTAAGGCTGTTCACCAAGTGAACTATCGGGGAGGAGACCAGATGTAATCATGATACAATATCAGCCGCAGAGTCTCAGTGGTGAGCCAAATTCTGATACAAAGAATGCTGCTTCTTCTGGCATCAAATGCAGTGTCATCCTCCTAAAACCCAGTGAGACTCAGGATTTTGGCAAAGATGGATTCCATGGTCCCAAAACTCTCAAAGAAAGCAACCCAAAATTCAGACAAAATACATAAAACAATTTTCAAGACACTGTACATTAAATAAAAGTGGACAATGATGCCCAACAGACAAAACCCAAACAAGGCAGAGTTTAAAATTGTCCCAACTGAAAGTTCTGAGAAAATTTCCAGGCTATAGTTCAGAGTTGAGTGGGCTCTCAAAGTTTACTGGACAGAGCTGAGAACTGAGATCTCAAGCAGCTAGATTTCATAGCAGAGCCAACCAGAGGAGAGAAAACTACAGGGAGACATGGTAAAGTTCTAGAAATCTCCTAAAATATTCAGCACAGTCCTGATGAGCACACATATGTGATCAAACCAGCCGTGACCAGGGAATTAGGCACTTGGAAGGACTGATGGCAGCAGTGCCCAGTACTCTCCAGGGGTGGGAACAGAGCCCGTTTCCACCAGACAGACTGCAAAAGCTCGAGTATAGGTTGACATTGGGTACAGTACTTAGGAAGGTCAGGTTTCATGCTGTGAAATGAATCACCTAGATTTAGCAAGACTTGAAATGACTAAACTGATTCCAAGAAACCTACCTATATCCTACAACAAATAAGATTTCTAGAGATGTAAAATTTTACAGCAGTTAACAAGATAAAATAGACAATACCTGGCATCAACTCAAAGATTCCCAGATACATAAAAAGCAGAAAAATACTACCTGTTTTGAGGAAATAATCCATGGAATAGCATACAACCAGTACTGGCACATATACTAAAATATCAAATACAAATATTAAAATCATTATTAAGCATTTATTCCATTTATTCAAAAAGTTTAGGAGAGAAATGTCACATATTGATGATAGTGTTGGGGGGAGTGGAAGGCATATTATATGTATAAGCAAAACATATAATAATGGTGGGGATGGCATATTATATATGTACATGTATATATGCAAAGCATGTAACAGTGTCATAAAGGGTAGGAGACGAGATATGGAAATATAGTATTGGAAAGTCCCTGTGACACATGTGAATTAGTATACTATCATTTGCAGGTTTAATGTAATAAGGTAGGTATTACGTTACCAAGTCTAAACTGAACACTATAATAATAAAGAACTATAGCAAACAAATTAACAAAGGAGATAAAATGAAATATGAAACAATTCCAAAGACAGCATAAAGATGTAAAGAGAACAAAAAACAAAGGAAACAAGCAGAGAGATGATAGACATACCCAACTATATCAGTGATTATATCAAATGAAAGTGGTCTAAAGGCAGGGATCATCACATTGAATTTTAATATCAATATCCAATTGTATTATGCCTACTTTAATGCATTTTAAATATAAAACACATTAGAAAAGTGCAAATTGAAACTACAATGAATGTCACCATAAATGTATTTTAGTGGCTAAATTTAAAAACATTGACAATACTGAAGATGGCAGGAGCTGATGGGAATCTTTAACTCTCATGTTCTGCTCATGACACTATAAAATGATACAAACACTCTGGAAAGTAGTTTCATGACAATTTGTAAAAAGCCAAACACACCAGCCTTGGCACACTTACGAGTCCCTCATTATCCATGGCTTTGATTTCTCGAATTTCAGTTACACAGACAACCATGATCTCAAAGCAATGAATGGAAACTAGCCCTTCTTCTTTGGGAAGGGGTTGACAGCTCCTCCCTAGGCTGTTTTCACAGCCATGTCAGAGTTTGGGAGGGTGATTCAGTTGTTTAAGGAGAGGTCTCACTCAGAGTCCTCAATGTCTGGCCTGTGGCTCTCTCTGACTGCAGCAGCAGGGCTGTGGATGTGTGAGGGGACAGGCATGGCTGTCTTCATGCCCACCTTCTCAGCTGTACAGGAAGAGGTGACCTCTTGTGTTTTCTGTCCTCAGGTTCAACTTCTGCAGTCAAGAAACTATGAGGGAGGAAGTTCTGCTCACCCTCTCTGCTTGTTAGAAGGCCCTGACGTGTGACCACTGAGCCTCATTGTAATAAAATGTAGTAGTGAAGCAATACATTCTGTTTTCTGTCATTCGTGTTGATTATTGTGAGTGAAACTTCTGGATAAGATAAAAGCCCCAAATTCTCAGTTGTCAAGAGCCATAAATGATTGACTGTGGCATTTGAGATTGGACTGTAGCTGCCTGATGGTGCCATTGTGTCCACTGTTAATATTGATGCTGCTCTAACCACTTCAGGCAGTCCCAGGCTCAAAGCACTGCCCTCTTGGTGAGCCTGTGAGTGAAATCCCAACATTATCCACTTTTCCCATCACCTCCTGATCAGACATCTCAGGTAATGGCACAGTAGAAGGTAATCTGTGACACTGAGACATGTCTGATCATTCCTCCGGTTGTCCTTCTCCCAGTGGGACTCTCCCAAATACCCTGCCTCTTCACAGTCTGTTAACCATCCTGCTGTGTTCAGTCTCAGTACAGAATTCATATTTCACTGTGAGTCCTGTCAGGCCCTTCTTAATCTGTCTTTGGCCTAGGACTCCAGTCTTACCTCTTAGCACATTCCTCTGGACTTATCCCTCCCCAATATTCTTGGTCATCTTAGTTTTTTCCCTTATACTTGATCTCAACTTGTACTACAGAACTATGGTAACAAAAACTCCACTCTACTGGCACAGTAGCCTATAGTTAGACCAGCAGACTGCTATAGCCACCTAATAATTGGAAAAAGTATTTTTTTTTAAAGTATTAAAACCTCTTCCACAAATGGTATTTGGAAAGCTGGGTAGCAATGTGTAAAAGAATGAAACTAGATCCTGATCTCTCATCTTACAAAAATTCAATTTAAAGTGAGTCAAAAGCCTTAATGTAAGTCCTGAAACTCAAAAAATGGCTCTGTGAAAACACATCTAAGCTCAGACAACAATGACACACTAAACTCTGCCCATAGCACTCAATGGCTTTTCCACTCCAAACTTTCAAGTTCTTCCACAAAATAATCCAGAGGCATAAAAGCCATATGATCAGGTTTATCACAGCAGCAACCCCACTCCTGGCATCAATTTCTGTATCGATTACTTTTCTGTTACGGTGATAAAATATGCTGACAAAAGCAACTTAAAGGAGAAAACAGTTTATTTTTATCTTACAGTTCCAGATGGGACACAGTCCATCATGATCATAACAAGGAAGACATAGCATAGGCACATGAGGTCCCTCTGGCAGTCAGGAAGCAGAGAGATCACGTTTCACCTGCTCACAAGAAGCAGAGAGATCATAAGAGGAAGTGGGGCCAGACTATAGACCCTCAAGGCCCACCAAGCAGTTATATACTTCCTTCAGCAAGGCTCTGCCTTCTAAAGGTTCCATAACCTTTCCAAACATCATTACTCCCTGGGACCAAGTATTCAAATACATTAGCCTCTGGGAGACATTTCTCATTCAAACCACCACATTTACTATACTCTATCCCCACCTCCACAACATCACCTAACCTATAGTGATGATTGCTGTACCATGAACCTCTAGAAGATCCAAGTTTTTAGTTTTCATATATGACTAAAAACATGAGGTACTTGTTTTTCTGTGCTTGGATCATTGGTTTTACATGATGACCTCAAATGATATAACTTTGTTATCATGACTAAAGAGCACTCCATCATGTATATAAGCAAAATATTCTTTATCCCCTCACTCATCATCTCTATTGTGCATAGACAGTTTTGCATGAAATGGAAGAACATGTATCTATTTCACATGCTGATTTTATTTCTTTTGGATATATATCTAGTAGTTTGATAAGATGATAGTATGGTAATTCTCATTTTTATTTTTTTGAAGAAACTCTAAACTCAAAGCTGTTCAAATTTACAGTTAAACCAAATGTGTATAAATGTTCCTTCTTTTCCTTTTTTTAAAGTCAACATTTTAATATAATACTCTATTAAATCTTTGAGAATTGTATGTAATGTATTTTGACCATATTCACCCCCCTTAACTCCTCCCAGATCCATTTACATCTTTCTATCCCTCAAATTCATGCCCTCTTCTTAGAATATAGCTTCTTAGATCAAGTCCCATGTCTGCTGCTCATATACTCCTGGGCATGGGGCCATCCATTGGAGCATGGTCAGACTAAAATGGGCCACACCCTTAAAGAAAACTGATTCTACCCCCACCCCCAGAAGCCATCAACTGTCCATAGCTCCTCAGTTAATGGTGGGAGCTTATGAAAGTTTCCCTTTTCTTAACATCCTCACAAGAATTTGATTTTTGTTTTTTTAAAAAGATTTGATGATAACTCTGATATTTGGAGTGAGGAAATCTCTTGCTGTGGTTTGATTTATATTTCTTTCATGATTAGTAGTGTTTAAATCTTTCCATATATCTGTTAGTCATTTTTACATCTTATTTTGAGAAACATTTTATTATTTAATTGAGCTATTGACTTTGAATTTATAATATATTTTGGATATTAACCTTTTGTGAGATGTGTAGTTCATAAATACTTAATTCCACTCTCTAGACTGAGTATTCACTTTCCTGGTTATTTCTGTTGTGTGCAGAAGCCTTTAAGTTTAATGCAATGCCATTGGTCTATTGTTATTTTAGCTGCCTGTGTTTTGTGATTTTATTTAAAAATCCTTAACCAGTTTAATGCCATGAAACATTCCTCCTCTGTTTCTTTCTAGTAATTCAATAGCTCTGGTCCTAAAATTGAGTCCCCAGTCCATTCTGAATTAATTTTTTCTACAGTAAAAGTTAAGAGTATAGCTTCGTGTTTCTGCATATATATGTCTAATTTTCCCGGCATGATTTATTGAAGAGATTATCCTTTTCCCAAATGTAGGCTCTTAGAAACTTTGTCAAAGGTAAGTTATTCATAGAGAAAAGTACTTTTTACTTTTCTATTCTTTTCCATTTGCCTCTGTGTCTGTTATGCCCGTAACCTGTTGTTTGACTCATCATAACTTTGTAGTATAATTTAAAGATATTGCTTTAGCTATTCTGTGTCTTTTTTCCTTTTCTCCATATAAATTTCAAGGATTTTTTTCTGTTCCCATGAAAATGTCATTGTATTTTAGTAGTAATTGAATTGAATCTTCAGATCACTTTAGGTAGTTCTATGGTCTGTATATGATATGTGTCCTCAAAGGGTCTATTGTAGTTAAAGCCTTGATCCTCAGCATGGTGGTCTTGATAGTTTTTGTGATCTTTAAGAGATAGAAACTACTGGGATCTAGTTCTAGATCTTTGGGGGCATACCTTGATGACATCTCTTTGTGGTTTCGTATGCTGTTCTGGGTCAATAGGGTCAGAAAAGCAACTTCTTCCTTCATAAAAACGTTTATCAGAGATTGCGTATGCCTTTCCCAGAACATGCATGATATTCTGTTCAGTAAATATGACAGGAGACCCTTTATTCTTACACAGTTCAGAGAGAACAGTTCTAAGAAAAATCAGAATATTTGCAGAACAGATCCAGCTCACTCCTCATTTAAATGACTTCAAGAGTTAGTTTTTCTTTAATGCAGTACTGCCACAAAAAAGCAAAATCAGAGATGAAAAAGGAGGTATTACAACGGATGACACAGAAATATAAAGCATATGAGAGACTACATAGCAATGATGCACCAACAAATTGTATAATCGGGATGAAATGATAAAATTGGGGACATATATGACCCACCAAGATTGAGTAATAAAGAAATAGAAAATCTGAACACAAATGACCAAGGAAATTAAATCAGTAGCAAAAAAAAAAAGACACACACACACACACACACAGAGCTTTAATACCACCTTCTGACAGCTGGTAAGCTCAAGCCTCAAGGGCAAGGCAGCCACAGAAAGTGTGCTTCTGACAGCTGTTAACTGAGTGGCAGCAACTCTAAAAGAAACAAAAGTCCTCAGTTGAGTAAAATCCCTCAGCTGAAGTAAGTAGAGGCTCCTTCAAAGGTCAATGTAGCAACTGGAGTGAACTTTTAGTGGGACCAGGGTTTTCCCCTCCTTCACCAGGTTGGACAAATTTTCCCTGGTTGGTCCTAGTTTCACTCCCATATTTAGCCAAATGATACCCACCCTGTAAATTCAGGCTTCAGAAGTTGGTGGAACTGTTGTGGGAGGCTTTGAGGAAGAAGAGGAGGAAACCTTCTCTGGGCTCTGGCTGGGAGACTGGCCCCAGACCTCCTGCTCTCTTTAGGGAAAGAAGCCTGAACACCTTAAGGTCTGGCTCCCAGCCAGCTTCTCATCAGAAAAGGAAGCCTGTGTTCAAGCCTGGCCAGGATGGGCTCACAGGAGGCTTCCCATGCCTGAGGCTTGATCTGAGACTGCAGGCAGGCAGAGGGGGCTAGTTCATGCCTCAGCCTCCAACATTCCAGGCTTCTTCTGTGGACAGCAATCCACCCCCATAGCAGCTTCAGCTCCAGACACTGAGACCCATTGCTGCTCTGGAAGCCTGCAAGAGATGTAGCTCTTCTCAGACCTGCAGACTTGGTTTGTGAGGGACTTGGTTGACACCTGGAAGCCCTCTGGGGGCTTTTGAGCTATAATACTTTTTGGAGCTCTAAACTACTCAGACTTGAAATGGTTCTTGGTAAGCATCCCACTGCTACTAAGAGTTCAAACCCATTTCATTTAGATTCCACATGGCAATCTGAGTTATGTGGTTTTATCCCTTTTTAATGGTTTTGATCCTGTGTTAGGAATAAAGTACCTCTCATTTGTACTCTTCCCTTTCTGTCTACTCCACACTTGGAGGATGGTAGAACAAGAATGGGGTTGGAAATGGGAAATGGTCTCCACTGACTGCTCCACTGTTGTATGCTATGAATCCACACAACTGCTGAAGTGTATGGCTTGCCCATTTTTTACATAGTCAAAGTGTCTTGTATTAATTATATCCCTACTTAGAAGTGCTCACCTAGAAAGCATAGGCCAGAGAAAGGGGAACTTGGATTTTAAGGCTATAACATAAAAGTTTGCATTTCATACCTGGCCAGATGATAGACAAGGAGAGTAGTTAGAAAACTACCATGATGGTCTAGGAAAGAAAAGATTGTCATAGTCAATATAAAGAGCTTTTATTTCTACGTGATAGAACTGACATTTGAGCCATAGAAAAACAAATTCAATAAAACGCAGCAACAAAACTAGATTATCAAGAAAGTGTTCACAAATTTGCTTCCCACTCTAAAACTTCTGTACTAACCCTTTGCCACTCTACAGATCAATTCTAGACTAACATACCCAGGAGAACATGACCTCCTATGAGTCAACACAAACAGGTCAGCCGAGGTTATCTGTTACTGACCAACTGTATGAGCTGAGAAAGGTTGAGTGAACTCTCTGACCATCACCATCTCCATAAGAAAAATAACTAGACCTCCCACAGATCTGGATTTGGAGTAGATGCAACATGCTTACCTATAGAAACTTTAAATATTAATGTTATAACAATTAGGTGTGCTTGGTTTTCTTTCCCTGAGATTGCATCATGCATAACAATGGAGTCCTGACAATAATTTCACTCCCTGGGTCTGGACCCTTCAGGTTTGGCAAGAGAGTCGTTTGGAAGTTCCGAAGCATTAACAACCCCCAAGAAAAAAAGTATTTTTTTCTTGGGAAACTTCAGGATGCCAGGCGAACATGGCTTCCTTCCCATGGACAGCCTTGACTGTGTCTGAGCTAGATAAGAGGCTCACAGGACAGACGCTCCAATGGCTGAGTAAATGAGACCCAGGTTGGTTCATATGCTGGTTATCTGTCTACACAGGTGTTTCAGGTCCTTTTTTTCCCTTACCTGGAGTTTGTTATTGTGAGGTTACCAGAGTCAGAGCATTGCCTAGGGAAGACTGATCTCTGAAAACAGCTATTTGGTTAGAAACTTTAAGTCTGGCATTTTGTATTTTAAAGTGTCCAAAGTAGGAGTTGGGGAGATGGCTCAGTTGATAAAATGCTTGCTGTGCAGGCTTGACTGCCTGACTTTGAATCCCCAGCACCCACATAAAAGCCAAGTCCAGCAAAGTGTATCTAAGCTAGAGCTGGGAGGGCAGAGTCAGGTGAGTTCCTGGAGCTCACTGACCAGCCAGCCTGACAGAATTGGTACGGTCCAGGTTCGGTGAGAGAACTCATCTCAAAAATATAGATGAAGAGCAAATGAGAAAAATACCTGAGGTCAACCTCTAGCCTCCACAAACATACACATGTAGGACACACATACATATGAGAATGTAGATGTCTAAGGTTTCTGGGTCAAAGTTGAGTCTCTGCTAGGTAATGCTCTGTTTGTTTATTAATTACTTAATTCATTAATTCATTTAGAGACAGGATTTCCCTATAACCCCAGCTGGCCTGGAATTCACTACTTAGCCTCGGCTGGCCTTGGTTTCATAGAGATCTGCCTGATTCTGCCTCCTGAGTGCTGGGATTAAAGGTGTGCATCACTACACCCAGCTTAGATGATGCTCTGTCAGAAGCAGGAGACATGGGACAGCAGGGGAGCCACAGCAGCTTTCGATGTCTGTCTTTGGCTTCACTGCCCAAGGCTGATCTTTGAGCCTGGGATCCTGAGATGTGAGCAAGAAACACCACAGGCTGGTACAAAGTAGGGCTTGGATGGTAGCTCCAGTCCCCGCTGGTATTCGAGAGTGTCCCACACATGCAGCACATTGTAACATCTCTCCATTTCACATTAACTGCAGGACAAGGACCATATCTGTGGGGTGAATTTTCACTAAATCTTGGATATACATAGTCCCAGATTTCCTATGAAATAATGGTGCATAGGAAAGTTAAAGTTAAAAATCCATTAAATTTAAATTCTACCATACTTAGTTAAAGAATTGAGCAGCACACACACACACACACACACACAGACACACACACATTTTGGAGGTGTCAGGAAAGGGATTTAAAAGCCAGTGTTTTACTATTCTGCATAAGGACCATCCAAACCACAGTACAGACCAGGATTAGATGTGTGGTAACTGAACAGTTCCTGGAAGCCGGAGAAAGCACACAGTAAAGAAATCTCTGCCTGTTGAGGTCATGCTGACTGCTAGGCCCTTAAATCTCAGTGGCTTAAAAGAATAGGAATTTGTTTCTTCTTCCTGAAGTGTACAAGCTGCTTGTTTGTGACTATCGGTGGCCTCTCCTTTCCAGGAACCCAGGCTCTTTCCCTCTTGGGTTCAGCCAGATTCAGTACACAGCCTCCAGGTCATGGGTGGTTACTTCAAGACACACAGGCAAAGGTGCTTGGAGGACCAGGTACAGGTTTCTAGGAATTGGTCGGTAGTGGTACACATCCATGCACACATACACGTCATGGCCAGAAGTGGGCATGTGGCCCCTTCTCCCTGCAGAGGGGGATGGGGAACACTCTAGGTCTGGTTCCTACAGGATGGTGCCAATAATCTCTGCCCCATACCACAGAAACTGAAACCCCATGTGCTGGATAGCTTTAGTTGTCAACTTGACACCTGGATAGAGGAAGCCTCAACTGAGGAATTTCCCCCACTGGCCTGGCCTGTGGCCATGCCTCTGGAGCATCTTCTTGATTGTTGACTGATGTGGGAGGGCTCAGTCCACTGTGGGTGGTACTACCACTGAGCAGGTGGGCCTATACTATATAAGAAAGCAGGTTGAGTATGGGCCAGGGAAGCACGCCAGTAAGCAGCATTCCTCCATGGCCTCTGCTTCAGCTTCTGCCTCCAGGTTCCTACCCTGAGTTCCTACCTCGGGCTCTCTCAGCCATGAACTATGACCCAGGGCATGTGAGCCAAATAAATCTTTTCCTCCCCAAGTTGGTATTGGTCAGAGTGTTTTGTCACAGCAATTGAAAAGAAACTAGAACATCCCAGAACCCTTTGACCTTATCCTAAGATCAAGTGCAGAAAGCCTCAACAGCATGTGTGTGGGCTGAATCAAACAATATACTTGAGAATTTTCACCACTCAGCTGAAGAGTTCAACAGGACTGGATCTGGGAAAAGCCACTAATGCATCCCTGATATGATAGACATCAGATTGTTCCTACCTGGCTGCTAATCTTCCTGGATTTGGGAAATTGAATCTTTCTGACACATTCTAAAATTTGAGTCTTTTCTAACTTAGAATAATTCCCATTGAACTCTGGCTTCTGTTTCTGAATGTGGTGAATCTGATCCTAAGTCTACAGCCTACATATAAAGAGATCATGGATTAAATTGTGGGTCACCTAAAATTACCATTTATAAATATTGTGAAAGTGTAGTTCTCCCCAAATTAGACTGTTTCTTGATACATATAATGAGCACTGTCTCCTAGGGCATGTCTGTAGGGTCGACACAGCATTGTCATGAGTAAGCACTACAGAGACCAAGGCCTTGGTCCTTAGCTGCTTTGTGGGCTTTTGTTTCAGCTTTTCTGATTTTTGCTTAATTGAGCAAAGGACTATCGAAAGACCATCAGAGTCTTCTACTGTGGGATCCTGCAGGCAGCTGTTACACAGAAATTATGCAAAACACATTGCTTTTCATTCTCTGTTTGCTCGTTTGTTCAACAGGGACCTTGGAGGGCCTGCATGCAGCAAGTTCAGAGCTACATGATCATCTGTGTCAAGACGTCCTGGATCATTCCAGCCCTTTCTCTTTGTGACCCAGAACCATGTGGGGTGGGCCTCAAGTAAAGGGAGTGTTAAAGGGAGGTGAGTTTGAAGGTCTGAGAACAGAAGTGTTTAACCTAAGGCAGGCTGGAATCGTTGCCCTGAGGAGAGTTGCAAGTTGGGAGAAAGAACTGGTGGGGACTGTGCCAGCACTCCCATCATGGAGCTCTGTCCCACTATATTGATTTTGATAATTCCTTTGCCATATTTTCTTTTTTAAATAATTAAGATTAGAAAATTTGTGTGTGTGTGTGTGTGTGTGTGTGTGTGTGTGTGTGCCATGTGTGTGCAGGTGCCTGCAAAGGCCAGAAGACGGTGTCACACCCCCTGGAGGTGTGGAATTGTAGTTGTAAACTGCCTAACATGTGTTCTGGGAACTGAACTCAGGCTCTCTGGAAGAACCTTAAGCACTCTTTAACCTAGAGCCATCTTGTCAAGCCCTTGCTAAATTTTTCTTGAAGCTTTGTAGCATACACACATACAAAAAATATTGCTCCTTTTTCTTCTATCAATAGAATTTTGTCAGGGTACTGAATTATAACTTGATCATTTTAAACTTATAAATGTACCAATTTTTGGTACAATCTAACTCTGTGATGCAGTCAGGCTAAAGGATGATGGTTTCTTAAAATTCTGGCATTCTACTAGTTTTCAAAAATTCATTTTTAGGGGCAGGAGAGATGACTCAGCAGTTAGGAGCACTGACTACTCTTGCAAAGAACCTGAGTTTGGTTTCCAGCACCCACATGGCAGCTAACAACCGTCCTTAACTCAAGTTCCAGGGATTCTGGCACCCTATTCTGTCCTCCAAGAGGACTGCATGGCACAAGTGCACTTACATACATGCAGGCAATATACTCATACATGTAAAATAAAAATAATAAATAAAATATTTTTAAATTCATTTTAATCGACCTACTACAAACTGAAACCATCCTGAGTGTTTCCTATCAAATTTTGTTCTTAGCACACTTTTGTAGACCACTTTTTGCGAAGGATTATATTTTTTTTTCTTATTTGTTATTTTTACCAAGGATGGGCTCACTGACCACACCCTATGCTTTCAGAGATGCCTCCAATTCCTGTCTCCACTTGTTCTTCCTAGATGTTATCCTCGAGAAATAGATATCTTGGACTATCAACAAAAGCTTTTCTGGAAGGAATGCACGCTCTCAAATGATGGCTTCCATTTCCCTGTGTTTGAGGGGATGAAATGTAACGGAAAATTGACAGGTGCTGGTACACATCATGCTCACTTTTAAGTTGGTTGTCATCAGACCTGTGGAAATCAGCTGGACACACACACACACACACACACACACACGCAAGAGTCTTGTGTGCTGAACTGTAAATTGAGGATGATGCAGACAGCCAGTAATGTGAGTAGAGAGAAAAATATAGAAAGCAGTCCATGAGAGAGTTAAAAGATGCTTTAAGGATGAGAAGGTGTCAGCAGAGCAATGAAATGCTAAGAAGAAATCAGAAATAGGGTGAAAGGGAAAAGGGGAGCCGCCAGAGAGATGGGGGGAGCATGGAGATGGTCTCTACAAACAAAATAGGTTTGCAAATGCCACGAGGGAACTTTGTACGCAGATTTTAAAACAAGTAAATGAATGAGCTTTTCCAAAGATGGTGGTTCTGAGCATTACATAAGCACCCTGGAAGAGAGCCGTCCGTATCTACCACTTTCTGATCTTCCCACGAACACCTTGGAACACTCTCCCTACTCTAGCAACCTGGGCTTATCTGTGATTAAAATTACAAGTATGTCCTTGGAACCTTCCCCCTTTTCTTGACCTTTTCCCTGGCACTGTTCGAAAAGATAAGACTCTCTTATAAAAAGACCTTTGGTGTCACCCTGTTCTCTGTGGAACTTGATGGATCCGCCACGGTGAGTCAGGAACTCGATTTCCAGACTATTTTATAGAATGCACCTATTTATTCCCCAGGGGTCTGGTGGACATGAAGGATGACAATCTTTGGATACCTTAGTTCATGAGACTCAGCTGTGTTTTTGCCTTTGTGCAGATGCTGCTGCTGTGGACCCTTTCAGTGCTGCTGGGAGCAGTAGCCGGTAAGCTACATGCTTATGTAGAGATGGGGGAAGCTCGTCATGCAGCCCTTCCGAGAAGGCTGTGACAGCTGAACTTGACCATGGTGAGGGTGAGGACTGAATTAGGGGCATTGTAAGATTAAGGAAGATAAGGAGTAAAGAGAGTTTGATGCAGGGTGACAAACACAAGTGCCTAAAGTGGCATTGCCCAATAAAATCTCTAATGCTCAGTTCAATTTGTTTTCAAAAAAGCAAGAAATATTCAAGATAAATCATACAAGACATTGTGTTAAAATACAATGTCTATGTGGATTTCAAATTTAACTTGAATATTTATTTTCTGAACCTAGGATCTTTAGCTTGGGTCAAGAGAGGTGACTGAACCCTTTATTCATCCCCTACAAGTCTATGACAGTAAGAAAAATCCTTAAGCCCTCTGAACTTCAGGATCTTTGTGTATGACATGGAGATAAAGGCATCCTTCTAATGGGATGACTGTGAGACGTAAGTCAGAGAAGTAAATCATCTTGTCCAGCATCAGGCACACAGTGAGATGCAGAGAAACAGCCCCACGACAGATACTGACATTGCTCTGCCTTTAATCTGGGTTGATGAGGCTCCAAATCCTCCTTTGAATTGTTCCTTCATGTAGCTGCATGCCAGGCGACAGCTGTGTTTGATTATTTGTGATACTTGTTTGATTGTTTGAGAGTATCTTCTTCATCATAGGAAGCCAGGATGGTTCTCAAACACAGGTCAGACACTGGTGAGCTCAGCCAAGGTGTAGATACTAAGCTTGTCCCTTGCATGAAATGTCATGCCTCCACTGGTACAAAGCCAGATGGTGGCTCCTAGTAGTTGAGAGCCAGCAACACACCCCATCACCAGTGCCTGGGACACAGGGCAGCTCCATATCTTGGCACCAATACCCAAAGATGTCACTTGGTCCAGAAGCTAAAGTGAGTCCTTGAACTGGGCCTGAGCAGACATGAGGAGTGACAGGGTCCCCTGAGGGGAAGTGGGGAGCAGCAGCCTGTCTGTGGTGAGGCTGCTTGGTGAGTGAGCAGGAGGGTGTTTGGGAAAGCAGAGGAAGAACATCTGCCACAGATGTCATGCGACACATCTCCCTAGAGACCATTAAAGGAATATTCTGGTTAAACTCACATCCTTGAAATGTTTGTGGGTGATTTCAGGAAAAGAAGTTTGCTACGAAAAACTCGGCTGCTTCAGTGATGATGCCCCATGGTCGGGAACTTTAGAAAGACCTTTGAAAGCACTGCCCTGGAGCCCATCACAGATCAACACCCGCTTCCTCCTGTACACCAACGAGAACCCAAACAACTACCAGGTAGGAAACCTCACGGTTTCCAGGTTTCCAGGACTTGGTTCCACCTGCCTTATGTAATTGGTAGGAATATTCCATATTCCAATGAGAACAAGGAGAGTGGAGTCTGTATTCTGTAGACTTTTAGGACCATAGGGTTAAGTATTCTTTTTTAAAAACTTACTTTAAAAATGCCATTCACTTCTTGCTATTCTTGTCCTATCTCCAGTGTACCATTTAAAAATATTACATATATAGTGATATACTAGATATACATATTCATGTAATATGCACTCATATGAGTACTGTGATAAATTATATGCTACATCTGTGTATTAAATATAAATTTTCCCAAGATATTAATTTATCCATTGTGTATATAAAATATATACATACAGGATGCATTCACTTAAGATGATTCATCTTAGTAATATTTGTTTGGAAATTAATATATATTCTATAGAAAATGCTCTTAAATTTTGAGTATTGATGCTTTCTGGAGTAGCAATATGGTGAACTGTAATTTCAGTAGACAGTAACAATGAACCACAACTCCCACGTATCCACCAATCATGAATGTGAACAACTGGTTCAGCTACAGTGTGCTGTGTGGCCAAGCTATGACAGAAGATAGTTTAGGTTTTTGCAATGCATTTTCAGCTTATAATATTTTCATGCCAGGTGTGTTGGCACATACATATAATCTTAACACTTGAGAGGTAGAGGCTGGGAGGATCAGGAGCTCAAGGCCATCCTTGGCTATGTAGCGGGTTGAGGCCACCTGGACTACACAAGACCTTGGCAGAAAGCACAGTACAAAACAAAAATCTAACCACTTATAATATTTTCAGCTTATACTAGATTTATTGGGAAATTACACCAACATACCTGGAGGAACATGTGTACACATATATGTCTCACAATGTTGGATAGATAGATTATAGATATATAGATACAGACGTATGAAGACGTCTATTGAAGACTAGGTCTTAATGACAAACACTGTAGGAGACATTATCTGAGTTGAAGAACTACAAGTGGACAGTAGAGCCTAGGCATGATTGTGAATAGTTTGCTGATATGGGCACATACAAATAATTCTAGGGCCTACTAGAAGAAACTTGACCTGAAGCACTTTTCTCCCCCCAAACAGGAAATCACTGCAGATGCATCAATTATCCAGAGCTCCAATTTCAAAAAAAATAGAAAAACCCGTATTATTATCCATGGATTCATTGACAAGGGAGAAGAAAACTGGCTGTCTGATATGTGCAAGGTGAGACCTCGTGCTGTCCTGAGGGAAGGTAGTTTCTGAGTTGTCCATCATCAGGACAGTGGCCCCAATGAAAGAGGACATGTGCTGGTCACCACCACAGTGGGGTCTGAGGATTCCTGTGCCTGGAGCTCCCAGGGGAGATGGAGGAGGTAGTTGTGGGTGCAGGGACCTGGCAAAGTCAGTACAGTGAGGTGGGGAGTCACTTGATGACTGCAGGTTTAATAACCAACACAGTGACATTTGCAATTTTAACAACAGAAGCTGTGTTGTAGGTACAGCCCAGTTTGTCATGGACTTCTTCCCTAGCCTTTAGTTTCCTTGTGATGATATACTTCCTGCAACATTTTTCTTTGAATCAAATGTCTATGCATCTGTTGAGACAGAAATTCCCCAAATTCAGTTCCCATAATGGCCATGGCTCTGGTTGGGAGCCAGTGTTCAACTTGAAGAGGGATTCTTTAACCATGATGGACTAAGTGTTCTGATACAGCTCTGCAGTTAAAAGTGGTATGGCATTGTTCAGGTCAAGGGCAGAATTTACCCAATCCTCAAATGTGCTAATTAGTAATGAATCCTGGATTGTTTACCACTTACTGTTCCTCCTCCATCAGAACATGTTCCAGGTGGAGAGTGTGAACTGCATCTGTGTGGACTGGAAAGGTGGTTCTCGAGCTACATACACCCAGGCTACCCAGAACGTTCGGGTTGTGGGGGCAGAAGTGGCCTATTTGGTTGATACCCTTCAGGTAACTAATTTTGGGTTATGTAAAAGCCCTTGGGCATTGTTTTCTTGTTTGTCCTTCCACAAAAAAGAGGTAGGCATAATCTAGAATTAGGCTTCCTTAACAACCCATTTAATTCAATACAATAGTTTTATTTTTAAACAAATGTATTCTAGCAACTAGGTAGAAGGTATCTCCTGAGCTTTGCCAATGTTTTTGTTTTGTTTAGTTTGGTTCTGGAAATGGACCTCAGTGCACATGGCTCATATTAGGCAAACAGTCTGTCAGGAAGCTATAGCACCAGCCTATTTAAGTTTGTCAGTTTTTACCAATCTATTATGTAAATATCAACCAAAAGTTCGTACTAATTTTTTGTTTTTTAAATTTTGTATTTTTGTGTTTATGTGTGTATGTATGAACATGTTTATGTGGGTATGCATGCATGGCTCTGTGTGTAAATGTATGTGTGTGTGTGTGTGTGTGTGTGTGTGTGTGCGAGCCAAAAGTCATCACTAAATGTCTTCCTCAATCACTTTCTATCTTAGTTTTTGAGACAGCGTCTGGCACTGAACCTGGAGCTCATTGATTCTATTAGGCTGACTGGCTAATGGGCTGTAAGGACCTGCCTGTCTCAGCCTCTCCAGTGCTGGGATTATAGACATGTGCTGCCAACACCCTGCTTTTACATGGGTGCTGGGGATCCAAACTCAGGTGTGCAGGCTGTATGGCAAGCACTTTACAGACTGGTCTGTGTTTTCATTTATATTGTTCAAGAAAAGCAAATGACGGCAAGCCGACCTGACTATGTGACTGAAAAGTTAGCAAAGGTGAGCTTAATGTGCTTAAGTAATTGCTTCGTAGTTTGCTGATCCAAATACTTGCTCCACCATACCTGTGTGACAACCGTCATGTCCTTCATGGGTTCCCCCTATGGTAATAGAACATAGTAGAATTTTATGTCCACTAGTTTAAATGTTAATTTCATTTCTTTTTAAATATTTTATTTATTAATTTTATTTTATGTGTATGAGTGTATTACCAGCATGTAAGTGCACCTGTGTTGTACAATGCTCATGGAGATCAGAAGAGGGCAGCAAATCCTCCTGGAACTGGATTTACAAATGTTTGTTAGCCGCCATGTGAGTGCTGGGAATCCAAGCCGGGTCCCCTGAAAGAGCAGCCAGTGCTCTTAACTGCTGAGTCATCTCCAGCTCTGACCATTCCATTTCTTTATCACAACTGTGAAAAAAGGAATGCCAGTAATTCTTTGAAGGGTCAGTGTGCTTCTAAAGAAGGAAGGCTTGGGGCTACTCTTTTGGGCTTATCTGGTATTCTGCTTACTTGAAAACATTTTAAAGAGACTTTTTTCCAACAGTCTGACTTTCGATATTCACCCTCCAATGTCCACCTCATTGGCCACAGCCTGGGTTCCCATATTGCTGGGGAGGCTGGAAAGAGGACGTATGGCGCCATTGGACGAATCACAGGTTGGTTCAACAGCAAAAGCTGTAAGATTAGTTCTCATGTATCCTCTATGGGGTCCACATGGAACACAGGAGGGGAATATGTGGGGCGTTCTCTATACTTGTCATACGTCCTCAGTTCCTCAGTTGTGTCACATGATCAGAGCCCAGAACGTTCCGTGGCCTGGTGGAGTTTTTGTTTTACTATTATCAATCTTTGTTCATCACACCACTATTCATGAACATCCAGAATCATTACGTCTACTTTTATGTCCTGGACAAACAGAGAGTGGTCACTTTCCTCCTCTGTCTTCTAACCTATGCTGACCTGACCTTTTTTTTTTTTTTTTTTTACTTTGGAAACGTTGGTTGCATTTGGGCTGATGAGGACATCTAGAATATTTATTAATTTGTTGAAAAAATGTCATTGAAGAACATTTTTTTCCATAGTTTACAACTGGTCTCTATAGCCTATTCTGCCAGGTGCAGTGCCATGCCAGGCTACGGACTCAGAGACAGAAAGCCAAGCCCCTTGCTTCCTGGGAGATTAGACTCTAGTGGGAATTGATTTATCCTGAAGAGTCTTTAGTCCTGTGTCTCCTATGTTCAGCCTTTTTTCTGATGTGTTAATGACCAAGATTCCCCCAGGAACTAAACATCCATCAGCACAGGCAAATTCTGCTACGGTCGGGAAGGACTTCATATTTCCATGCACAGCTCAGGCAACAGCTGGTATTTTCAAAGAAGAAAGTCGACAGTACGCAAATACTGATGTAATTAATAACACATCCTATTTGATTCAGGGTTGGATCCTGCTGAACCTTACTTTCAAGGTACACCTGAAGAAGTCCGATTAGACCCCAGTGATGCTCAGTTTGTGGATGCAATTCATACAGATGCTGCCCCAATAGTCCCCAACTTGGGTGAGTTCCCCAACTTGTCCTTCTGAAGGATTTTGAATTTCTGTATAAGACTATTTAACAGTGTCTTGACCTACAGAAATAGAAACTTACCCTTACTTTTAAATTTCTTCAGGATTTGGAATGAGCCAAACTGTGGGTCATCTAGATTTCTTTCCAAATGGAGGAGAAGAAATGCCCGGATGCCAGAAGAACATTCTCTCCCAGATTGTTGACATCGATGGAATCTGGGAAGGTAAAACCATTGTGTATACACAGATTATTTCTTGGTGAAAGTCCGTGTTTCTTGTTGTTAAACTCTTAACCACTTTGGAAATGTTCAGATCTCACACTTTATATAACAAAGGACTTTTTATTGTGTCCTGGAGATGTAGGTTCCCACTGGGACAAGTGATCACGACGAAACTTTCACAGAGTCATTGCATTTACAATTTAATTTTGAGGCACTTAATTCTGAGAACACATTACTACATCGTACTTATGTCTGTGTGGATCATTTGTTCTCTCAGGTTACTTTTCCATTCACTTAACTATCATAATCCTAAGCGGTGCTTAACTTTTTATTGCATCTCAAATCATAAATATACATTGTAAGTGATTTTGTACTGTTACCTCCATGTTCGCTCTAACTAGAGAAATCTATTCATTAGCTGTATATTCTCATTTTAATGGAAACTTAAAAAAGTAAAATCTGTCACTAATGTCATGCACGATTTTACAGGAACTCGTAACTTTGCTGCCTGTAATCACTTAAGAAGTTACAAGTATTACTCTGATAGCATTGTTAACCCTACTGGCTTTGCTGGATTCCGCTGTGCGTCTTACAATGTTTTCTCTGCAGTAAGTAGACTCCAGCTTGCCTTTGAATTTTGTTTTCTTTTTCATTTCCTTCTCATTGCCAGAGATCAAACACAGAGCCATGTGCACGTGAAGCATATCCTGTACCACTGTCCTCTTTCTTTGGACCCTTTATTTGAATTATGTAACTATCTCTTAACTGGAGTGGCTCATTGTGCTGATGTCATCAGTGAATGTTTATAGTTTCATAATTATCTTACTAACTTATCCATATGCATTTTAGTAGCGAAAAAAACATTAGAGGAATTTACAGTAGTGGGCTAGACTTGCAAATGGAAAAGTCCTTATCCAGTTCATTCTCAAACCCGTCTCTGTCGCAGACGAATGTTCAGACTTGTTTTGGGAAAAATCCTAAATGAACGAGTAAAAAAACTAGTTCATGGTGATTTGAGAGCCATGTCCAGAGGGTAGACATGGAGGATTTTCTTTAAATGTTGACCTTTGAACATAGAATTATGCAAATACGGACATTTTTTTGAATCTTATAATCACCAGCATCTTTTCAGATTTACTCATATTTGATATCCAATTTGAATTCTTTGATGTAACCGAACACGCCGTATCTATTACTTTGTGCTTTAGTGCTTTTTTCAAATCAAAAAAAAATTTTTTTTGGTCTTTATGAGGGAGGGTCTCCCTATAGCCCCAGCTTTCTTGGAACTCACTATGTAGACCAGGATGGCCTTGAACTCACAGAGATCATCTGCCTGTCCCTGCCTCCCGAGTGCTGGGATTAAAGGAGTGCACCACCACGCCTGGCTTCAAATAGAAATGTTTAACCAATGCCATATAACAAAGAAACCGTAAAGCAATCACCATTCCATGTAAGTCACACTTACTAAGGGGATAAACATTAGTTACTATGAACAAATACTTAAGTCCTGGTTTTAACACTAATTAGCAAAATTAATTTGGGCAAAATACTTCATTTCTCTAAGACTGTTTCTTCATCTGTAAATGTAAATTATGTCAGGTTCAGTGCCCTTGATGATGTAACGTATGTTAATTATAATAATAAATTTTGTTAATTTTAATATATTGTAATAATGTGTGCGAGAGGGGCACACATTAAGCCTCTTTTACCATCAGGAACAGAATTAGCTTCAACTCAGTTGTAAAACATGTGAGGAAAGATGATGCTCTGTCTTTTAACATTCACCATTCCTCTGTTTTCATTAGAACGAGTGCTTCCCCTGCGGAAGTGGAGGATGCCCACAGATGGGACATTATGCTGATAGATTCCCTGGGAAAACAAGTGGAGTCTACCAGAGATTTTATCTTAACACTGGTGATCAGAATAACTTTGCACGTAAGTTTCTAAGTTTATTCACTTTCCATTGTTTTCTTTTTTTCTTTTTTTTGCCAGGAGGGGAGAGGCCTTGGTATGAAACCAGAGCCTTACAATGCCAGTGGAGTGCTTTATCCCTGAGCTCCAACCCTAGCCATAAATTTATTTATTTATTTATTTATTGTCTTTCTGAGACAGGGTCTCCCTGTAGCCCCAGCTGGTCTGGAACTCGCTATGTAGACCAGGCTGGCCTTGAACTCACAGAAATCTGCCTGCCTCTGCCTCTGCCTCTGTGCTGGGATTAAAGGCAAGTGCCACCATACCCAGCCAGATTTAAGTTCTTAATCGAGTGTCTATTATGCTCACTGATAATTTGTGAAATTGCTTTTCCATGCAAAAGCTTTGAGTCATCCACTGGCATGTGGAAAATGCTCAGCACCAAGCTCAGGGTAATGATGTAATCTGAACAGCAGAACAGTGAGGGGCCTGGACCATTCATGAGACAAAAACAAGTCTCTCCATATTTGATTCTGGTGCTGATGCTGAGATTTCCTGTCCTCTGGCCTGGTTATCCTGTTGAAAGCACCACTGAGCAGAAAGCCCAGGTTTTGTTCAAGCAGAGAGTGATGCCAGAGAGGTGGTGGGGTGGATGGAATGGGAAGGAGTTGACAGGACCAAGAGACATTTAGCATAGGAGTCAGTGGGGGCTGGGACGAGAGGGAGTGGGAGTGGTGAGCATGAGGACAGGCTCTGGGTTTCTTTTCTGGGTGGTAGAAGGAAATTACTTTGATGGGCGTTAAGGTGGTTAACAGCCTTTTTAAAAACTATAGACAAATTTTATCCCATTCCCAATTTGGCTCAGGTAATGCTAAATGACAAAAAGTATTTTTCACAGTTAACTAGTATCAAAGCAAGATTCTTCTGGTTACTTAAATACACATTCAGCGGAAAGGTGACATACAGAAACTTTAAAAGTAACATAGATTGTTTAGACAGAAAGCATGATAGGACTCTAAAATTGGATTATCAATGAAAATAGAGCAAATTGACAAAGGTGTCAGGGTCTGTATTTTTCTAACACCCTTAAATATAAAGTTCTTAGAACAGTCAAGAATAAATGATTAGGTTGGAAGTTTTTAAATTACATTTTATTTATTTATTTGTGGGGTGGGGCAGTGTGCTCATGTGTCACAGTGCACTTGTTGAAGTCAGAGGACAACTTGCAGGAATCAGTTCTATCAGGGGGGTCCTGGGAATCAAACTCAAGTAGCCAGGCTTAGCAGAAGGCACCTTTACCTGCTGACCCGCTTACCAGTCCCCAGGTGGAAAACTTTTAAACACAGTATGTGTCTTAGGCTCTTGGCTTGGAAAAAAAAACCCATCTATTAACACTGGAAGCATATTCTGTACTTCTACGCTTCCCAATACCTATCTGAATACTTAAGGGAACAATTACTATTTTATCAGAAGAATTACCAACAACATGATTAGATTATTCAAAATTCTGTAGCCGCGGGGGGAGATATTAACCTGCTTCAGTGGCTCTATTCTCCAAGCTGACGTTTTCAAATTTTGCTTCCCGTGTAGGTTGGAGGTACCAGGTAGCCGTCACCCTGTCCGGACAGAAGGTTACAGGACACATTCTGGTTTCTTTGTTTGGAAGTGGAGGAAACTCTAAGCAGTATGATATTTTCAAGTGAGTAAAATATCTACACTATCATTCTATGCTTCTCAAATGCTGAACACTGGGAGTGTATAATGCATGATGTTGATGTTCTTTTTCTCTGTTATGTGGGAGCATTGTCCTGTATCACAAAGAAATCTGTCCTTTCATGGCAGCACATTAATACATTTCAGAATTTTATTTCTGATTTTTTTTCTCTGATATTTACTAAGGAAATCATTTGTTTGCTCTGTTGACCATCATTTGATTTACAATGAATAAATAATTTTCTCCACAAACAGTACATCTTAGAAAGATTTTATAATGATACCATCATTAATTAACCATGGAGAGAACTGTGACTAAAATACATTTAAATCTGTATTAAAGTTGACTAAAATAACTGTTAGTAAAACCTACAACTGGTTTCAAATGCACACGTGAATTTACTTCAGGCATCAGAATGGCAAATGCGCTATCATTCATCTTGGCTTCAGATGCATTGTGAGCTGATTTTATGTATGTGCACATGTATGTGTGTATAATTATATGCATGATTAATTTGTATATATTTATTATGTTCACATATCTTTACTTTTACTTCTTAACTCCACAGGGGCTCTTTGCAACCAGGCAACACTCATTCCAATGAATTCGACTCTGATGTGAATGTTGGAGATATTCAGAAGGTTAAATTTCTTTGGTACAACAATGTGATCAACCCAACCCTACCCAGAGTTGGAGCATCAAGGATCACAGTGGAAAGAAATGATGGAAGAGTGTAAGTAATAAAAACTAGAGGATGAGGGTTAGGTAGTGTCTATTCCCACTAAAGTTCTTTGATTACAACGCTTGCTGCAGTTCAGACCTTCCCAGACACATCTGCTACCTAAAGCCTTGTGTATCTTTAGGAGAAAGTGTGGAATGTTAGGAATACCACATCCATAGATTTATAGATAAGTAAAAACAAGGTTTCCTTTGGCAGATAAGCTTTAACTGTGTGTGACTATTGTGTACATCATTCCAAAACTTCATGGGTTCACCACCTTGCCACCTGGGTTTTCAGGAACTCATTTAGCTTAAAAAGATACAGAGATAGTCTATTCTCTGTCATGGGTCTTCTTAGTGATGACAAAGGCCTAGGAGATCAATCTTCTATTTTAACCAAGACTAGAATGTCCTGGGCTAAGGCTGTTCACCAAGTGAACTATCAGGAAAAGAGACTAGATATAATCTTAATACAAATGTCAGCTACAGAGTTTCTGAGTGGTAAGCCAAATTCTGATGCAGAGAGTGCTGTTTTTTCTGGCATCAAATGTAGTGTCATCTTTGTAAAATCTAGTAAGGCTCAGGATTCTGGCAAAGATGGAGTCTAAAGCCCCAGAATTCTCAGTGGAAGAAACCCAAATTTCAGACAAGATCCGTAAAACAACAATTTTCAATACACTAAACTTTAAGCAACAGTGGACAGTGACGCCAAAAAATAAATAGTGTAGTTTTAAAATTGCCCCAGCTGACAGTTCTGAGAGAGTTTCTAGAACATGATTCAGGCAGCTTGTTAAATGGGCTCTCAAATATACTGGACAGAGCTAAGAATTGGGATCTCAGGCAGCTGGATTTCATAGCAGAGTCAACCAGAGGAGAAAGAACTACAGAGAGACATGTAAAGTTCTGGAAAGCCCATATAATATTCAGCACAGTCCTGATGAGCACACATATGTGATCAAACCAGCCGTGACCAGGGAATTAGGCACTTGGAAGAAGTGGAGGCAGCAGTGCCCAGTACTCTCCAGGGGTGGGAACAGAGCCTGTTTCCACCAGAGAGACTGCAAAAGCTCGAGTATACGTTGACATTGGGTACAGTACTTAGGAAGGTCAGGTTTCATGCTGTGAAATGAATCACCTAGATTTAGCAAGACTTGAAATGACTAAACTGATTCCAAGCAACCTAACTATACAAAATTTAAATAAGACTTCTAGATGTATATAATAATATATAGCAGTTAGGATAAAATCCACAATAACTAACATTAAGTCAAAGATTCCCAGCTACACAAATAGTACGACAATACTACTTATAATGAGGAAAATAATCAAGGTAAGATCCAACCAGGTCTAGCTCAGATGTTAGGAAAGCTGACAAACATATTAAAATAGTTAATAAATATCTATGCCATTTGTTTAAAAGCGAGAGAATGGCACAGGTTGATGACAGTGTTTGGAGGGGGTGAGAGGATATATATGTGTATATATATATATATTATATATGAGGATATTATACATACATATGTATAAATGGAGCATATGTTAAAAATGTCATAAAGGGTAGGAGAGGAAAATAGAAATATAGTATCAGAAGGTCCCTGTGCCACACATGAATCTGTATACTATCATTTATGTATTTAACATAGTAAGTATTGTGTTACCAATTCTAAGGTAACCATCATAACAATAAAGGACTAGAGCAAACAAATTAACAAAAGAAATAAAATAAAAGAACAATCCCAAAGACAGCATAAAGAGGGAAAGGAGACAAAGAAAACAAGTAGAAAGAGAATAGACCTATATCCAACTATATTGGTAATTGTACTAAATGAAAGTGGTCTAAACACCATGATTAGAAGGCAGGGATCATCATGTGGGATTTTTAATATTAATATCCACTTGTGTGGTGTCTACTTTAAATGTCTTTTAAATAGAAAAACACAAATTGAAACTTCAGGGAATGCTACCATTAATGTATTTCAATGGCTAACTATAAAAACATTGACAATACTGAGGATGGTTGGAGTTGAGAGGAATCTTGAACTCTCGTGTGCTGCTCATGACACTATAAAATGATACAAACACTCTGGAAAGTAGTTTCATGACAATTTGTAAAAAGCCAAACACACCAGCCTTGGCACACTTACGAGTCCCTCATTATCCATGGCTTTGATTTCTCGAATTTCAGTTACACAGACAACCATGATCTCAAAGCAATGAATGGAAACTAGCCCTTCTTCTTTGGGAAGGGGTTGACAGCTCCTCCCTAGGCTGTTTTCACAGCCATGTCAGAGTTTGGGAGGGTGATTCAGTTGTTTAAGGAGAGGTCTCACTCAGAGTCCTCAATGTCTGGCCTGTGGCTCTCTCTGACTGCGGCAGCAGGGCTGTGGATATCTGAGGGGACAGGCATGGCTGTCTTCATGCCCACCTTCCCAGCTGTACAGGAAGAGGTGACCTCTTGTGTTTTCTGTCCTCAGGTTCAACTTCTGCAGTCAAGAAACTGTGAGGGAGGAGGTTCTGCTCACCCTCTCTGCTTGTTAGGAGGCCCTGATGTGTGACCACTGAGCCTCATTGTAATAAAATGTAGTAGTGAAGCAATACATTCTGTTTTCTGTCATCTGTGTTGATTATTGTGAGTGAAACTTCTGGATAAGATACTAAAGCCCCAAATTCTCAGTTGTTGTCAAGAGCCATAAATGATTGACTGTGGCATTTGAGATTGGACTGTAGCTGCGTGATGGTGCCATTGTGTCCACTGTTAATATTGATGCTGCTCTAACCACTTCAGGCAGAGTCCCAGGCTCAAAGCACCTCCCTCTTGGTGAGCCTGTGAGTGAAGTGCCAACATTATCCACTTTTCCCATCACCTCCTGATCAGACATCTCAGGTGATGGCACAGCAGGAGGTGAGGTGCAACCATGAGGCAGGTTTGGTTTTTTGCATGGTCTTCCTTCTTCAGCATTTTTCTCCCAGCACCCAGGCCTCTCCTAAGGCCAAGATCAGTGCACTCCTGCTCTAGTGCCAGGACAGGAATACATTTCATAGTGAGTTTTGCTGGGCCCTTCACAATCCGATTCTCACCTACGACTCCATTTTCACCTCAGCACATTCATTTGTAACTCCATATTCTACACTTAACACCAAGGATAAGCTCCTGATCTTCCTACAAGATTTTGTTTCTTGGGGCTGGAGAGATAGCTCAGTGGTAAAGAACACTTGACTGTTCTTGCAGCAGACCCTGGTTCGAATCCCAGCACCCACATGGCAGCTAACAACTGTCTGTAACTCCAGTTCCAGGGAATCTGACAGCCTCTTCTGTCCTCCACGTGCATTGCACGACACGGGTGCACTTACCTACATACAGGCAATACACACATACACATAAAATAAAAATAATTAATAAAATATTTTTAAAAAGATTTTGTTTCTCTATCCTGATCTCAAATTAGACTACAGGACTATGGTAACAAAAACAGTTTTGTTCTGGTACAAAAACAGATGGGAAGACCAATAGCAAAGAGGACACATCCCAGAAATAAATCCACACTGCTACAGACACCTAGTGTTTGACAAAGGTGTCAAAACCATGCATTGCAGAAAAGGCAAACTCCTTTTCAAAATATTTTATTATTATTTTTTTAACAGAGCATAGGGTATGGGTTTATTTACAGAATAGTGGGCGCCCCACACTTAATGGCTATGCCTTAAAATCCACCCTTCAAATACAGATTCTGTGACCTCCCAACAGCCACACGAAGTGGTGAGAGATGTGCCTCTTGGTGTTCTTGGCTTATATATCCTTTGCCCCTCCCCCCACATGCAGCTAAGTTTGACTGATTGGGTGGGAGGGGTAACTGACTCCCCCCTCAACTTCTTGATGAGCGTGGGAAGGAGGTGTGACTATAGTTTGCCTGCATAGTGGCCGGAGAACATTTCTAGTAAACACTCCATCCCTTCCTCCAGCTCTTACATTCTTTCCACCAACCTCTTCTGCAAAAGTCCCTGAGCCTTGGAGGGGGAGGTAGGTGTGGGATGATCTTCCTCCCACTGTGGTAGGCACTGAACTTTTGGGTCTCTGCATCATCTGTTTTCCATGGGCTGTTGGCCAGTTTGAGTGGGAGTCCATCTACTATAAAAACACACAGCAAGGAGCAAGAACATCTAAACAGTGACTGCTATAATAACTTAACCTATGGGTGTAAACACAAATGCTTGGTCGATACTTTAGCAGGTATATCATTTCCATCTAACAATGCAATTGCAGTGAATTCCCAGTGGGGCCTATATTCTCCCCTGCTACAGGGGGTTGGCTGGGTCTACAGTACCAGATGTGTGTTCTACCCCTAGGAGCAGGCATTATATCCAATCAAAATTTGATGGCTGTACATACACTAGACGCTCCTCTATTGCACCAGCAGGAACATCTTGTTTGGTTATATTGATAGTGCAACATGCAAGGTCGGTCGTTGAGGAGAATTATAGGAGACTATTCTCCCCTAGTCATCTGCTTGTTCCCTTTTGGCACCATGAAAGCCACCCGTTGAGGGACAGGGAGTTTCCAGATTAGTCCAAGCTTGATTTCTCCCTCTTCTGTGCTCATATCATGCAGTGTCTTCAGCAATAGGGTTTTTCCGTCCACTTCCAGTGTACAACCAACATTATTGGCAATGGCCTTTCTTGTTTTAGAGATCTCTAGTGTCCCTCGGGCCAACAGCTCATAGGGGACAACCCACCTCTGGCACTGGGATGTTCATTTAACAACCGTATTGCTTCTGGAAGGGCTTTCTTCCATCCCCATAGGATTCCTTCTCTGCTTAAGGTTTTGTTTTTTGTTTTTTAAACCATGTTTCTGGAGAATTTTTTCCCCTTTATTTCCACAGTTCTTTGTATAGTCCTCCTTCCTCCCCTCCCCTTTACCTACCCCATTTTTACATATTTCTCCCTTAATAACACATTTATCATACTAATCTTCTCTCTCAGGTTTCTTCTTTTCCTTTACCCCCCTGTTTTCTTTCCATAGTCCTGTCCCTGCAGTTGCATCAGGATATGCACTCACTTATAAGGATTTGGTGCTAGGATCCACATATGAGGGAGAACCTATGTCTTTTGTTTTGCTGAGTCCCTGTTACTTCATTAGTATAACAGTTTCTAGATCCATCCATTTACTCGCAAATTTCATTATTTCATCTTTCTTTACTGCTGAGTAGAATTCCATTATGTAAATGTACCACATTTTCGTTAACCACTCTTCAGTTGAGGGGCCCTTAGGCTGCTTCCATCTCTTAGCTGTTGTGAAAAGAGCAGTAACAAATATGAATGTACAAGTATCTCCGCAACAGGACGAGTCCTTTGGGTATATGCCAAGGAGTGGTGTAACTGGGTCATATGGTAGATTCTTTTAGTTTTTTAAGAGTTCTCCACACTTTTTTCCATGGGGGTTACACAAATTTGCAATCCCACCAGCACTGAGTGAGCGTTCCCCTTTCTCCACATCCTTGCCAGCATTTGGTATCATTTGTTCTCTTGATACTAGCCATTCTGACTGGAGTAAGGTGATACCTTAGGATGGTTTTAACTTCATTTTCCTAATTACCAGTTGAACACTTTTTAAGCTGTTTCTTAGCCATCTTTATTTCTTCTTTTGAGAACTCTCTGTTTAGATCTTTATCCCATCTTTGAATTGGATCATTTGCTTTCTTGCTTTTTTGTTTTTTGAGTTCTTTATATATTCTGGATGTTGTCACTGGTGAAGATTTGTTCCCACTTTTCTTCACTCTGTGG
>NW_008347579.1:11023-17778 GCF_000622305.1 Nannospalax galili | reverse complement strand
GCAAACCATCTTATTCATCTATACACCCACTTCCCAGATGGTACCCTCCCATAGCCTCCCTGAACCTAAAAATTTTATAGCCACTTTTGAAAGAGATGTATCTTTGCTCTGGAAACTGCTATTGAGTATGTTAAAGCTGTAATGAAATGCTTCTTCTTAAAAAAAAAATAAAACAGAGGGAATCATATTAGTCCAACAACCTAAGAACAAATTACACATACAATATCTCTGCATGAATCCAAATGTATAGCTAAAGACTACATAAAAGAAACAGTGCCAGACAGAAGAAACCTTCCTTTGAGTTGTTGGCTGGGGGCATCCAAGAGATTACCCAAATTACACAGGCTATTGCCACAGCCCTTGATTGTTTCACAGAACTTGCAGGTAAGACCCTACTGCTGAAGACAGAACATACTTCGGACACAGGATTTGGAGCAATGGACCTGGAACTGACCTGGAAGCCACTTCCCCTGAAGGCTCACTCTCATAGCTTTGGAGAGCACTATGAAGGTGCCAAGGGAAAACATCAATCGATGGTCTAACACCAGCTTCAAGACCAGATAACCACATCAGTGTCTGGCACAGCATATGACATTGGTGCAGTAGTGGCACTCTTATCTTGGGGGCAATCAACAGCTACCTAATTGGACTAAAAGCCCACTCAGTGGGAGGAAACCCATGTGGTACTGTAAACATAACAAAATATACCTGGCTGGAGAGGTCACAGATTTTAGGGAAAACCTCATGACTGTCACATCCCTAGACAAATGTAATTTCTTACTATGTGCAAAATATGTATTCTTATATTTACATACAAATATCCCAGTTACCATTCATCAAAGAAGCTTCTTTTGCACCAGCCAGAGACTATTACCAAGTACCACAACTGGTCACACACATTGTCTATGAAGTGCCCAGGCCTAAGTGACATGTCTACAATGCAACCTCTATACCTAAGGCTCAGAGAACATAGAACAGGGGTAAAGAGGTCACTGATGAATCAACTCTCATTAATGAAGCTCCCTCATGCAACAGAGGACCAGAAACACAAAAGGTCACAAACGTCCAAAGGGAGGGATTAAGAGTCTATAGAATGCTGATTCTTGGACAGAGCTCTTATATTAAACTACACCCACCCAGGGCTCAGAGACATTGTTGGAGAGGGGTGGAAAGACTGTAAGAGCCAGGGTGGAGGTGCAGGACCATATAGAAATAGAGTCCTACAAGCTCCTGGGACCCTGCTCATATGAATCTACAGCAACGGTGTCAGCATACACAAGCCCCATACAAACTCAAGCAGACAAAAACCTAGCATAGAACTGGGGCTGGGGAAATGACAGCAGACTAAACTTAGCTGAAGAAATATTGGCAACTGATTACTGCAGGTGAGGAAGAGCTGATCTTCCTAAAGCAAGGGACTCTAGATAAGCTGACTAGACCTCAGTAGATAAACTTGCACTGAGGAACATGTGGGAACACTAACTTGACACAATAGGCCTTAACACAAATGACAGAATGTATGAATTCCAGTTGGGGGCGGGGCGCTATGGGAGGGTGCCAGTGGGGATGGAGGTATAAAGATGATTAAGATTGATTGAGATGTTCTGTATGAAACACAAAAATTCAATTAAAAACAAATTTTAAAAGAAGAAAATGAAGAGGAAGGAACCTTCTACGGCAGTTAGCTTGTCAACTTGATCTTGAATAAATTGACAGACATGGTACTATGTAGGTCTGTAGGGCATTTTTTCAGGAAGGACTAACATGTCCTCTCCCCAAAGTGGGCAGCACCTTCAAGCATAGACCCAAATTACCTATGTTATTAAAACTACTTTTATTGGTATCTTGTCTCTTTTTGTTTGTTTGCTTTTTGCAGGGCTAAGCATTGAAACCAGGACCTGTTGCATGCTATGCATACAGGCGACCATTGAAATAAATGCCTGGCCTATTTTTTTACATTTTTAAAGTGTCTTGTATTAGATTTCTGCTGAGCAGTGTTCACCCAGAGAGCACAGACTAGGGAAAAGAGAACTTGGGTTTTAAAAGGGACAGTGCCACGAAAGTCTGTATTTCATAGCTGACTGGCAATGTATAGAGGGCAGATATAGAGAGCAGTCAGAAAACTGCTTTGATCCAGGCCGCTAAGATGGCAAAGTCAGCAAGGTCCTGGCAACCAAGCCTGACTGAGATTGAGCCCCAGACGCTAAATGGTGGAAGGAGAGCACTGACTAACACAAGTCGTCCTTGAACTTCCACATGTGTGCTGTTAACTGCACATACCCACACATGGGCACACACATGTAATTTTAAAAAGTATATTTATTTATTATTTTATTTTACAGGTATGAGTGTATTGCCTGTGTTAGGGTTCAGATCCACAGCAGCCCTGCCCTCTCCCCGACAGGGCCTCATGGTTCTGCAAGCCAATGAGATAAGTACCCTGGTTTTTGAAGTCAAAAGCAGACTTTTCTGCACAGTTTGGCCAGCACAACAGCCTTCCCCTTTAATCTCAAAAGAGGGGCAGGTTTTAACAGTCCCGCTCTCCGGCTTTCCCCTACCTAATCTTTAAAAAATATATCTTCCCACCTTCTGCACCCCCGAAACCCCCCCCCCCAAGACCCCTGTTCACGACCCGTGGGCAGACATTTTCCCTACCGGTAGGGAATCTGTCCCATGTGAGGCTTCCTTTGCTAATAAGCTCTAGTCTGCTGGAGTTTTATCTGTCGCAGTGCTTTCTCCTGATCAACCTGATTCACCCATCACCTTCTTCATCTATCAGCCTGTATGTATTTAAGTGCAACTGTGTTGTGCAATGCCCACAGAGGTCAAAAGAGAATTCCCCTGGAACTGGAGTTACAGGTGGTTGCTAGTCACCATGTGGGTGCTGGGAATTGAACCCAGGTCCTCTATAAGAGCAGCTCTTAACTGCTGAGTCCTCTCTTTAGCCCACCATACATGTAATTTTTTAAAAAATGAATGCTGATAAATGCATGATGGTTTAGGAAAGAAATGATTGCCATATTCAATATCATAGAGATTTTATCTCTAGTTGAAAAAATTGTCATTTGAGCAATAGAGAATATTCAACCAAAACAACAAAACTATCAAAAATGTGTATGCAAATTTGCTTCCAAGGTAAAAACCATCTCTGTGCTCACTCCTGACCACTCTTCAGATCAGTTCTAGAGTAACACAGCCCAGGAGAACATGACCTTCTACATGTGACACAAATGGGTCAGCCAAGGTTAGTGGGAAGAATTTGTGCCTCAGGACTGAGCTGTGCTGCTGATCAACTATATAAGCCAAGAAAGGTTGAGTGAATACTCTGAGCTTTACCATCGTCATAAGAAAAATAGCTAGACCTCCCACAGATTCAGAATTGGAGTACAAAATTGTGTACATACAGAAACTTAAATAATGAATGCTGTAAACTCAGGTGTGCTTATTTTTCTGTTTCCTGTGAATAACAGTGAAGTGTTGATTATCATTTCACACGCTGGGTCTAGATCCTTTGTGTTTGGCAAGGGGGCTGTTTGGAAGTTGCAAAGCACTCACAATGCCCTGTGCTCATAGTATTTTCTTCTTGGGAAACTTCGGGATGCCAGGCAAACATGGCTTCCTTCCCATGGACGGCCTTGACCGTGCCTGAGCTAGATAAGGAAAGCACAGAGCAGGCTCTCTGAAGGCTGAGTAAATGAGACCCAGCTTGGCTCATGTGCTGGTTATCTGGCCACACAGGTGTTTCAGGCCCTTTTTTCCCCTCACCTAGAGATTGGTATCCTGAGGTTGCCAGGGTCAGAGCATTGCGTAGGGAAGATTGAGCTCTTCTGAAAACACCGATTTTGTTAGAAACTTCAAGGTTGGCATTTTGTGTTTTAAAAGGTCCACAGTAGGGGTTGGAGAGGTGGCTCAGTTGGCGAAATGCTTGCTGTGCCTGGGATCCTGAGGTTTGAGGAAAGAGAACCATAAGGCAGTACAATGTGGGGCTTTGATGGTAGGTCTGGGCCCTCCTGGAATTTGAGAGTGACCCATACATGAAGAACATTGTAACATCTCTCACCTTCTTACTAATTACAGTAAGGGGACCAGGCAACATGACTTGTATTTTCACTAAACTTTGGGCATTTATAACCCCAGATTGCTTATGAAACAATGGTCCCATCAGGGATTGAAGTTAAAAAAATTCATTAAATTAAACTTCTACCACATTTGGGAAAAGAATTGAACAGCATATATTTAATTTGGGAAGTATCAGGATAGGGTTTAAAAACCAGTGTTTTACTTTTCTGCATAAGGACCATCCAAACGACGGTACAGCCCAGGATTAGATGTGTGGTAACTGAACAGTTCCTGGAAGCCGGAGAAAGCACACAGTAAAGAAATCTCTGCCTGTTGAGGTCATGCTGACTGCTAGGCCCTTAAATCTCAGTGGCTTAAAAGAATAGGAATTTGTTTCTTCTTCCTGAAGTGTACAAGCTGCTTGTTTGTGACTATCGGTGGCCTCTCCTTTCCAGGAACCCAGGCTCTTTCCCTCTTGGGTTCAGCCAGATTCAGTACACAGCCTCCAGGTCATGGGTGGTTACTTCAAGACACACAGGCAAAGGTGCTTGGAGGACCAGGTATAGGTTTCTAGGAATTGGTCGGTAGTGGTACACATCCATGCACACATACACGTCATGGCCAGAAGTGGGCATGTGGCCCCTTCTCCCTGCAGAGGGGTATGGGGAACACTCTAAGTCTGGTCTCTGTAGGGTGGTGCCAATAATCTGTGCCCCATACCACAGAAACAGAAATCCAGATTCACCCACTTCTTGACCTTTTCCTCAGATTAAGTGCAGAAAGCCTCAACAGCATGTGTGTGGGCCGGATCAAACAACATACTTGATGAAAATTCACCACTCAGCTGAAGAGTTCAGTGGGACTAGATCCGGGAAAGGCCAGTAGTGTATCACTGACAGGATGGATGTCAGGTTGTGTCCTACCCTGCTGTTAATCTTTCTGGATTTGGGAAATTGAATCTTTCTGACTCATTCTAAAATTTGAATATTTTCTAACTTGCAATAATTCCCATTGAACTCTGGCTTCTGTTTCTGAATGTGGTGAATTTGATCCTAAGTCTACAGCCTACATATAAAGAGATCATGGATTAAATTGTGGGTCACCTAAAATTACCATTTATAAATATTGTGAAAGTGTAGTTCTCCCCAAATTAGACTGTTTCTTGATACATATAATGAGCACTGTCTCCTAGGGCATGTCTGTAGGGTCAACACAGCATTGTCATGAGTAAGCACTACAGAGACCAAGGCCTTGGTCCTTAGCTGCTTTGTGGGCTTTTGTTTCAGCTTTTCTGATTTTTGCTTAATTGAGCAAAGGACTATCGAAAGACCATCAGAGTCCTCTACTGTGGGATCCTGCAGGCAGCTGTTACACAGAAATTATGCAAAACACATTGCTTTTCATTCTCTGTTTGCTCATTTGTTCAACAGGGACCTTGGAGGGCCTGCATGCAGCAAGCTCAGAGCGACATGATCATCTGTGTCAAGATGTCCTGGATCTTTCCAGCCCTTTCTCTTTTTGACCCAGAACCTAGTGTGATGAATCTTAAGTGTGGGAAGTGCTAAAGGGAGCCCTGTTAAAGGCCTTGGGTGGCGACCCAAGGAAGGTTGGAGAAGTTGCCCTGAGGAGGGGCACAGGTTGAGAGGGAGGACTTGATGGGAGTGTGACAGCATCTCCATCATGGAGTTCTGTTTCTGTGCTTTCTGTATTAGTTTTCACACTTCCTTTGTCAAATGTTCTTGAACTTTCCGGTTGCAGATACACATATTGTTCCTCTTTTCTGTACCTATAGATTGTATCAGGGCACTTTATTATTATTTTGTTATTACTTGACCTACAAATATAACAGTTTTGGTATGATTTGACCTAACTCTGTGATGCAGTCAGGCTAAAAGATTATGGTATCCAGCCAGGTATGGTGGTACATGTCTTTAATCCCAGCACTCTGGAGGCAGAGGTGGAGGTGGAGGCAGGCAGATTTCTATGAGATAAAGGCCAGCCTGGTCTACATACGGAGTTCCAGGTCAGTTGGTGCTACAGGGAGACCCCATCTAAAAGAGACTCCCCCAAAAATATACGGTATCTTATTCTAGTTTTTAAAAGGTCATTTTAGGGCTACAGAGATGGCTTCATGGTAAAGAATGCTTGGTGCTCTTGCAGGGGACCAAGCTCAGTTCCCAGCACTCACACTGGGTAGCTTATAATTGCCTACAATTCCAGTTCCATGGGATCAAATGACCTTTTCTGGCCTCCTTGGTCACCTACATATAACATGTGCATACAATACACATAAAAATTTTTTAAACATTGATTTTAATCAGCGTACTGGAGACTGAAGCCACCCCTGTTATTTACTATCAAATCGTTCTCAGCCTACTTTTTCCAAAGCACAATTTTTTCTCTTTCTGTTGGCACTTTCTCCATTGAAGGGCTCACTGACTGTACCTCTGTGCTCTCAGCAATCCCTCCAATTTCTTTGCTTCTTGTTATTTTTCCTACATGTCACTAAGAAACAGGGAGTACCTTGGAGCATCACCATAAGCCATCACTTGCTTTTCTAGAAGGAATGCACTCCTTTAAAGGATGGCTTCTATTCCTCTGTGTTTGATCGGAGGAAAGGAAGCAGAAAAATCTACAAGTGCTGGTTTCATGTTGGTGTTCACTTTCAAGTTGGCTATGGTCAAGTCTGTGGAAAC
>NW_008347579.1:0-10980 GCF_000622305.1 Nannospalax galili | reverse complement strand
TTCCTGTGTGCTGAAAGTTGGCTATGGTCAAATCTGTGGAAACTGGCTGACTAGAGAGAGAGAGAGAGAGAGAGAGAGAGAGATATTCCTGTGTGCTGAACTGTAAACTAAGGATGGTAAAGGGAGCCTTCCCTATAGTAAAAAGACACATACCATATACTCTCTGGTGCATGAACCCCAGCTCCTAATGGTTAGATACAGGTATCTAGGGCAGAGTAATGTGAATAGAGACAAAAACTAGAAAGGGGCCTTTGAGAGAGTGAAAAGATATCTTAAGGGTGAAGGAGGCAATGGAACACAGGAAATACCAAAGTGGAAGGGGAATTCTGGGGGCAGGAGGGTAGAGGAGGAGCAGCGGGGGACGAGGAGCTGGGGAGGGAATCCACCAAAACCAAGCATTTTTGTAAATTCCATAAGAAAACTTTATATACAGGGGGCAGGAGGGTAGAGGAGGAGCAGCGGGGGACGAGGAGCTGGGGAGGGATCCACCAAAACCAAGCATTTTTGTAAATTCCATAAGAAAACTTTGTATACGTATTTTCAAATGAATGAATGAGCTTTTCCAAAGATGGTGGTTCTAAGCATTACATAAGCGCACTGGAAGAGAGCCGTCCGTATCTACCACTTTCTCCTCTTCCCACGAACACCTTGGAACTCTCCCTACTCTAGCAACCTGGGCTTATCTGTGATTAAAATTAGAAGTATGTCCTTGGAACTTTCTTTTCTTGACCTTTTCCCTGGCACTGTTCGAAAAGATAAGGCTCTCTTATAAAAAGACCTCTTAGTGTCACGCTGTTCTCTGTGGAACCTGACAGATCCGCCACAGTGAGTCAGGAATGTGATTTCCAGACTATTTTATAGGATGCCCCATTTATTCCCCAATGGTCTGGTTCATCAGACTCAACCGTGTTTTTACTTTTATGCAGATGCTGCTGCTGTGGACCCTTTCAGTGCTGCTGGGAGCAGTAGCTGGTAAGAAAGATGTTTAGGTAGAGATGGGAGAGGCTACTATTCAGCCCTTCCTAGAAGGCTATGACAGCTGAACTTGACCATGGTGAGGATGAAGAATTAAATGAGTTTGATGCCTTCAGAGCACAAAGGCTTAGTTCAACTGAATTTCAAATACAGAAATAATTCAGACAAGCATCAATATGTAGCATATTCATTTTTAATATTTTCTCAAAAAATTGCATTTTTAACATTAATTTTTGTGTTTAGAGCCTAACACTCCTAGCTTGGATTCAAGAAAGGGGTTTGAACCGTCTTTTCATCACTTAACTCTGTGAACTTGAACATAATCTTTAACCCACCTGAGTTTGGGTATTATCATGAAATATAGATAATGAAATCTCTCTCATGGGGTGAAGCTAAGTCAGAGAAGAAAAAATTGCATTTTTAACATTAATTTTTGTGTTTAGAGCCTAACACTCCTAGCTTGGATTCAAGAAAGGGGTTTGAACCGTCTTTTCATCACTTAACTCTGTGAACTTGAACATAATCTTTAACCCACCTGAGTTTGGGTATTATCATGAAATATAGATAATGAAATCTCTCTCATGGGGTGAAGCTAAGTCAGAGAAGTAAGTCATCTTGTCCAGCATCCCTCACATAGTATGAGTTAGAGAAACGCAGCCCCACAACACTATTCCTACACTGCCATTAACCCAGGCTTGATGCTCCTCCAAACCCTCCTTTGAGTTGATCCTTCATGTAGCAGCGCACTAGGCTACAGCTGTGTTTGCGAATTAGTGATGCTTTGTTTGGTGGTTTGAGAGTATCTTCTTCATCACGGAACCCAGGATGGTCCTAAAACACAGGTCAGACACCTATGTGCTCAGCCAAGGTGGAGAGACTGATTTGGTCCCTGCATGAAACTTAACATCTCTACCCTAAGTACAAAGCCAGATGGTGGCTTCTAGGAGTTGAGAGCTTCACACACATACCCCTACCACAAAAGACTTAGACTCAGGGCAGCTGTATTCTTGAGCACCAATGGCCATACATGGAATTTGGGTTAAGAAGCTAACGTGAGTCCCTTCCTGCGACTGGGCAAAAACATGAGGGGAATGCGGTTGTCGCAGAGGCAGAAGTGCGGAGCAGCGGCTTGTCTGTGTCAGAGGCATCACCCTCTGTCTGAGGCTTGTGAGAAGCAGGGGGGTGTTTTGCAAAGCAGAGGAAGAACATCTTCCACAAGATGCAATACCACTCATATTTTGCCCGAGAGGCTATTCTGGTTAAACTAATGTTTTGAACCCCTGTGGGTGATTTTAGGACGAGAAGTCTGCTACGACAGACTCGGCTGCTTCACTGATGATTCTCCATATGGAGGGACTTTGGAAAGACCTCTGAAAGTGTTGCCGTGGTCTCCAAAAGTTATCAACACCCGCTTCCTCCTGTATACTAATGAGAATACAAACAGTTATCAAGTAAGAGCACTCATGAATCTTCTGGACGTATGTCATTCTCATTTATGTAGTAAGGATGTGAGTTATTCAGACTCGTTTCTGCTTCTATAAGAAAATAATACAGACAGTAAATTACTTAAAAACTGATGTTTATTTGGCCCACAATTCTAGAGGAAAAGTACTTTAAGATCAAGAGTTCAGACCCTCCAGGTACCTGGTTTTCATGTAGCATTGTAACATAGGGAACAATGTCACAGATGGGAAAGTGTGTAGGCTACAGAAAAGGAAGAGTGGCGGTGGACTTACCATTTTATAAGGAGCCTGCTCCTGCAATTAGCATGTCACTCTTCTAATACTAGCATTAAACCACTCATGAAGGCAGAGTCCTCATCACCGACCACCTGTTCACAGTCCTACCTCTTAATGTTATTTCAGTGGTAATTAATATCAAGTTACATTTTGGAGGTGACATTCAAAACGTGTTGATAATTCTATCCCTGACTCCCCCCAAACCCATGTCCTTCTCCCAAGCACAATATATTCATTCTTCCTCAATAGATCGATCTTTATATTCCTGCATCAAATCCAAATCCAAGGTGCAGAGCCTTAGCTAAGTCAGACATAGGTGAGACTCAAGGCATGATTCATCCTGAGGCAAATTCTTTTAGCTAGGAGCCTGAGAGATCAAAGCAAGGTATCTACTTCCATAATACATTAGTGGACAGGCATAAGACAGACATATCTGTTCCAAATGGGAGAGAGAAGCTAGAAAAGAAAGGAGCAGTAGACCTCCAAGTAAATCCAAACAAAGTAGAGGTAATGAAGACTTGAGAATGATTTCTTAATCATGAACCACTTCCAGAACATTCTAGGGTACTGATTGGACCTCCAAACCATCGGGTAGCCCCACACCCATGGTTTCAAGGACTCAGTCCATACAGTGACACTCATAGGTATGAGGCTTATGGCTACAGCTCTTTGAGGCTAGTGTTACATGTAGGTAGCTCTGAAGTTTTGAGGCCTCACAGATTCCACTAGGCATCACCCTAGGGATGATTTTCTGTGGGAGTTTTACTTCACATCAAGTGCTGCCTGTACCCCTAGGCTAACCACAGCTTTCTTTGATGTCTAGGTGAAGGTTCATGCCTCCACAGCCTTTTCATTCTGTAAGCCTGAGGAGACCATTAGTAGCTATGACCAAGGTTTACTGAATGTACCCTCCAGACAGGTGGCCTGAGTCACCCTTGAGGCACAATGAGTGAACTCTAGTTTGCTGAGGAGTGGTGAACTCTGAGACCCGATGCAGCTCTGATCAGCAAGGCCTTGGAAGGTTTGAGGCCCATCTTCTGGACCCATTTTGCTCTAGTAGCACTCTTGACTTCTGAGGGGAGAAGCAGCCTCAAAGACCTTGAGTCTCTTCTGTGATCTTGAGGAATTCCATCTGGTTTCCTTCTAGCCATTAGAATGATTTTAGAAAACACTCACTTGATCACAGTCTTGCTTTGCTTTCCTAAAGACATCTTTTCATGCTTTTCTTTTTTTTTTTAGTCTTTTTTAGACAGGGTCTCCCTGTAGTCCCAACTGGGCCTGGAACTCACTATGTAGACCAGGCTGGCCTTGAACTCACAAAGATCCACCTGCCTCTGCCTCCTGAGGGCTGGGATTAAAGGCGTGCGCCACCATGCCTGGCCATCGTTTCACTCTTTAAAGGTCCAGGCAGCATCTTTTCCCAATCTTTCTGTTTTGCCTCCTTTTATATTACAAATTCTATCTTGAAGCTGCTTATTTTCTCTCACACCACACTCTATGCAGCAAAAACTATCCACATGAAAGTCTGAATGCTTCTGTTTCTGTTTCATTTGCCAAATATTCTATTGATTTCCTTTAAGTTCTGCATTCTGTAAAGTCCTAAAACATGTACTCAATTCAGCCATGTTCTTTGAAACTACAAAATACGGGTAGTCTTTTCTCCAGTTTCCAACAAAATGCTCCTCATATCTGTCTGAGACCTCATGACAGTGACCTTGACTGCCCACATTTCTCCTAGCAACATCCTGATCACCATACCACTTAAATAATCTCTAAGAAATTTCACACTTCAACTGTGTCTTTAACTCCTTCCAGAGGGCTCCCCAAACCATCTTTAATGTTTCATTCATGTTAAAATGGGATTATTAAAAAAAAAAACCTGCTCCTCTGTCCTACGTTCCAAACCAATATTGATATCTCAGGTATTTATTATAACAATCTCACCCCTGGGACCAATTTTCTGTCTCAGTCATTTTTGGTGTGTGGGGATGCTATAATAGTAAATTATTGAGTAAATAAAAAGATACAAATTTATTTGGCTCAAAGTTCTGAAGCAAAGAAGTCCAAGATTCAAGGTGTGAACTGGTGAAGGTCTTCTTGCATCACAGCACAGAAGAAGGGGGGGGAAGAGAAAGAGAAAGGATAGGAAGGGAGAGAGGAGAGCGAGACAGGGAGACACAAAGAGAGGATGAGCATATCTTTTTACCAGACCCTCATTCCCACAATAGCTAAACACTCCCACAATAGTCAGGTCAGTTCACTCATGAGAGCTCTGCATGATCACCTCTTAAAGGTCCCACCTCTTCATGTTATTACAAAGGCAGCTGAATAACATGAGATGGGATACTCAAACCACTGTAGGAAATAAATATTTAAATCTTCTAATAAATATATTCAAATATATTCAAAATAAATATTCAAATCTTCTAATCAGATAGTCAATAAACTGACATCTTTGTAGACTTTCAGGAAAGCATGATTTTATTTAACTTGCTTATAAATGGCCTAGTACCTTTATAATATTACCATATTATTTAGTAATTTTCTTATTTTCCCATTATTATATATCAAAAAATCCCTCATATATATATACATGTATGTATATATTTATATATCACCTATATCCTCAGAGTACATACAAATGTAACCAAACAGCTGTATCATATATTTGAGTGTGTATACACATACACACATACACACACACACATATTCAACACATACAAAGACTTTCCTCATGCACAGAAAAGATCCTCATCACCAATATTGTGGTAGATATATCATCTCAAAGTGAAAGGTATAAAAATTTGTGTTGGTGTAAAGAGAGCAACTTGAATCCCAATAGTCATTGGTTACCTACCACATCCCTCCATATATAAATGATTTCAGAGGTTACTAGAAGAAACTTGGCCTGAAAAACTTTTCTCCTCCAAACAGGTAATCACCGCAGATGCATCAAGCATCAGGAACTCCAATTTCAAAACAAACAGAAAAACCCACTTCGTTATTCATGGATTCACAGACAGTGGAGAGGATAACTGGCTGTCTGGTATCTGCAAGGTAAGAGCTGTTACTCTCCTAAAGTAGTCTCAGAATTGGCAACCAGTAGGGCACTACCCCCCACCCCCCAGGGAGGAGGACAGATGCTGGTCACACTGGAGACTCCTCCGAGGCCTGCTGAACCTGGAGCTCTCAGGGGAGATGGAAGTGACGGTAGTGCATACAAAGACCTCGGAGCCGTCATGACAGTGAGGTTGGCAAGTACTTGGAGGCTCCGTGCAATGGTCATTTAATAACATATGCTGAAACATTTCAAAACAACAGAAGCTGCCATGCAGGTGCATCCCAGGTGACTATGGAACTCTTTGTTCTAGTCTTTAATTTACATGTGAAGAGCTAAGAGACCTATTCACTCATACTGACTCTTTTGCTTTTCACTGGATGATCTGGTCTCTGGTAGCAATGTCTAGGAACGCAGGTTTTCATTTCTGACTTCTGATGTTTCTGGATAAATTATTCTCATTCCCCTCCTTTGTCTTTGGCCCTATTCTCAATGGTAATGAACACTTGGGAGAGAATCAAATAGAATAAACTTTCCTAGTCACTGAGGAACATTATTATTGATTCATTTACCCATGGATTGGAGTAGACATCTGAGAGACTCTGCTTTCCTGTGAAATTACTTCAGGGATATACAACACAACACACTCAACCAAAAACAGATTTTACTTTCAGCATGGAAAAGCTTGCTCCTTTACCTTCAGTGTACCTTTATAAATATATAAGAGGTCCTGTCCTTTCATTCAACATAATTTTATTGAGCATTTATCTTGTGCCAAGAAGTATTCTAGACATTGAAGATGCAGTAGTGAGAGAGACAGGCCATGTCCTTAAGAGCATTCTAGTCAGGGACAGTGTCGTCATATGGCATGAGAATGCTCTAATGAGATGGCTCACTATGCTGTGTCTCCTACATTATTGTGTGAATAAAATTTCTTTGCATTTATTGCAATAGAAATCACAAGAATCCATCTCCCACCAGGGTCATGTCTCTGGTTGGAAGTCAATGCTAAACTTGAGGAGGGATTCTATACCCACTATACACTAAGTGCTCTGATCATAGCTTTGGGTACCCATTGGTTTTCAAATGTGCTGGTTATGAATAAAGATCCTGGATTGTTTGCCCACTTTCTGTGCCTCCTCCATTAGAACATATTCCAAGTGGAGAGTGCAAACTGCATCTGTGTGGACTGGAAGGGTGGCTCTCGAACTGGATATACTCAGGCCACGCAGAACATCCAAATTGTAGGGGCAGAAATCACCTATTTGGTTAAGGCTCTTCAGGTAAGTAATTCCTGGTTACTTAAAAATGCATACCCATTGCTACCTCGATTCTTTTTCTCAAAAGAAGACTGTAGAAATTATTCTTTTAATTTTATTTTAATTGGTACATAAAAATTGGACTTATTTAGTGAGTCCCATGTAAGGCTTTGATACAAGTGTACACTCTGTTGTGTTCAAATCAGGGTACATATATACATCTCGTTAAAGATTAATCATGTCTAAGACTAAATCATCCATTATCATTTCTTCTTGGTTTTGAAATTCCTTTACATTTTGTAATCCGTGCTTGGCCTACTGAGCAGCAGCTTCCCAAGGCTTCTTACGCCGGCTTATTACTTGGTACATTGGTCAACATTTTCCCATCTCTCCCCACCTTTTATGCTCCCTAACCTTCGTAACCCCCAGTTTCTATGAGAACTTCTTCATATTCCACATGGGGGTGGGATCCTGTGGCTCTTACCTTTCTGTGCCTTGTTTACGTCCTTTAACATCCTTTTCACTTAACAGAATGATCCCCTGTTTTATCCATGCTGTTGCACAAGGTCATTTGAATCCTTCTTGATGTCATCCTCCTCTTGACCAATCATGTTCTGTTACGTATATGTGGCATGTCTTCATTCGTTAGTTGATAGACACTTGGGGTGCTTCTATTTCTTGGCCGTTATGAACATAGGAGTGCAGATGTCTTTTCATCACACTGATTTTGTTGTTACTTACTGAATAGTAGAATTGTTGGACCACCTGAAAAGTCTGTATTTCATTTTTTTGAAGAATTGTCATGGTATTTTCCAAAATGGGGTTCACATTCCCACCAACAGTATGCCAAGTTTCCTTTTTCTCCACACTCTTGACAGCACTTAGTATTGTTTGTTTTTCTCCAACTTGTCATTCTTAAGGTGAGACCCTCCACTATGGTTTTGATTTGTGTTTCTCTAATGATTAGTAGTGTTGAGCTTTTTTTCATATACCTGTTAGCCATTTGTACATCTTTTGAGAAATGTCTATTTGGGTGGATTGCCCATTTTGAAAATAAGATTTTTTTCCTATTGAGTCATTTGAGCACCTTATACATGCTGGGTATTTTCTCCTCAGTTGTATAGTTTGCAAATACCTTTCTCATTTTGTTGGTTGATTCTTTGCAGTGTTATGGTTTCCTTTGCAATGCAGAAGCTTTTTAGTTTGATATAATCCTGTTTGGCATTTTTGGTTTTGTTTACTGTGCTTTATGGATTTTTGCCAAAAAAAAAAAAAAGCCTCTTTTCCATTTTTTCTGCTGGGTCTAGGAACCAAATTAACACAAGGCAGATTAACAGGAGAAAAGGATATAATTGTTATTAACTTCTACATGTACTTAGACGCACAAAGGAGAAAACATACAACAAAATGACAAAAAATAGACAACTTTTAAGCTTTTTGGACAAGTATGATAAATTTCGTGAAGAAATGTCAAAGAGGCATATTTTGTGGCAGAATAGCTTGGTTTCTTTTAGTTTTCCATTTGAAACTTTACTTTCAGAATGTTTTACACAGTAAAAGCCAACGAGGTAGTTTTTCAGAGATTTGAGTTAGAGGTTGTGAGTTGAGGTTGGCAGAAAAGAAGCGCGGATTGGAGCAAGAAGAAAAGAACAAATTCTAGTACAGCGTCCCACATTTAGCTGATCTCTTTGTCCTCAGCAGGTGGGTCAGTTCAATTATGCAGCTGTGCCTCCTTTTAGGAGGTGATGTGTTTGTAGGCTACCATTATTTTAAGTCTCTGTGGTACAAACATGAAGATTGCAAATAAATGCCATTTCTAGGCAAACGAAATAAAATAAGGTTAACAGCAAGAGAAGTATTTAAATCAGTTTCTGAGTTTGAAAGGTAGTCAGATGAGGTTTTTTAAGATATTGGGTTTAAAATATCTTCAACTGAAGCAAGCGGGTGGTAGCAATAGGCCAAGTTTTCCTGGTTTCTGTATTAAATACCTAGCTTCCATTTCCAGGTCTTTAGGAAAAACACTTTTTTTGTTGGTTTCCATGTTCCCAAATCAGAAAGACGGGAGACAATTGGAAATGCTAGTTTGAAAGCTGCATTGGAATGCAGTCAGACATTGGTCAATGAACTAAGAGTTCAGGATTTAGTCCACTCTATGGTAAATAATAAAACCTCAAAAACAGGGGCTGGAGAGATGACTCAGCAGTTAAGAACACTGACTGTTCTTGCAGAAGACCTGGGTTCGAATCCCAGCACCCACGTGGCAGCTAACAACTGTCCATAACTCCAGTTCCAGGGGATCTGACAGCCTCTTCTGTCCTCTGTGGGCAATGCACAACATGGGTGCCCTTACGTACAGGCAGGCAATACACGCATACACATAAAGAAATAAAAATAATAAATATTTTTTTAATGTTTAAAAAAACCCTCAAAAACCAATACCATACACATAAAGAAATAAAAATAATAATAAATAATATTTTTTAATGTTTAAAAAAACCCTCAAAAACAGCAACAATGAGCTAGAATATTTTTAATGCACATTTTATTTATTTTTTAAAGTTTTTATTAGAATATAGTAATTATATATAACGATAAGTTTTATTATCACACTTTCACACATGTACATAAGCAATTTTATTTTGTTTAATTAATTATTTTTTGGTCTTTTTATTTTTCTATATTTTAATTGAATTTTTGTGTATTCCATACACAACATTTTAATCATCTTTATACCCCCTCCTTCGTCCGCTTCCTCCCATAGTCTCCACCAGACTTCATGCGTTCTGCCTTTATGTTAAGTCCTATCAAGTCAAGTTAATATACCCAGATGCCCCTCAGTGCAAGTTCACTCACTGGGGTGTAGTCAGCCTATCTAGAGTCACCCCTTATAGAAGATCAATGAACTAGAATCTAATAACCTGTTCATTACAAGCTTTTCAATGAAAACATAATTATTCCTCTCCACAGTGCTGTCATATTTATCAAAGACAATTACAGTGAGACTTATTTGTTTGCAAAAAAGATTTAGTCTCATTACACTTAGCTGATTATTTACTAAGAGAAAGTAATGGAGAAAGAGTGATTAGCTCTTTTAACTCTGCTTTACTAGAATTTTTGATGAGGAATCTCAGATTAGACATTAAAAGCCTCATCAAGGTAGGAAGCCAAGTGAAGGACTGAGCGTCACATTGAGCCTGATGAAGCCGTGTCTCCGCAAAGTCCCCAACCTAGCTTGAGGATTCTGGGCTGGCCAGGAAACAACCTTTTACTCATAAACTATAAACACTGTAAGGGAACTATGTATTTAAGATGCCAGGGGAAACTTTTGCAGGAAATAGAGGACATTCTTGCTGGGTCCATAAAGTCAACTTCAGTCTCTTAAAGTTGTCTGGCCATGTCAGGAACTAGGACATTTTGCTCAAAGCTTTGGTATTATAACAAGGGTTTCCAAATGTGCTCTGTTACAAGAACGGATTCTCAATGAACTTATACAAATAACTATATTGCATAAAAATAAGAACTTTCACAAATGGTTTCTGAGTTGTGGAGGGATCAACTACAGAGACACAATAAATACTTCAAATTTTGTTCATGCAATATACTGTACTCAAATTGCTATAAGATAAAGATGAAATAAAAGAAAAAAGTTTTCTTCATTTTGAAAAGCAAAATATAAAAGCATCAGCAGTGTTTCACCAAATAAAAGTCACAGAAAAATTATAATTCTTTATCAGCTTAGGTCTACATGGTAATTATTTTTCTGCTTAGTATTGAATTAGAAGCTTCATGAGCTTATACACTTCTTCCTCAGAGTTCTGAAAATTCTTACAAAATTCAATGACATTATCTTAACATTTCCAGAAACCTGTTTTTAAGAGTACTTATAAATCTTTTTTTATGAATTTTTAAGAGGACTTCAGAGAAGAATAAATGCAACATTTTTTTTTTT
>NW_008347578.1:0-220 GCF_000622305.1 Nannospalax galili | reverse complement strand
TGGTCCCTTTGTCAAATATCAAGTGGCTGAAATTGCATGTACTCATATTTGTATCTTCAATTTTGTTCCATCGATCTACAGGTCTATTTTTGTGCCGGTACCATGTTGTTTTTATGACTGTAGCTCTGTAATACAGCTTGAAATCTGGTATAGTAATCCCCCCCCTCCGGCATTGCTCTTAGTTTTCAGGGTTGTTTTGGCTATCCGGGGTCTCTTGTGC
>NW_008347577.1:46840-49923 GCF_000622305.1 Nannospalax galili | reverse complement strand
GATATCTCTATATGAAAGTTTGTTACTCAGCTTTCCTGAGGTGAATGCTCACGTTTTCAGGTCTCAAAAGACCTTCTTTTTACACCCAAAACACTTCTAGTTGTAAGGATAGCCTGAAAGTCTTAATAGTATTAGGTTATAATCAAATTATTGGTGTTAAACTTTTGTTCTCCTGACTATTAACTGATTTCACTAAATATGTTACTTACTGGTGAGAGTCCTGTGTGTGTCCAGTTGGAGTACATAAAGATCTCGAAGGTCATTTTCTTAGCATGGACAGTTGTTAATTTTGTAGTCCATGATTCCTTTTGCTAGGCTTTCGAACAACACTTTAGCTAATGTTCTTTAAGCCATAATTTCCACCAAAAAATATTTTATCTTTGCCATAATATCCCAATAGCCAGGTATTCGTTTTCTGCTCACTTTCTTGTACCTATCTGCCACTCACAACTCATCCCTCAATGACATTTATCAACAGCGTATATTAGTATCATTTGAAGCTCTACTTTGCTGAATTTGGGTTTACTATAAGTAAAGACTGACATTTTTCCTGGTGCCATTGATATAAAATTTCAGAAGTATGTAAAATATTGATATGGGTGCTGATGACTTTCCTCACTAATCCCCATCCTCCATGGAGTTTTTATAGAGTTATAGAGCTCCAATTTCTTGCTATGGAACAGAAGAAATGTTACTCATTTGTTATGCACTGTTACTGGCTGAAACTCTTTTCACTGAGTCTGCCTGCTTGCATCTCAATGGAAAAAAAGAACTATGTAAAATTGTAATATACCATAATCTCTCTCATTATAGCATAATTCTTCAGAAATATAATTATCAGAGAGTGTTCATATAATTCCAAGAGATTTAAAGGAGGAAGGGAAATAAAGATATCACTTTCTGTCTCTATTCTTGTCATCCCCATATTATAGTTAGCTAATCAGTTTTTAAATGTTACACAAGTTATAATGTGCTACACCGTTATAGAGGAGTTTCAAATGCTTCATTTCACATAATCTTCAAAATATATTAATTGAATTACTACTTCTATTTAGCTAAAAAAAGACTTAGGACGTGCCACAAGGTGGCAAGGTGGACCTGATAAAAAGCTTCCATATGTCTTGTAAAGCTCTGTGCCTCACACTGTGTTCATCCAGAGAATGATGCTTTCACTCAGATGAACTATTCCAGAACTTGTCAAAAAGCGTTAAGTCCAAGGTCACACTATGCAGTAGCAGAATTAGGTCTTAGAGTTTACAGATTTCTGCCTCTAAGGAAAGTGTTAATCGTCCAACCTTAGTAATTATTAAATTCACAAAGTATCAAGATGGATTTCTTTTCCAGCATGACAAAAATATTTGGGGAGTCAATTTTGAAAATTAAAAACTGAAAATTAGAGAAATAAATAGGCTTTCTTGAATTAAAAGTGATACTTTCAGGAAATGAGCATTGTTAAATTAGTAAATGTGTAAAACATGCTGAATAATGTCTGACTGAGAACAAGAACTGAGAAAGTGTTAGCTATGATCAATATCATTATCAGTAGCATCAGCAGTATTGTTACTGAGATTTAATGTTTGAGTAATATTACTTGAAAGAAAATGTAAATATATTCCTTTTAAATGAAGCATTATTAGAAATACTCTTCCAGCAAATCACAGCAAGTAATTGCAGGCTTAAATTTTCAATTGAATAGGTGTTTTCTTTTATATTTTTCCTAATTTGATATTAGTTCTTTGAGAATTTCATAAAGTGTATTTTTTCAATACATACTCTTTATTTGAATTCTTGTGCATTTCATACATTAAATCTCGATGATATTTAGATCTTTCCTGTCTGTATCTCCCCATAGACCCGCCCAGGATTTCATGCCTTCTGTCATATATATTAAGGCCTATCAAGTCAAGTTTGTTTACCCATATGTTTCTCAGTGTGAGTTCATCCACTGGAACCTGTTCAGCCTATTACTCCCTTAAAGATCAACTCCCCTTCTCCCAGCAGTGATCAGCTGCCATTTGTTCCTCGGCTAAGGTTGGAGTCTCCTGCCCATTTTCCCAGTTTTATGCTGTGTGTTTGTCTGATTGATTTTGTGTGGGTCTTGTGCACGTTTTCACTCTTGCTGTTAGTTCATATGAGCAAGGTGCCCAAAAGCCTAGAAAACTCTCTTTCCTGTGGAGAGATGATGGCTCAGTGGTCAAGAGCACTGGCTGCTCTTGCATAGAATTCAGGTTCGGTTCCTAACACCCACATGGAGACTCAAAACTATCTGTAAAACTCGAGTTCCAAGGAATCCAGTGCTGTTTTCTGGTCTCCCTGAGCATTAAGCATGCACATGGAATCCATACATACATGTATGCAAACACTCATACACATAAAAATAAAAATAAATATTGAACTCAGTATAAGCCCTGTAAGACATAAAATTGAATGAGTTTTTAACCTTTAAAAAAGATCTCCATTTCATTTTAGAATAGATTGTTCCTTGCATAAAGATTCATTGTTTTTGCTACTAACACTGAGATGTTGGCATATGCATCTGTAATCTGTATGGATCTGATTATTACTAGTCATAATCGGTTGCAATTGGATCCTTGGCACCTGTGTATGTCTATAAAGTCATCGGTTAGATTTCAGTGGTAATGTTTATCACCTCCACTAATTATGTCTTACAGGGCTTATACTGAGTTCAATATTGTATAACTGTATTAATTCAACTGTGAACCTAGAAACTTACAGCCAATTGTGAAAGAGATACATTCTTGTTCTGGAGTGTGTTACTGAATATGTTAAAACTGTAATGAAATGCTTCTAATTATCTAGTTATTAAAAATTTTAACGATTAAAAATGGCCTTGTAGCATTCCATACAAAAATAAAAAATAAAAATCAATCATACACTGAACTTTGATCATAACCACTTCTTTATTCACCAAACTTGGTGTCCATTTTTTTTCTTTAACCTGAATGCAATTTGTGCTATCCAAATACTCTCAGGTTTGGGGGGTATACACTGGGTTCTGGATCATGGCCAACCTACTTAGGACTATACCCTTAAAGAACAGCAACTCTCCCTCTCACAGAAAC
>NW_008347577.1:43202-45562 GCF_000622305.1 Nannospalax galili | reverse complement strand
TTCTTGCCATCTCAGTTCTGTCAGTTCTTCAACTTAAACTCTGCTCTCCCCAGTGCCAGAGGTTCACTAAATTTGCTATCAACTAGCAAGATTCAGTCTTCCATTAGGTAAGGAAAGTGTTGTTTACATTCTAGTTAACTGCTTCCTGATCCTGCGGCCTTACTGTACTAAAACATGACTGACAAGAACAGTGGGACATGCAAGTGTGTGTGTGTGTGTATGTGTGTGTTTTCTGATACCAGTTAAGCATTTTTATCACTCTTTTCTCTCTCACCTCCTGTATAGTCCTCTTTCTTCCCTCCTGAGTTACAGTATTCTCCATTTTCCTCATTTCCTGCTTGATGAGACCCGTCTCCCATGCCTTCTCTTGAGCTGCTTCTTCTTTACCCCATGAGTCCTTTCCATTTTCCTAGCTCCTGTGTTTCATCAGGATGTATACTGACATCTACAAATTTGGAGCTAGAAACCAGAAATGAGAGAGAACATGCATCAGTAGTTTTTCTGAGTCTGTGCTATTGCACTTAGTATAACAGTTTCTATTTCCATCCATATACATGAAAATTAAAATATTTGTTTTCTTTATCACTGAGTAAAACGCTGTTGTGTAAATATACCACTACATTTTCATTTTCCATGTATCAATTGAGGGGCATTTAGACATAGATCTTAGAGGAGAAAATACTTTTGCGAAGTTCGAACCAGACCAACATAATTTGTAGTGTATTCTAAATATGTCCCTTGCTTTTTTTTTACAACAGATGGAGACTATTACAAAGTTCCACAACTGCTCAAACACAGAAAATAAATGTCTGTGAGGAACTCAGCCCTAAGTGGCACATCTGGAATGCAAAGCTCAGGCAACATAGCAGAATAGGGAATGGAAAGAATGTTAAATCCAGAAAGACAAGACACAGCTGGATACTTAAGACATTTTAAGGCATGATAAGGAAGTGAGACCAGTGAAATCCCCAAAGTATAGCAATCTAACAAGATCTGCATGTAATACCAAAACATGATGACATGCCAAGGTGATGAGGGAAATCTCAAGATCTCAAGGGGTTGAGCTAAGATGAAGAACTGTGAGCAATCAATGTGTTGAGGGTGGGAGAGTCATTGATTCAAGAGAGGAGGAATTAGTGTTCACCAGGGAGTAGCTCCCTCTAATATTATCAAATTCTAAATGGAGCAGTACAAAATGAACTTTGTGTATGGCACGCATGTGGGTGTGTGCGTGCGTGGAGCAGTACAAAATGAACTTTGTGTATGGAGCACATGTGCGTGCATGCGTGCGTGCGTGTGTGTGTAAAACAATAATAAGGCAGGGAACAGGAATTTGAGAGGGAATCATGAGGGGACAATGGTGGCAGGGGGACTGGGAAGGATGGACATGGTGCAAAGTCTATTTTAAGCCATCAAGTCAACAGAGAACAAATATGTTTTCATAAAATAGTGTTAACTATGAAATGGAATGATTACCTTGTAACCACTGACTAAATGGGAAGCAAAGGAGGTCAGGTTTCTTCTATACAAGAATCCCATTTGTGAACTAAAGACAATTCTTTAAGCTCCTCTATACTTCACAATGATATTTCTTTCATGCTTTCTCTTTGGTGTTAAATGCTTTTTATTACACCTTTGTGTGTAGATGACTGTGTAATACTATTATCTTCCTGTCAGAATTCTTCCTATATACTTTAGACTGCATTTCAATGGCACATTTCTTTCCTCTTTTTGCTATGCAGCTCACTTAATAGTACTGCATAATGTATTCCTATTTAATTTAATGATAAGTAGGGCTGTAGGCCAAAATCAATTTTATTCTGAAGGGAACAATTTGTTTCATATCCTGCAAGAGAGTTATATTTTGCAATATTTTGTTGGTTCTTAGAGAATAACGCATTTCAAAAGTAATCAAATATCTCTTGAAACATAACGAAAAATTTTACAAAAAATTCTGTACGTGAAGACCTACTAAGTCAAGATGACATCAAAACTTTAATGAACTTTTTCATTAAAAACATTTATATTACTGGCTCTACATTATTTTGTATAAAAGGCTGAAATATATCAGCTGAAAGATAAAATTTTATGTATGATGAAGCTTATTATTTATACAGAAGTGACAGAGGCATTTTTAGCCACATTTACATGACGTATATACACTTTAGAATTTCACTTTCACATTATGGAAATATGCAGCTTCTGTGCTGTAATGTGAAGGTAATGACAATGTTGAACTGATGGTACAGCAGAATAGTGGTTCACGAGTAAACCCTGGCTCTCACTTAACCAAAAACATGTTATTTCTCCATATTCTATCTTAAAAATATATTATGAAAATCCTCTTTCTGAATCCATTA
>NW_008347577.1:41990-43180 GCF_000622305.1 Nannospalax galili | reverse complement strand
GTTGGAGAGGAATTTTGTCCAATAAACTGAAATGGGATTCATATTCTTGTGAATTGACTGCACAAGACTCTGAGTGCAACAAAGTATTACCAATGTGTGGTTTATTTTGCCTCTTTTTTTTCGGTCTTTTTGAGACAGGGACTCCCTATAGCTCCAGCGGACCTGGAACTCTGTATATAGACCAGGCTGGCCTTGAACTCACAGAAATCCATCTACCTCTGCCTCCTGAGTGCTGGGATTAAAGGAACACACCACCAGACCAGGCTAAAACATGTTCTCATGCTCAGCACACTCTCTGCACTTACACAGTCCAGGATCCCCAAACCCAGGGAATGGTGTGGCCCACAATGACCAGGTCCTCCTACCTCAATTAATGTAATCAAGTCAATCTCCCAGAGGCCTACTTGATCTAGAGAGTCCTTCACTGAAATTCAACTCCTAGGTGATTCTAGACTGTATCAAGTTGACAATCAAAACTAATCATCATGGGGCTGGAGAGATGTCTCAGTGGTTAAAAGCATGGGCTGCTCTCGCAAAAGGACTCGGGTTTGAATTCCAGTACCCACCAAGGCAGCTAATAACTATCTGTAACTCCAGTTCCAGGGAATCTGATGCCTTCTTCTGACCTTCACAGGCACTGCATGACATGGGTGCACTTACTTGCAGGCAATACACTCACACACATAAAATTAAAATTAAAATTAACTAATCATCACACAGATATGTGAAACAATAAATTCTGACTGAGGCCTGGGTCCCTTTGAGAGCTTGGATGAGAAATATTTCCCTATAGCGTCAAGTATTTGAACACTTGGTCCCTTATTGGTAGCACTATTTGGGCAAGTCATGGAACCTTTAAGAGGTAGAACTTTGCTGGAGGAAGTATGTCACTGGAGGCAGGCTCTAAGTGTTTATAGCCTTGCCTTATGGTTTGCTCTCTGCTTTCTGTGGGTGGTTGACAATGTGGTCTCTCAGCTTCCTGTCCAGCTGTCTGCTGCCTATGCCTCCCTTGCTATTATGAACTCTTTCTCTAAACTGTAAGCAAAAATAAACTTTTTTTTTTCTTAAGTTGTTTTTGGTCATGGCATTTTATCATAGTAACAGAAAAGTAGTTAATGCATTCTCCATCTCTAAGGTATTTCATTATGTCTATGCAAATATCCCTTAATCTTAAACAAAATTCCAAAGCA
>NW_008347577.1:18199-41896 GCF_000622305.1 Nannospalax galili | reverse complement strand
AGGTTTCTGGTGATTTGGAATGCAAGATGAGAAGAGGATTTATGTGAGAATGTGGAATGGGGTCACTCTCTGCATGAAGAGGAGAACAAATCAGGACAGTACAGTAAATAAGGCCCCAGAGAAAAGGACTGGTGGGTTTGAAAAACTTAAAACTCACATGCTGAAAAGTTAGCTTTAGTAAGTGAAACTGATTTGAATCAACCTGAGCAGCACCCCATTGTCAGACCATAGAATCTCACATAAGGTCATAAGAGGACCAATACAGCCTGCCCTTTGAGAAATCATTTTAGCATGTGTTTGAAATACACATTATAGAGAGACAAGAGAGAAAATAGGAAAAATAAACAAGAATGAAAATAGGAAAAATAAACAAAAAAGAACAAGCAAACTCAAACAAAAACAGTTGCATTGCATTGTCATGCTAAGTAGCAACAGTTGCCTGGATTCAAATGAGGAGATATACAAGTTGCCCTATGTCTAGAGAGTTATGGAATGACACAAGGTTGATATATTTGAAAAGAAGAAACTATCCTCAAATTTTCCAATTTCTAGCTTGATTATCTTGGTAGAAGATTTCTGAACACATTTTTAAAATTCTTAACAGCAGAAAAAAGAAATAACAAATCTCGTTTAATAAAGACTATTTTTATACTTTTTAATATTTGTGATGTTACAAAAATGATCAAGTTTTAGTGTGAAGAATGAAGATGAAACCTGTTTGTGAAACTCAGAATGTGCTCTGAACGGGGGTTCTACTTATATTCATCATCTAAATATGAACTTTATAGACAAGTGTCTAAATCCACGGGATTTCACTAAATCTCTCCAAAAGTTCAGTGTAATGTCAGAGAAATGACAATCTAGGATAAATCCCTGACAAACATACAGATCAAATTTTGCATACAGGAACATGAACAATAGGAAATTGGAAAGAATACTCTAAGTATCATTGCATGGATCAAATTTTGCATACAGGAACATGAACAATAGGAAATTGGAAAGAATACTCCAAGTATCATTGCATGGAAAACTAAAACAATGAATTTGTAGAAGTCCAGGAAATAAGTTTCCAAAGAAGAAAATTCTCACTGTATAGCAGTCTCTTAAAACTATTCTCTTTTTCTTTAGTCACTTAGGAGAAAATGTAGGTACTTTTTCTGAAATTCCTTATATGCAACATTCCACTAACTTTTGATGCACACTTAAATAGCACATCTTCCATGATCAGCATTCTGTAGTTCTTACCTTATTTGACTGACCAACAGAATTTGACACTGCTGAATGTTTCTTGACACATATTTCCTGCCTTGCTGGTGAATCATCTTCAGTGTTTCCTTCTTTTGTTCTTTACCTCTGTTCTTCTACCCCAAATTCACGATCCTCTGAGAATTCTATGGGTGTCTATGGTGATGGTTCTTGATACTGTACCTCCAGTTCAGATTTTCTGATCCATAACCAAGTTTCACATGTGCAATTGTTGAGAAAGCATTTGTTTTTAGAATTTTAATATACACCTCCAATTACTATCTCTATAAGGAACGTTTTGATATTTTCTTACAACATGGTATTTCCAGGATTTCTCATATAACTAACTGATTGGTTTTCCAGTTACTCACAAAAATACTTAACCTAATTCTTGGTGGCATATTATCTCTAACAGCTTATGGGCTCGGCAATTCTTAGTCAACTTTATCCTCACAGTAGCCGTGATAGGACTGCCTTTCTTCTACTTCCATGGAGTCCCTTGGTCCCAGAAACTACTGTTTTTGTCTTGATCATTGCAACTTATCCAAGGTTGTCTCTGCTATCTCCCTTCACCTTCCATGCTCTATTAGCAATAAAACAGAAAAAGTGATATCTGTAAAACTTAAGTCATATAGTATTATTCTTCAACTCTGAACACTTCGGTGATTCCATCTTATCCAGAGCAGAAGGTCCTCTGATTTAGGTGGATTACTTCTGATTTCATCCTTTTCCTCTCCACTTCTTCTTCATCAGTGGTTTTTGGACTGGTTCTGAAATTAGAATACATCTTTGTCAAGGGTTTATAAATGTTCTGTCCTTTCTAAGAGTTACTAAATATCCCTTCATTTAGAACACATTTAAGTCTAATTGTGGTTTAGTTGTTGATAGTCTTCATTTCTTTCCTTTAGTCTCAACTTCTTAGTAAAAACTCTGTACATGCAATTTAAATTTGTATCCCTTCCTGGTAACATGAATAAATAAATAAATAAATAAATAAATAAATAAATGACCAAATAAGTAGCATTCCATTGAATGACTTCTCTACAGAATGTCGTTCACCATCAGTACAGAAGCTTCATGGAGATCCAGGTATTGGACTGCTTTAACTGCTATATACTGATTGACTAGAAGGATCCTGTTATTTAAAATACACTGAAGAAACATTTTGTCAAATGAGAATAAAAAATTGAATCAGGTAATATGGATATTATTTCAGGGTAAAAGTCTGGTTAAAACACCATAAAACTTGCTTGAATCATTAATGTAGTATAATGAATGAATAAAAATATGCTATGAAAACAGTGATTTCAAAATATTGAGCTCATGTCAGTGATTGTGGAGAGTTTGGAACGTTGCAGGTTTGGAGCGCAATTACAGTTTATCTTGGGTTGTCTTTAGCCCCATAAATAGACTACTTCTGCATCTTACCTATGGTATCCTATGATAAACAGATAAAAAACCTTAAGGAATAAATTAACAGAATCCTAGCTTCCACCAACCGAAGGAATGAATGTCATCAGATAGCATCTGAAGTCTGTAGCTGAGATTTCCTTCTGCAGTAATTACTGGCTTAATATCCCCACCAATGTGCCTGACGTGTCTTGATTTATGACTTTTCTTTGTTCTGTTTCATGTAACAGCTTCCACATTGGGGCAACATAACCTGTATTCCTAGGCCATGGTTACTCATTTGGCTCATAAAGAAACTTTGTCTTGCCCCCTTTAAAAAAGGAAGGAAAACAGAAATGAGTAGTGGGAAATTTTAAATCAGGACAGTGCTGTGTTTTCATTCTTAATCTTGCAAATTGAAAACCCATTTTAGTAGTTGTGCAAATGACTACATTCAGTAGAAGAAATCCATGGTACAAAAATGAAATGAAGAAAACAGTGTTTCCTGAATAATGAAACGCTATTCTTATTAAATTTTTTGACATAGTTATACCTGTACACAGTGCATTCTGATTAGCCCCCTGCACATTCCCATCACCCCTCTACATGTCTCTTTTCTATGATGAATATGTTTTTATTGCTTTAAGGACCAAGGATTTTAACAAGGACCATCTGTGTAACTGTGTTTCGAACTCTCCATCAGAGCCCACTGGACTCAGAAGTCATTACTGAACCGATGTCAGTGACTTTCCAATTTCTAGCATCTATCAATGATCACAATTTCAGTTGGTGGGGGCATAGCAGGCTATTTTCTGCTTAAACTATTTTAAATTAATGGTGCTGAAATTCAAGACAATGTTTTCAACGTGAGGAGAGTAACACATTTTTTCTTTGATCTTTTTGAGACAGGGTCTCCCTGTAGCCCCAGCTTTCCTGGAACTCACTATGTAGACCAGGCTGGCCTTGAACTCACTGAGATCCACCTGCCTCTGCCTCCTGAGTCCTGGGATTAAAGGCGTGAGCCACCACACCTGGCAAGAGAACACATTTTTACTAACATGAAAGAAAATGTTTTAATTTATAAAATCGTTCAGTAAAAGGAGGCAAAGATAACAATAAAGAACTTGATTCTAACCAACATGAGTGAGAAACACACACACACACACACACACACACACAAACACAAATGGAAGTAGTTAAAAATTAGGAAAGAGAATCTCCACGAAGCACAGGTAGAGGGGAAGAGATCTAAATAACACCAAATTATAATGTTTGAAAACAGCAAAATATTCAATAAGAAAGAAAAAAAATTCTTGACTCAAAATCCTCTTATTCCAATTTTTTTTTCTTTTTTGGGGATATGGTTTGCACTGGAGCCCAAGCGGCCTGGAACTTGTTATGTAGACCAGTCTGGCCTCCTTCTCACAAAGGTATGCCTGCCTCTGCCTTCTTCTCCCAAGTATTGGGATTAAATCTGTGTTCCATCATACCCAGCTTCTTATTTTATCTTTATCACTACAATATAATTAAGCATATTTTTGCTAACATTTTTGTGAATATTGTAACAGTAAAAAGATAAACTTCTTGCTTTGTTTCTACAGGTTTTGGTGGTGTACTTTATTATATAAATAAGTTACCATTTTCATACCACAACAGTAAGATTCCATATAGAATTATTGCTGTCAATCAAGCTTATGAAAATTGACAATGATTAAATTGTAGCTTCTGATAATACAAAATAATATAAAATTAAATAAATAGGTACATAAAATATTCATGATCTGTTCAAATTTCCTTCCTTATATTTGACAGTTATGATAAAATTGTTCTGCAAACTATAACTTATCTAGTCAAGAATTAACTCACCACTGTGATAGAAATTATTACATAACAAGTATTCCTATAACTAAATCACATAGCAATAACTAACAAAACATATTTATCAAAGAATCAAGAATCGTTAGTTTAGATTACAATTCTTATGCATTTAAAATGTGGATGAAACATGTATAAGAATTAATAATTAAAAATTTGAGCCTATAGTGTTTTAGGTATGTAAAAATTCATTGAAGGTCTAGAATCTAAGTAAATTAAAAATGAAGATATTTTTGTTTTTTTTCTCATCACTAGCTTTGAATAAGTTCTATCAGTTCTTTCCCAATGATTATTATGCATAGATTATTACTGGACACTCTTCAAAGTATTTCTTTCTTATGTTTCTTTTCATCATTAGAACATTAAAATCATAACTTTTCCTTTCCTATTTTTCAAATCCTGAATTACAAATTTCATGAATAGTGATTAATTTCCTTAAGGCTTCCCAACTCATAAATGTGGTAGGAGAGATTCATAGCAAAAACTTGTATGATTTCACTCTCTCTGCTTTAACTTTGAATGATAGAAGTTCAAAAGAGGGACAAAATTATGATTCCAATCACAAAGCAGTCTATTTACTATATAATTAAAACTCTCAGAATTGATTTATTTCAGAAATCAGAAATATTGACTTTCTGACTCAGAATTCAGAGGAATAAAGGTCCATTTTCTAATTTAGCAATAGCCTCTAAGTACCCTGTAATTCGCTTTAATTCTTCAACAAATCCTTCTACACACATGCATAGACCCATATACAGCACTCCTTAATGGTTGTCAACTGTCTATCTTAAAAGTATTGAATTTTTATAAATACACTTGAAATAACTTTCCTACTCAAGAATCTCTTAAAAATATCTGTGTGATAGTCATATAAAACTGTATTAATTATTTTCAGTTAAGTGCCTCATTAACTGAATGAGGCACATGTATGTCTCTCATAAAACTTGAGTTAAATTTTTATATTTCTCTGCTGTTGCATAATATATCTCTCCTACAACTCCTTTGCCAGAACGTAGTCACTTTCAATTCCTCTTTCTTATCATAGACCTCATTAAGTTAGATTTTGAAACTACTTTCTACTTAGACATTTTCATGAACTCCTCATCTATGTATATAAATATTTAAATTGTGTAGCATGATATCCTAAAGTGTACATATATTATGCAATGTGTAAACTGGGTTATTAATACATGTGTTTTCTCATATTGTTATTTCTAAGAGCTTGCACTTACCCATTTTCTTCACATTTTTCTAGATGTGATATATACCCATTAACTACAATCGCCAAGTTGTAAATGCCTCTATAAATTTGTGCCTCACATTTCACTGTAGTTTTATACCCTTGACTAACATATACCCCTCTTCCTTCCTCTTCCTGGTCTTTATGCTTCCTTCATTCTCCTCTCTCCATCCCTTCCCTGTCTTTTTTTTTTTCTTTATGCTCACTATGTAGCCCAGGAAAATTTCAACTCACAATCCTGTCTGCCTTAGCTTCCAAAGTGCTGTGATTACAGGTGTTAACCACTGAGTCTGGGACAACTCTTGATTTCTATGAAATGAATTGATTTAGATTCCACATATGAATCAGATCATGCAATATTTGTTTTTCCATGACAAGGAAAAACACTTAAAATAATGTTTCTCTGGGTTCATCATTGGATATCACAAGTGACAAGATTTGCTTCCTTGTTTAAATAATTGAGTATAACCCCTGTGTATATATGTTTCTATGTCTAATGATTTCCTTTACAGAGATGCCTGACCTCCCAATTTATTGTAACACTGCTTACACAAGATATAAAATTAAACTTTGTCCATCAGAAACTCCGGACATATTTCAATGAAATAAGACAGGTGCAAGAAGGACAAGTAGCACACATTCTCACGTATATATGGAACCCAAACAAGTTAAATTCCTAGAAGTGCACAGTGGCATGGTGATTTCTGGGTCTGCCCTAGTTAGAGTTTGAGAGCTGTTGGTCAAAGGATACAAAATTTTAGTTGATTGGGAAGAAGAAATTGAAGTGATCTCTCACATATCATGAGGACTATAGTTATTAGTCTACTCTTGAACATACTAAGAAAGTAGATATTGAGGGTTTTCATCACAAAAGTGAATTGATATATTGTGTTAATTACATCAATATGGCCATTTTATAATGTGCACATATTTGGTGCTATATAAATACATAAACATTGGTAAAAGAAATTCTCTTTTCTCAACATAGATGATATAATTGGATTCTGAACCTGACAAGATAGAAATGAAACTTTAACTGCTTGGTTTAGACAGAATGCTATTTTTATCATGTAATTCTGACCATAGGAATGATAACTTCAAATACTCCAGTTTAGAAATTTATGACAAAACTCATGAAACAGTTAAATTTCATTTTATAGGTCAAGTTGTCTGAATAGAATTCCAGCACAGCACTTTATCCTTTTCATTTGATTATGTCTGCTTCAGTCCTCATGAATTCATAAAACATTTTTGCATGTGAATTAAATCTTGAAGACATGGTTATAATGGTTACTTTAGTTACTGATTTAAGGTACCTTAATTATTCATAATTTAAATACTTAAACTCTTCATTTATTTAAAATGTCCTAATGTAAATTATAAATGAAATGTTCATCATATTTCCAAGTATGACTTGGAATTATAAAGAAGGCATAAAAGCTAAAGCATGTGAAAGGTTAAAAATTCTTCAAACAGTTATGGTGACAGCATGCACAAGTCCCGTGAAAGCTGAAACCAGATGAAATCCCAGCATAAACTAGAAGTGGGTAAAGAATACCTGTATAACATAAGGAGCTTTTGGCAACTTATGACTGCTGGAATTAAAAGAGACAGTCTCTTACAAAGATGGTACTCTAGGTAGGCTGACCAGGCTCCAAAGGATGGACCCACACTGAGGGACATGTGTGGACACAAATCAGATTCTGTAGGCTATATTGGATTGGTGGAGTGTATTGGATTTGGCAGGGTCAGTGTTGGGATGTAGGGATGGAAGAAGGAATCTAAATACTATCAAATATAATATATGAAAACTATAAAACATCAAAAAATCTTCAAATCTCTGTTGCTAGAACTATGATTTCCAGTTAGCTGAGAATAACAGAATCCTACTTACAGATATTTACTGTAGTTGAAATCACCCTGTGCACACCTTCAAATTCCTCTCATTGTATCTGTAGCAGACGTATGTTACTGTCATTTTCTAAATTTTCTCTGTACTTCATCTTGACACAAACTTTTTGTTTGACAAGAATCACTGCCTCCAACAGTTGCCTGTGTTGCTCAAATGCAATTTGTTGGTTCTTCTATAGGTCTTATGCAGGTAAGTACAGATGCTCTGAGTCCATTAGTGTGATAGCCACGTCATGTCCAGAGCACAGTGGGCCTCTATCTTTTCCATTCTGTTTGCCTCTTCTTCAGAGATGTTCTTTGAGGCTTGAAGGGGAAGAGGTTGACATTGGTCCAGGGCTGAGCTCTCACATTCCTATATTTATCTACATTGAATGCTTCCCACTGCCAAAAGAATACTGTCTGACTAAGGTTGAGGTCAGCCAAGGTCTGAGGTTGAAATATAAATATTTAGAAGACAGTTTAGCAGCATAACCATTTAGCAAAATAACAATCTCATGTTCTATCCTAGGATCTGTGGTCTCTAGAACCATGGATCTTTGACCAGGATTACAGCAAAGGCATTCAATCCCCTCATAGATTAGCCTCAGACCCACTTAGAAAGGTTTTAATTTTCCCACAATTTTCAGCCACTGTTGAACCAGTGGGCACATCTTGCCTAGACCATTAGTATTGCAGCATGCAGGGTCTAATGTTGAGTGAAATCATTGATGCCTTTCTCCACCAGCTGCTTACATAGCACCTTTTTGGTACTATGAAAGCTATCCATTAGGGAAGAAGTTTACTGCTCAGTTTTAGACTGATTTCTTAATACTCTGTATTCAAAATGTTCAGCAATAGGATCTTACCATATAGTTTTTGGGCTAAAAAGGGCAATGGCAATAGACTGTGGTATGTTACAGACATCAGGGACCTCCCATACCAATACAGAGTTCTTAGAATGTGCTATAGCTGGAGTTGTCTATGTTCCTTGAGTTGGAGATATCTGATGTAAACAGGGCATGGCTTTGTATGTTTAGGCTGTGTGCTCTCCAGTATTCCATGACAAGCTCAGTCTCATAACTATCTGTGATATTTAAAATAAATATAATTAATTTAATTTATGTTGGTTTGAATGCCTTTGTGATCACAAATTTGTACCTTGAACCAACTTATATGCCTATATTTTAGAAGGAATACTCTCCATTTTCTCTGTAAATTTACTAGCTTCATATGTCAAGAGTGTCACCTGACTCTGTTGCTTCATTATGAGCCATCATCCATCCAGTAGCAGATGAGTTTGTAAAATAGAGGCCAATGCCAAATCAAACCATACCATGAATTCTCAGCACATTTAAAGTAAACACTCATTGATTCAGTTTACTATTTAGTGGCAGAAGTTATATTACCAAACTGATCTCTACTGTTCACCTAATTTGTACAACTGTAATTTTGGAATTCATCTTAATTAATCATCATATGTGTCCATCTTTTTTATATTTTGAACCACCAAACATGCTCTCTTCTTAAATTACCTTCATTGACCAAGTATCAGCCACTCTCTAATACCTCACTTTAAGAAATAATCTCCATACCTTATTGAACACTTCATTTGTTTATTATATTGCTACCTCTCTAAATTCTTGAAAACACCCTGAGTTTTCTTTTTACATTTTTAGCATGATAATATATAGCACATGACAAACTTCTGACATTTTTCTTCTATATATGACTTAAAGTACAAAATATTCATTATGATTAATTAGCACATATTCTTATGTCAAGAATTAATACAATTCAAGATACTCTACAGAATGTCATAATCTCCCTTGACCTTTACATCACAGTATACTTTGATGTCTTTGTTTTTTGAAACCTCAGAGATAATCACTTTTTAACCTTTTGGCTAAGGTCAATTATATAACATCATAGATGAAAGTTCTGGATATGATTTTCTCCATGTTTGATTGGCTTTAGGGGTCATGCAAAAACATTATTTACAGTCACATTCATGCTAGCTACACTGGCATCTCCCTGCTGCTCACAGCATCTGTTTCTTTCAGGAACTGTGCTCCTCAGCTTTTAGCATTCCTATCACTTAGTCTGTTATATATTTGGATCACTGCCTTCAATTAGCCATTTGGATTTTTTGTCTTTTTTTTTTTTTTCGGAGCTGAGGACTGAACCCAGGGCCTTGCGCTTGTTAGGTAAGGACTCTACCACTGAGCTAAATCTCCAACCCCTGGTTCTGGATGTGCTTTTCTGCATGTTTGATTGGCTTTAGGGGTCATGCAAAAAACATTATTCACAGTCACATTCATGCAAGATACACTGGTGTCTCCCTGCTGCTCACAGCATCTGTTTCTTTCAGGAACTGTGCTCCTCAGCTTTTAGCATTCCTATCACTTAGTCTGTTATATATTTGGATCACTGCCTTCAATTAGCCATTTGGAATTTTTAAACTTAGTGCTCATGCTACTTCCCAAGTCATCCCAGGCAGCTCCTAACTCTGTGAATCCTGCTTTGTCCCTAATATGAAATCTTGAATATTTACTTTTGTAGACTTTATAAATGCATTCTGGTGCAGAAGCCTTCTAAATAACACTTTCTTAACTTTATCACCTTTAAATTGCTCTCATGGGAAAAGGGATAACCTCATTATCTTTCTCATGTCACTGCATCACTTGTTTCTCCTGAGTATCAAAGAGTCACCACTTTAATTCCTTCTGGACAAACACATAAATACAAGCATGGACACATGGACATGCACACAAAGACAAGCACACACACGAGTCAATACGTGATCATTACGCAGAAGCACTATTTTGTAACTTAAAAGTGACTTTCTTTACTGTTAGTCCAAATTTTCCCTCTCCATTTCTTACTTCAATAAGAAAATAAAACAAGCATTTTAAAATGACACACACCCTCAATTTCATAATACTTGACTTTTTCTCACTGACTTCTTGGACATACCGCATTCAGAAATGCCTTAAACTCTTTATTTACTGATTAATGTGAATGGAATTTCTGTTCCAACATCTTTCAATAACTTTAAAAAATATCATTCTTCAGCATTCATCACAAATATAATTTCTAAAATGGGATGAGCTCCTGTGATTAGACTAACCCAAGGGAAAAAAGAAAAACCTCAAATCCGTGCATTTGTTACCACCGCCTTTTGCACCACTGCTTTCATGTTCTTATTCTTGAAATCACACTGAGTTATTTTTATCAATTTTTGTGTTCTGTCTTGCTTTTATTTGAGGAATTTTACCCAGCAAAATGTGAGAAACACATCATACACAATATAATTTGTACAGAGTCAGAAGGTAGAAAAGAATAGGTAGCCGAAGTAAGGAAATAGGCAAAAGAGAGGAGGAAAGGGAGGAAGGAATAATGCAACGGGACTAGAAAAAGTGAAGGAAGGAAGACAGTGTGTTTAAGTAAATGAATTATATGATTAGAATGATATCTTGTAGTACCTTTGTTGAGCTGTAACATTAAATGTCTTCTAACCCAATTACTAATTTCTGAGATTCCTGGAAAATTGTTCATGATCCTTCCGTTTTTTGCTCTATTTCAAAACACTCATTGAAAAGTAAGCCTTCACAGGCATTCACATGCTGAATTATCAACACACTTTATTTATCACTGAAATTAAATTAACAGAGTGAAATGTGAGTAACTACACAGTGAGTAGAATTATTGATGAACAGGTGTCAGTATTGATTTTTTAATGAGCATGCTTTCTTATTGGGAAAGCAGTGCAGTCTATTAACAAGGTAAATTTCAAAAAAATATTTCAAAGAGAAATATAGTGAATGCATATTCAGGCTGAAAATTTTGGTTATGACAAATTCTGTCTAAAATTTAATCGTGAATGAAAACAGTAAGATGTATTCCCCATTGCTTCATTCCTGATTTCAATGCAGCCTTATTAAATTTAAATTTTAAATTTTAAGTCCTTGTAGTGGTATCTTATTTTCTGTATCTTATTTTTCTTTTAATGCAGAGAAAACTGCAGCATAACTTGCTGCTTAATGGTATATTATTTAATTTCATTTTTAAGACCCAGTACACTACTTTTCATCTTAATTAAACTCTAGATGTCATCTGTCTGTATAAAAGTGTATTTTTTCAAGAAGAATAGATTAATTTTAAGTCCTTGTAGTGGTATCTTATTTTCTGTATCTTATTTTTCTTTTAATGCAGAGAAAACTGCAGCATAACTTGCTGCTTAATGGTATATTATTTAATTTCATTTTTAAGACCCAGTACACTACTTTTCATCTTAATTAAACTCTAGATGTCATCTGTCTGTATAAAAGTGTATTTTTTCAAGAAGAATAGATTAAAGATCTAGAACTATTCTTTGTGAAAGGAGAATGCAATTTTCAAGAACATGTTTTAAATTATACCTTCATAAAAAACATTCATGCCAGCTGACTGTCCTGGAGATAGACTGGAGTTGACCATAGGGCATGACTGGGGGCTTCAGAATCCCTGTTGCCCCACAAACCCCCATGCAACCTTCTAGTCACTGCCTGAAATTCCACAGCCTGATTATATTCTCACATGAAATATCTTAATCTTTCTAATTACCTATGATACATATTGGTAACTGAGTAAGCCATTCTACTTGCTGTTGGGGGAAATTCATAAAATGGTTTTGCATTGATATAATATTGGGATGTATAAAAATTACAACTAGAAGAAATGAATGCAAATTGAAAATTATTATGAATAAAGAAGACTTTTTTTTCTATAGAAATGACCACAGGTAATCAGTTTTCAAAAATCTAAAAGTTTTTTTATTTACATATTTTGAGATAGGGTTTCTCTGTGTAAATTAACAGCCTCAAATTCACTATCCGACTGAGTTCCTGCATTCTGAGATTACATAAATACAGCACTGTACAGGCTAAAATTGTATTTGAAAACAGATTTTTTTCTGATTTTTTATATTTTCTTTTTTAATTCGTATTTTTTAAATTTTTTGTGAATTTCCTACACTACATCTTTTTAAAAATTATGTATTCAATAACCACATGAGTATAAGAAGCATTTCATTACAGCATTAACATATTCAATAACAATTTCCAGAGCAAAGATGAATCTCTTTCAATATTGGCTATAAATATTTAGGTTCACAGTTGAATTAATACAGTTATACAATATTGAACTCAGTATAAACCCTGTAAGACATAAAATTGAATGAGGTTTTAACCTTTAAAAAGGATCTCTCATCTCTACTAGTTAACATGAATTTTAATGCTTCCTCCTCAAATGTAACTCATTTTTTTAAAATTTGATTTTTGTTTTGTATTTCATACAGAAAATCCCAAATAATCTTATTCATCTATATATCCACATCCCAAATGACATCCTCCCTTAGTCTCCCCCCACCCCACTGGAGACCATATACTCTGTAATCTTTGTTACTGTCCACTGTGTTGTCTGCCTGCCCATCCATTCCTCAGTGCTTGTCCATCCACAGAATCTAGTCAGCCTACCTAAAGTTCCTTGTTTTAGGAAGATCAGCTCTACCTCATCTAGCAGCAATCTGTTCACAATATTCCTTTAGTCTGCTGTTCATTTTCCCAGTTCTATGCTGGGTTACTGTCTGGGAGTCTCTTGGGCCTCCCTGGCCAACAATTCAAAGGATGGTATCTCCTGTCTGCACTGTTTCTTGTTATGTAGCTTTTAGCTATGCCTAAAGTTCCTTGTTTTAGGAAGATCAGCTCTACCTCATCTAGCAGCAATCTGTTCACAATATTCCTTTAGTCTGCTGTTCATTTTCCCAGTTCTATGCTGGGTTACTGTCTGGGAGTCTCTTGGGCCTCCCTGGCCAACAATTCAAAGGATGGTATCTCCTGTCTGCACTGTTTCTTGTTATGTAGCTTTTAGCTATGCACCTGGACCCTTAAAGAATTATACTGATCCTTTTAATCCTTGGTTATACTTTCCTTTTGCATGTTTACAACCATATAGTTGGCCCAGATAAACCAATTTATTTTTACTCTTAAGGTCATTTGAGGATCTTATCCTCAGGGGTCACATGGCCTTGGGAGGAGCCCCTGGATCCTTTCTTTTGCTAGTTTCATCTATATGAAGATAAGTCAAAGATCCTGCTCGACCATGGCTGGCTTCACTTGGAAGAATGGAGGAAATATTTCCTCTGTGTTGACCCTCCTCTTTGTAGACTGGACACTGGTTCAAGTCCATTTTGTGGGGTCTCCATGGCCTCCTTGATCAAGAGGACAGGTGACACCACAGTTACAGGATATTTTGATTGAGATGCTCATAGTCCCCTAGAACATAGTTGACCAGGGATGGCAAGGAGCAAAAGCTGTCTTTTATGTCCCTCTGGAAAAATTAGTATATGCCTCAAAATATGGCTGTTACATATCCAAGAAGGTAAGTTCCACCATTCTGGTACTTTTAATTACCATGTGCTATGTAGATAAATCTTGGGTACAGACCAAAATTTCTCATATAAACCGTGCCTGGACATGTATTACATTCCTTGAGCTAGTTGTATGTGTAATTTGTCACTAGGTTGTTCAATTAACATGATTCCCTCTGCTTTTTTAAAACTAGCTACGCATCATTTATCTCTTGCATTATCTACCACTTCCACCGTGGTTTCCTCATTTAAAGTGCCCCCATTTTTCCCATTTCTCCCTTAATAATACCCTTCTCCTATGTTCCCACCTCTCTTGAGCTCACTCTTTCCCTTTATCCCCAAGGTTCCTTGTATAACCCTCCCTCCTCTGTCCCCTTAAAATAACCCCATTTTTATTCACATCTCCTTTATTAATGCCTGTTTCCTACTATTCTTCTCTTTCAGATTTTATCTTTTCCTTTACCTCCCTGGTTCCTGTTCATTATCCTGGCTCCTGTAGTTATGTCTGGATACATACTCACTTATAAGGATTTGGTGATAAGATCCACATGTAAAGGAGAACATACATTGTTTTATTTTCTGAGTCTGTGTTACTTCACTTAGTATAACTGTTTCTAGTTTATCAATTTACATGCAAATTTCATGACTTCATCTTTACTGCTGAGTAAAATTCCATGGTATAAATGTACCACATTTTCAGTATCCACAAGTCAGTTTGAGGGACACTTAGGTGCTTCCATCTCTTAGCTATTGTGAAAAGAGCAGCAACAAACATGGATGCAGAAGTGTCTGTGCAATAGGATGAGTTCTTTGGGTATATGCCAAGGAGTGGTGTAACTGGTTCAAATCTTAGGTTCATATGTAGTTTTTTAAGAGTTCTCCACACTGCTTTCCATAGGTGTTGAAAAAGTTTGTAATCCCACCAGCATTGGATGAGTGTTCCCCTTCCCCCACATCCTCACCAACATTTGGTATCATTTGTTGTCTTGAATTAGCCAGTCTGACTAGTGTAAGAGGAAATCTTACAGTGATTTGAATTTCCATTTCCCCAATTACTAATGATGAAAACATTTTAAGATGCTTTTTAGCCATCTTTCTTTCTTTTGAGGACTCTTTGTTAAATCCTTAGCCCATCTTTTAATTGGATTACTTCCTTTCTTGATTCTTTTTTTGAGTTCCTTATATATTGTGGACATTAAACCTCTGTCAGATGTGTTGCTGGTGAAGATTTTCTCCCATTCTGTGGCTTTTCTCTTCACTTCCTTGGTTGCTGCTTTTGATGTACAGAAGCTTTTTAGTTTAATCAGGTCCCATTTGTTGATTCCTAACTTTTTTCCTGAGCAATTGATATCCAGTTTACAAAATCCTTTGCTACACCTATATCTTTTAGGTTATTGCCAAAGTTTTCTTCTAACAGTTTCAGAGTTTGAGACTTCACATTGAGATATTTGATCCTTTTGAAGTTGACTTTTGTGCAAGGTGAAAGAGAGGGGTTCAGTTTCATTCTTCTACAGGTAAAGATCCAGATTTGCCAGCACCATTTGCTGAACATGCTGTCTTTCCTCCAGTGAATGTTCTTGCCCCCTTTGTCAAATATCAGGTGGCTGAAGTTACATGTACTCATATTTGGCCCTTAAATTTTGTTCAATTAATCTGTGGGTATATTTTTGTGCCAGTACCATTTTGTTTTTATGAGTGTATCTCTGTAATAGAGTTTAAAGTCTGGTATAGTAAACCCCCCCTACCCCCGGCATTGCTCTTAGTGATCAGGGTTGCTTTGGCTATCCGAGGTCTCCTGTGCTTCCATATGAATCTTATGATTTTTTTTTCCAACTTTTCGAACTCTGTGAAGAATGTCATGGGGATTTTGATTGGCATTGCATTGAATCTATAAATGGCTTTTTGTAGGATGATCATTTTCACAATATTAATTCTTTCAATCCATGAGCATGGGAGGTCCTTCCATCTTCTGATGTCTTCCTCTATCTTTAAAGATTTAAAATTTTCATTTTGGAAATCTTTAATGTCTTTGTTCAGGTTTATTCCAAGACATTTAATTTTTTTTTGCCTCCACTGTGAAAGGGAGTGTTTCCATGTACTATTTCTCTGATTGCTTGTTATTGGTATATAGGAAGACTGCCAGTTTTTGTAGATTGATTTTTAACCTGCTACTTTACTGAATGTGTTGATCAGTTCTAGGAGTTTTCTGGTGGAATTTTTTGCATCTTTTAGGTACAGTATCATATCATCTGCAAAACGGGATAATTTGATCTCTACTTTTGCAAATTTTGCTCAGTTAATTTCCTTCTCTTGTCTTAATGCTTTTGCAAGAGTTTCAAGCACCTTGTTAAACAGAAGTGGAGATAGTGGACAGCCTTGCCTGGTTCCTGATTTTAATGGGAATGCTTTCAGTTTTTCTCCTTTTATAATGATGTTGGCTGTAGGTGTGTTGTATATGCCTTTAATTATGTTGAGGCATGCTCCCTCCATTTAAATTCCCTCTAGGACTTTGAACATATATGTATGTTGAAATTGTCAAAGGCCTTCTTTGCATCTATTGAGATAACCATGTGGTTCTTGACTTTGAGTCCATTTATATGATTTATGATGTTTTTTGATTTATGTATATTGAACCATCCCTGTGTCTCTGCAATAAAGCTGACCTGATGATGGTGGATGGCCTTTTTGATGTGTGTCTTTATGCGGTTTGCAAGCATTTTGTTAAGAATTTTTGCATCATTGTTCATTTAGGATATGGGTCTATAATTTTCTTTTTAGGTTGTATCTTTACCTGGCTTTGGTATTAGAGTGATCCTGGCTTCATGGAAGGAATTTGGATGTTCTCCCTCCATATCTATTTATTTGAATATATTTAGTAGTATTGGATGTAGATCTTCTTTAAATAACTGGTAAAATTCTACTGAAAATCCATTTGGTCGTGGGCCTTTTTTCTTTTCTTTTCTTTTCTTTTTTTTTGCTGGGATGTTTTGTAGCACTGCTTCAATTTCCTTACGTGTTATGGGTCTGTTTAAACTATTGATCCCTTCTTGGTTTAGTTTTGGTGGTTCTCATGCTTTTAGATACATGTGCATTTGTTTTAAGTTAACAAATTTAGTAGCATATAGGATTTTAAAGCATTCTTTTATAATGTGCTTGATCTTTTTGGTGTCTATTGTGATGGTTCCCCTTTCATCTCTGATTTTGTTGATTTGGAGGTTTTCTTTCTTTTGGTTAACTGGGTTAACAGTCTTTCAATCTTGCTTACCTTTTTAAAGAACCAGCTCCTGGATTCCTTGATTCTTTGTATTGTTTTCTTTATTTCTATTTGATTAATTACTACTCTGATTTTTGTTATTTCTTCTTTTCTTGATTTGCAGTGTTAAGTCATTTATTTGTGTTGTTTCTGATTTTTTAATAGAGGCACTTAGAGTTATAAACTTCTCCCTAAGGACTGTTTTCTTGTTTTGAATATTTTATTTATTATTTTTGTTTTATTTTTATGAGTGTATTGCCTTTATGTATGTGAGTGCACCCATGTCATGCAATGCTGCGGAGGTCAGAAGAGGCTGTTGAATTCCCCTGGTAAGGGTGGGTCATAGCTGCCATGTGGGTGCTGGGAATTGAACCTGGGTCCTCTGCAAGAGCAGTCAGTGCTTTTAACCATTGAGCAATATCTCCAGCCCCATCTCTAAGGACTGCTTTCAACATTTCCCAGAGGTTTTGTTGTGTTGTATTGTCCTTTTCATTTAGTCCCAGGAATACTTTTATTTCTTTCTTAATTTCTCCTTTGACCCATCATTCATTTAGGAGTGTATTGTTTAGTCCCATGTGTTCATGTATTTACTAGGGTTTCTTCTGATGTTGATTTAAACTTTATTGCATTGTGGTCTGATAGAATCCACGGAATTATTTCAATCTTTTTGTATTTGTTGAGGTTTTTTTTGTGCCCCAATATATGCTTAATTTTGGAGAAAGTTCCATGGGGCGCTGAATAGAAGTATATTCTTTGGTGCTTGGGTGGAATATTTGGTAGGTATCTGTTAGGCCCATTTGATGTATGGTATTGTTTAATTCAGATGTCTCTCTCTTAATTTTCTGTCCTGTTGACTCATCTAATGGAGACAGTGGATTATTGAAACCCCCTACTATTAATGAATTGGGATTTATCTGGGTCTTAAAGTCTTGTAGTACTGATTTTATGAAGTTGGGTGCACTAGAGTTTGGTGAATATATGTTTATGATTGTAATATCTTCTTGGTTAATTGTTCCTTTGATCAGAATGAGGTGGTCCTCTTTATCCCTTCTAATTAGTTTTAGTTTAAAGTTTATTTTGTCAGATGTTAGAATTGCTATGCCTGCTTTTGTCTTAGTACCATTAGCTTGGTATATTTTTTCCATCCTTTCACTCTAAGGTAGTGCCAGTTCCTTGAAAGTGAGATGAGTTTCTTGCAGACAACAAAAAGATGGGTTTTGTTTATTAATCCATTCAATTAGTCTGTGTCTTTTGACTGGGGAGTTCATTCCATTGATATTTGAAATTATTAATGAAAGATGTGTATTGATTCCAGTCATTTTTATTTCTGTTCACATTCTGTAGCTGTGCATTTCCACAATTATGCCTTCTCTAAGTTTCTTTTGGTAACCCCTTGAGTATAGTCATTTCTTTCTTTATCTCTTTGTATTGCTTCAAGAACTCTCTGAAAGGCTCATTTTGTGGATGTGAATTCTTTCAGCCTATTTATGTCATTGAAAGTTTTTCTTACCCCTTCGACTATAATAGACATTTTGGCCAGGTAAAGTAATCTGGCTTGGCATTGGTGGTCATTTAGAACTGGGAATACTTTGGACCAGGCTCTTCTGGCTGTAATAGTTTTCACTGAAAAGTTATCTGTAATCCTGATGGTTTTCCTTTATATGTGCCTTGTTTTCCTTTTGCAGCTTTCAGTATTCTCTCTTGTACATTCTTGTATGTTCTGTATGTTTAGTGTTTTTACTATGATATTCCATGGAAAGTTTCTTTTCTGGTCCCATCTATTTTGTTTTTATATGCTTCTTGTATTTGTATGGTCATGCCTTTCTTTAATTTTGCGAAATTTTCTTCTACAATCCTGATGACGATCTGGTCCATACTATTATCCTGAGATTCTTCTCCTTCCTGTATACCTATGATTTTTAAGTTTGGCCTTTTCATGATGTTACACAATTCCTGTATATTCCATTCTTGTGTTTTCTTAAATTTTTCATAGTCTTTGCTTGAGTGGTCTAATTCATCCAGTTTATTTTCCAGTCTTGATATTTTGTTTTCCATTTCATTCATCCTATTGGTGAGGCTTTCTCCTGTTTTTTTCTAATTGGCTTACTGAGTGTTTCACTTCCTTCTTCATTTCAGCCTGAGCATTCTTCAGTTTTTCTCTTTTCTGAATGAACTCAGAAAGATTATCCCTATCTTCTTTCAGTTCTTTGATTTCTTTCTTTGTGTGTTCTTTCACTGAATTCTTTTATCATGTTTAAAATTGTTCTTTTGAGTTCCACGTTCTGTTATCTCTACGGATTTCTCTTTGTATTCCTTTAGAGGACTGATGGAATTTGGTGAGGATGTATTATACTAATTTTTCATGTTATTATTTTTTCTCTGTGACTTTGACATGTGGATTTCTCTTGTAGATTCTGGTTCTTGTGTGAGACTCAAGCCTTTCTATTTGAGTTATTTATCTAATAATATTACTACTTTTCTTTTAAACATATGTTAGTGAAAACAAAAGAGAAAAAAATAGATGGTGCTCAGTAGATTGAGTTCAGTTTCAGCAGTGTATTAGTTGTGAATGTTCTACAAAGACCATCCCCTCCCCATGCCTTTGTTATTGTTCCTTGCTCCACACTATCAAACTGTGCTCTCAATCTGCTTTTTCTGTCTAAGTTCTTGTAGTTCTTATGATTTCTTTGACTACTCTCTATATGTTTCTATGCATAATTGAAGCACTCCAATTCCTGAAAACAAAAAAGAGTCTTACCTCAAGGGCAATAAACCAAAAGAGTATTTTGGATTGTTTTTCCTTTCTGTTCTTGAAAATAATTCATCAGGAGCAAAGAGTCACACCTTTAATCCCATCACATGGAAGGCTTAGAGAAGCAGAAAACCATGAGTTTGAGAGCTGGGTTACATACAGAGTTGAAACGGTGTCTCACAGAAAAATAAATAAATAGTAAACCAAAAGTAGAACAAATAAAAAGAGAGAGAAAAATGGAACAATGAGTAAAAGAAAATCCTCCTCCTATTTTGTATTTAATTTATTCATTTCTGCCAAAAGTTATTGTGTATTTAGTGCATTCTCCACATTAGTACTTCTGTTGTGTAAAAGCTGCTATAAAAGTCTGTTACAATAGGATGAGTTCTTTGGGTATATGCCAAGGAGTGGTATAACTGGGTCAAATGGTAGGTTCATTTGTAGTTTTTTAAGAGTTCTCCACACTGCTTTCCATAGGGGCTGAACCAGTTTGCAGCCCCACCAGCAGTGGATGAGTGTTCCCCTTTCCCCACATCCCCTCCAACATTTGGTATCATTTGTTTTCTTGATCTTAGCCAGTCTGACTGGGGTAAGGTGAAATCTTAAAGTGGTTTAATTTGCATTTCCCTAATTATTAGTGATGTTGAACATCTTTAAAGATGTTTCATAGCCATCTTTACTTCTTCTTTTGAGAACTCTCTGTTTAGCTCCTTAGCCCATCTTTTAATTGGATTGCTTCTTGTCTTGGTTCTCTGTTTTTGAGTTCATTATATATTCCTGTTATTAAACCTCTGTCAGATGTGTCACTGGTGAAGATTTTCTCCCATTATGTGGGTTTTCTGTTTGTTTCCTTGGTTGTATCCTTTGATGTACAGAAGCTTTTTAGTTTAATGAGGTCCCATTTAGCAACAATGCCATATAGGCCATACCTTCTTTTCAGTTGTTGGCCAGGGTGGCCAAAGGGATACCCAGATAGTAACCCAGCATAGAACTGGGAAAATGAACAGAAGACCCCAAAGGAATATTGATGACTGATTACCACTAGATGAGGAACAGCTGACCCTCCTAAAACAATGACCTCTAGATAGACTGAGTAGATTCACCAGAAGCTCAAATAGTGGGGAATGGCTGGGGTGCTGACAACACAGCAGACAGTAGCAGAGATATCAGAGTATAAGTGCTCTAGTAGGGAGAGGGAGGCTATGTGAGGGTGCTATCTGGGAAGTGGGTGTAAAAATAAATAAATAAATAAATAAATAAATAAATAAATAAATAAGAAGTTTAAAAAGTCTGTTACAGCCTGGCGTGGTGGTAAAATAAATAAATAAATAAATAAATATATATTTAAAAAGTCTGTTACAGCCTGGCATGGTGGCGCATGCCTGTAGTCCCATAACTTGGGAGGCAGAGGCAGGCAGATCTCTGTGAGTTCAAGGCCTGCCTGGTCTACATATAGTGAATTCCAGGACAGCTGGGGCTACAGGGAGACACTGCTTCCAAAAGACAAAAAAGAAAATCTGTTGCTACACTATTTATGTCATTTAACCATGGTCCCTGGTTGGCAGGAGCCCTCTGCTGGTGCATGCAGCTTCTGCCTGGCTCACTGGGTTCAAATGTCCACTGCAGCCTTGCCAACAGTGCTCTCAACTGGTACCTCACTTTTCATCTTGTACAAATAACCTTCCAATAACTTACACATATTTCAATAGTGGAAACCTCAGGGAAACATTTCAGGAGAAACAATGTAAAAGCTACCAAGCTCCATAACTTTCACAGTGTCACTTCAGGCCCATTTTATTGGTCTCAGAAAGTCATGAGAATATTCCAGATCAAAGATAGAAGTTCAGTGATACTGAGAATCAAACTCTGCTCCTTGTGTCAAGAAAATGCATGCAATTGTAAATCATCATATGAAGTAAATTAAGCAAAGCACATAATGAGAATTATTGTATATTTTTATTACTTATGAGTCCTAGAATTCTCATATAGAAGACATTAAAACAGAAGAGAGATTAGGAAATGGAAGGACACTTGGCAGGAAGAGAAAACAAAGCGCACACTCAGGGGAGGAAATGAGAAAGTGCCAAATATGGTAAAATAACACGTTATTTGAAAAAGAATTTCCTTTATGAAATGCAAACTGTAAAATTAATGTATATCAGTAAAAACTGTAAGAAGAAAAAAAAAAGAGTTACAAACTACCTGTTACGATCTTTAATACAAAAACATAATTACATTCTGTTGTCTGTTTTTTCCTTTTCTTAGTATGTTGTCTATTGGACAATAGAAATTTATTATGTTGCATGTATTAGAGAATCAAACAAAAATACTCTACTGCTACTAATTTAGTATTTATTCCTTACAATAAGTACTTACATTTCATTCTCAAAATCCATTACTTTAACTGAAAATATTTTATAGTAACAGTACAAGATACTATAGAAGATAGTTAATAGAGAATAGGTGAAATGCTGGGTCAGAAGACAGCAAGTAGATAAAAAAGAGCAATTTCTCTCCATCGCGATGACCTGGGTTCAATGTCCTGATCTTATATGTTACAACTTGTATGTAGTTCATAGAAGTTATTCCCTGATCTCCTCATGTGCACTGTGGCTTGGCACACCCCCCCCCACACAGATGCATAGACACACACATGCAAATACACACACATAGCTAGATTTATATATATACATAAAGATACACATAATTCATAAACGGTAAGAAAGTGAAAAGCAGAAGTGATAACTCAGTAGGAGTATTATCTGTAAGGTAAGGAGCGTCAATCCATATAATCTGACTGAATAAAAATGTCAGGCGCATGCTCTCTCTTCCACAATTTGCTTTCCTCATGCCTCCAGGTGGCCCATATAATCCAGAACATCAGCCTGCCCGGCTCTTCCTTTTCCTTTCTATTTAACCAGGCAGGCATGCTCCTCCCTACCTTATCCTACCCCTCTTCTGGGACTTCCCTCTCCTGCCCATAATATAGTCTTTGTTCTTCTCAACACTTAGGTTGTCCATCTATTCTGAATTCTCACTTTTCTGAGATGCTGGGTTGGACTCTGCCTCCAGACTGTCTAGCTCCTCTAAGATATCACATCCCCATGCATCAGACTAGGCCCACTCTTTTACATCCTATAAGCTACAGGTACTTCAAGCAATCCCAGGTAGACCAAAGCAAGTCTTGGTATGTACTGTGTATTTTCACGCATATATTAGTGAAGAAGATATGAAATGTAATCCATATATGTAAAAGGAGAAGAAACTTAACTTTGTACTCCATAATTCATATATATTTGGGAGCTCACATGGTACTAACAGGAGAAAACATCTACCAAGGTCATTATTGGGTGAGGATAAAAAAAAACCCATTTGACCTTTCATTCTTGCCATAAGAATCCAAGTGGAGTTTATAAATTATTCAGTAGCAGGGAGGAAGATATGGAGTCCATCACATAAGCCCACATTTTGTTTGGAAGCTGGAGATACAATCTCATATACATGACACAGAAAGTAAAAGATTTTCCTAAATTCATACTATATGGTGGACATATAAATATAATCTATCCTTAATGATATATAATAAATATTCAGTTAATTGTGGTTTTGTTATGTGTGCATGCTACATATACAGAGAGAGAGAGAGA
>NW_008347577.1:15724-17945 GCF_000622305.1 Nannospalax galili | reverse complement strand
CAAGGTGTTTATATATATAAATTATGATTTAAATATATGTGGAGAAATGGACTTCAGATTTTATTTGCCTTCTTTTTAGATATAGTTAATAAAAGGATTCTTTCATACATTCTGTCCTTCTGATATCATCATGCTGACTGTATCATTCCACAACTTTCCACATGACTAATCAAAGTATAGTTTCATTCAAAAGATCAATATTTATCACTAGTTTGCTTAACATACATGCAATAGAGTTTCAGAGTTAGAAATAAGAATTGTTTTCAGGGAAAGTTTTCATATAATACTCAGCATACTCAATTAAATTTGAACTTCAGATGCATAATGACTGTTTTATTGCCAATATGCCCTGCACAATGCAGGAGATATACATATTTTCAAAAAGGACATAATAGAAAAAAATAATACAAGTTGTGGCTAATCAGGCATTTTAATTTAACTGTATTAAATATTTGTATTTACTAAAACTTGATTTCAAAGCACTCATTGTCACATGGTTGCATAAACTAAATATATATATATATATATCAATTATGCCTTCAATACCTTGTCCACTCGATAATGACATTTGCTATAGAGTGGACAGAGTATTAGAAGCATACTTGACATATATTTATTGCGGGAGGCCACCCTGCAATGTGACTCGGTTCCGACCAGCAGAACTTCCACGAAGTACCTGGATTGGGGGGTGTGGATGTGGATGAGGCAAGGGGCAAGAGTAATGGAGACAAGACAGTGCTCTGATCAAGTCTCGTTTATTGCAGCTCAAGCATGGGGTTAAATAGAGAATGAAAACAAAGGAGCAAGGAATGAGCAATCACATCAGTCAAGACACAGGGGCCCTGATGTACTCTAAGGGAGGAATCTACTGATAAACAGAGAACAGAGCTATTCATATTTACTTGAAAGGAGAACAAGGCCACGGGCCAAGGTTGTGAGCCCCGGCTGTGAGCCAAGGTTTTGGGCCAAGGTTGTTGGCCCCGGCTATGAGCCAAGGTTGTGGGCTCTGTCCTGTGCCCGTGGGAGGATGGTGGGCAGAATGGAAAGTCACCAACTCAGGTCTGTCAGCAGTTTTGAGAAATGGCTGTGCCTACTGCTCCCAACAATTTATGTCATCCTTGTCAGTCTTCTGCCTGACATCCTTCATTGATGCATTGTCTCTTCAAGCAAAGTTTAAATGCCATGACTCTTAAAGACTTGGTGTATGTTATCAATTTCTCTTCTTTCTTACAATACCAAATAATTTGCCATTCCACAGTTTTCAGGTCTCCTGTTATACATTTGTCTAAATTGTTACCTCTGACCAAAATAATGACAGGCATAATCTTGTGATCCAAAATATTTAATTATTTGTGTAAGTGTAGTTGAGAGTTTTCCAAGCTCTTTTCCTAGTTCTCTCTGTACTATGCATTGATCATATCATTTATTCTGATATTTACATAGACATTAGGCTCTAGAGAGGGATATGTGTGTGTATATATACATATATTTGTAAGATACATTTGCAATATATATACATATATTTCAAATATTACCTATTATGTGATTGTAAACTATTTAAAATGCAAACACAAGAAAAAACAAAATAAAGGATCATTATTGCATAGAAAAGATAGTCTAGAAACTGGCCTGAAACGTTGTATTCATTGAAATTAGTAGGTAACAGGGCTGCTTTTTCAAATATCAACAAGGATATAAAACAACAAGTAGCTTGCAAATTTCCATGTATGTTCACTAGTATACATTTTCTCTTTTACAAGCATTTTCTAGTTTCATTATATGGAAATTTTTGTACTTAAACATAAATTTATCTCATCTCCAAGGGAGCTTTGATAAAAAGGAAATCTCATTAACCTTTGGTTTACAACAACCTTAGGAAAAAATTTTATACTCCTAGAAGAATAAGAATCAAGGGGAGCTGGCCAGGTGTCACAGTGTTCAAGTAGATGGTTTTTGTGATCCAGAGAGTACTCTGCATTTTAGGTCTAAATTTTACATCATCAGTGCCCCAAATCAAACTAAAACTCTGAAACACATATCTTCCTAAATATAAGCCATGTAAACCATTACCATCATTTTATACACAGTTACTTATAATATGAAAATAGTTGCTTTTTACTTAAAATCTTATAATTGAAATGTGTGGGAAGGTAATTGGCAGAGTAATAATGCGAAGAAATATAAATTTTCATTTCCACATTCTTTTTTTTTTTTTTTTTTT
>NW_008347577.1:13904-15689 GCF_000622305.1 Nannospalax galili | reverse complement strand
CCTGGAACTCACTATGTAGACCAGGCTGGCCTTGAATTCACAGAGATCTGTTTGCCTCTATCTCCCAAGTGCTGGGACTACAGGCGTGCACCACCGCACCGGGCTCCAAATTCTCTTAATATAGACAATATTTATCACTTAAAATCATCAACAATAATTCATTTTATTTTTTCGATAATATAATTATCTATAAAATTAATATTAGCTTTTGTTGGTAGACTATAATTTCTTAATATTTCTGAATATTTTTTTCTTATGTGATATTTTTCTAAATTTTTAAGTAAATTTCACTTGCTAATAATTAATTTTCTAATGTAAAACAAAGAAAAGTGTTCTAGAGTGTATGTTGAAGGAAAATAGAATTTGGAGTTTCAGTTTATTAGCTTCATTTCTTCAGCATGTTTATGTGGATTCTTACCAATTGCGCAGAAACCTCCCAAAGTCAGCACAATTATAGATTTTCTTCTAGGTTAATTCTTTTCTAGCCACTCTCACCCACTTAATGAAAGACCTATTACAGCAGAGGACTAAAATAACGGGGTTATGAATGATAGTTGGGAAAGATTTAGCAAGATATCCTAACTATATTCAGCCAGAATAAATCACGAGGATGATTTTAATCTCATTGCAGATTAGAGCATTAGAGTTTTTTGTGAGCATTCTGACCTTTGTATTTAGGTATGTTACAAAGTCTTCAGTTGATATTGTTGAGAGTCTTGCAACTGGTGGTTGTGCATACTAAAATGAAAAAATGACACCTGAAACTTAACATTGCACATGGTGAGGATTTCCATAAAGGATATAAAGGAGAGTGATGAGATGAAATTTTATTCTGCAGCTTAATTTTAAAGAACAGGTAAAGCAAGAAATGGTCGTTCGACAGATATAATATTTTGAATATTCTCATAACCATTATATAATTTTCCTACACAGATTCTCATTCGTTTCTTGTTCTAAAACATAAGCTTATTCTTTCACATATTTATGAAAAAATATTAATTATGTTATACATACATTTCTGTTTTATGTAGTTTTTTCATTGTTGACCAACACAAAGTCTCATTAATACTTTACAATCATTTTAATTTTTCATACTACATATACGAAAGGAGATTTATCATTTTTGGTATGTAAATTAATCAAAAATGTCCAAATAACTCAAATATGTTATTATCATTATTCATGTCAAATAATTTAGCAGAGAAACTAGTTAATATTTGGTTTGTGACAATTTTTAAGAAGTTTTTGTTATGGTTTTGTACAGTTCACACCACAGTTCTTAATCAAATATCAGTCCACTCCCCTGTCTATGACCACCCCTCAACCCCCCACGCACACACTGGACCTCATGTATTCCCCAATACATGTCAAGTCCTATTCAGTCAAGCTTTTGTAGTGAGATGTCCTGCAGTTCAAATTCATACCTTGGAGTCTAATTAGTCTATCTAGAAATCACAGGTAAGGCCTACTCTCCCACACCCAGTGGTATCAGTCTCCAATAATTCCCAGACTAAGGCTGACTCACCACCCATTTCCCCCCTTCACTCTGTGCTTTTGTCTGATTGCATTGGCATGGGTTCTGTGCTGGATGCCACCATTGCCATAAGTTGTAATAATTTTTAATGACAGAATGGTGTTAGTAAATGTACAGCTAAGATCGCTGATAAAACTTTCATTAATTTTGTCACGAATTGAAATATTTCAATATTTATTAATTTTGCACATTATATCAATAAGAGTGTGTACTTAATGAAAAATTAAAATTATAATTGAAAATTTCAAATT
>NW_008347577.1:11660-12253 GCF_000622305.1 Nannospalax galili | reverse complement strand
AATGTACCTTTTCTTCATTTATTTTGTTTGTATGTCTTGTTCTGTTTAATTGTGCTGTCAAAGGCAATGGTTTGTAATTGTACAGCAGACTTTATTTTTACAAAAAGAGAGAAAAGTAACAGATTTTAATGTTGGATAAACTATGTTATATATTTAACACTGGCTTGTTGCTTCACCTAAATCTAAGGATCTTCTTGGTGTTGACAGTTGACCTCATGACACAGTTATGTGTGCAAAATGTTATGTTTTTAAAGTATTAAATGCTGAATTTAAATGGTTAAAAATCTGTGTTTCATACACAACTAACTAAAATGGGCATCACTACCAAAATTTAAATTGGTTTGAATTTTATATAAAATGGTTATGCATATGCACTACAGAATTGCATGGGAATGGATGTTTTCAATCCCTCTCTAGGGAATCAGTACAGTTATCACATAGTTATAGATATATTTAGAAAGAATTCTACTTTAAGTTCTCATGAAATCATATTCAGTCATCACCTTATAGAAACATCAGTACTCCAAGCAAATTAATTTCATGCCAACACAATAAAATATCATTTCTTGGAGAAAAAATATTTTGAAAGGACT
>NW_008347577.1:10144-11243 GCF_000622305.1 Nannospalax galili | reverse complement strand
TGCAAATACTTCTGTGGCCAAACTCTGTTCTTGGAGAAATGGGGCCTTTCTTGCCTTTATAATTAAATCTTATGCTATAGTCAGTATAAAGGCGAAGTAAACATTCGCTATTACCATTGTTGTGAATATAGTTATATTGCTCAAGATTTCAAGATTGAGCTGCTCAACAGTCTTGAATCTATACTATACCAACAACCAGTTCCTACTCACAAATTTGGTCTGAGGTTGTGTTTATATCGTGAAGTTTAAAGAAAAGGGAATGTATCAATTGTTTTTTTGGTTATTAATTTCAGAAATATCCTAAGCCTGATTTCAAGACTCACCAAGTATTGTTGCATCAAATAGAATAATTGTAGTTATTATATGATCATAGTTCAATGGCCCATTTGTTTAAAAGCAAAAGCCTTGGGACTACAGATATGACTCCATGATTAAGATCAGATGCTGCACTTGTAGAAGACTGAAATAGGGCTCCTAGGACCCATATAGGGCAACTTACAACCCCCTGCAACTCCAGCTGTAAGGGATCTGAAGGCCTCTTTGGCCTACATGGGCACTCCATTCACATGCAGAAACCCACAAACAGATGCACACAAATAAGTAAGAAAACCAGGATGTTTTTATAGAATTAAATCAAAAGTCTGGATGTTTTGATTTGATTTCATAACTTCATAATCAATTTCTGAAAAATATTTGAATAATTCATCTGGCTATCATGGTATTTGAAAACAGAAAGCTTAATTAAAATAGAATAATAAAAATTTTTCATTTAAATGAGCATACCATTACTTAGAAATGGCCTACCATATCAGTCATTGATTGTAATTCCTATAAATATTATTTTGCCATATGAGAGAACATATTTTAAAATATTAACAAGAAATAGCACATGTTGATTTTTACAGACACTGTCTATGTGGTAGATAGGAACCATCATAGACTCATTCATATACTTAATTTTTTCTAATTTATGTTTTAAATGAATTAAAAGTTTAAGGTAACATAATAAGTGATATATATAAAACACATATATATGTTATATATATTATGATATGTATATATAACTTATCAATATTTTCTCCACATGTAATTATAATAT
>NW_008347577.1:6140-9142 GCF_000622305.1 Nannospalax galili | reverse complement strand
TTTAGGTTCACAGTTGAATTAATACAGTTATACAATATTGAACTCAGTATAAACCCTGTAAGACATAAAATTGAATGAGGTTTTAACCTTTAAAAAGGATCTTCGTTTTATTTTAAAATATACTGTTTCATACAGAAAATTCATTTTTAATGCTACTAACACTAAGATGTTTGCACGTGTCTCTAATCTCTATGTATCTGATTATTGCTAGTCACAGTCAGTTACTTTCTGAGATCCACCTGAGCACTGATACAAATAAATGGTTTACTTTTCCACATTTGTCTACTCTAATGCATTTTAGTTAAAATGTGTTGTATTTTGTGTATAGTACCTATCGTAGACAAATTGATAGAAACAATTCTACAGGTCTGCTGTTTTTCACATTTTAGTGCTGTGTTTGTTTTACCTCTTCGTGTTGATTATCCTTAAGGTTATAGAATAAAATTAAGCTTATCAGAAAAATAAAATATATTTAAAAGAAAAAGTTAGCATCTAGTGCTACTGTGTCCCACAGGTTCTTCTCCATTGACCCACACTACTTCCACTGGTGAGTTAGAGGAGCATGACAGGACTGCCACTGGTGCTCTTGCTGTTGCTAGCACACCTGCAGATGTTACTGTGTCCAGTGTTACAGCTGTCACCATCCATAGACTTTCTGAGGAACAGCGAGTGGAAGTTACGAATCTCAGAAATTCAGGTCTGGACCCCAACACATCCAAGGATGGGCTCTCTCCTCTTCAAGCAGACACAAAGAGTACAAGGAGAAGACCATGAAATGCTGAACAGATAGAAAGAACTAAAGAACTTGCAGTTGTTACTCATAGGGGTATTGGATGTTATTTTACTTGTGCCCATTTAGTTATAGCCCAAGCTATCTTTTGGTGATGGTTCTAATTAGAGAATGAGCTGATAGACAGCCAAGCTGTAGGAAATGAAAGAATTTGAAGGAGATGAAATGCAGATAGTCAGTGTCAAAATTTTAAGAATTTGAAAGCATGGAGATAAAAAATGAATCAATGTATTATGAAATGATGCAGTTGGAGGGCCAAAGCAGGAAGGAAGAATTGATAAAAAATACATCACAAATTACTTTTAAATGCTTAATATTTGTTACATGCCAGCTACACCTGAGAGGTAATAGAATAAAGTAGCCATTTTCTAGAAATAATGGAACATATATGCCCAAAAAAGACTTATACCACGTAGGAGTTTAACATATTTGCATGAAGTTTTATGGTAAAACATATGTTAATTTATTCTTGAGAAAAAAGATAATTTGGAGAAAACAGAAAAATCTCTGGTTATTTTTTGTATCATTAATTTTTTTCTCCAAATTAGCTATTGGTTGACATAGAAAATGGTCCAAACTTTAAGAAAAATACAGTAGGTATTGATTGATTTTTATGGCTCCAAACAAAATATCCAGTAACTTCATAGTATAATTTTAGATAAAACCCAAATCATACCATCAATTTCCCACTCAGATTTAGTGGACATATTGAAGGAATAAAATATGACCTCCAATTCTTTCTCATGTTTTTAATCTGGATGTGTTTTATGTAATACAGTTATGTAAGGTTTATACACACAATGACATAAACATTAGAACAACAACAAAAAACAATGATAAGCACCCAAGAAAAGAAACCAAAGCCTCGTTTCCTAGTTGATAGAAAATACATCTTTGAAGTTTATTTCCATTTGGATTTATCCTGAAAGTAGTCATTGTGATTCTATTAAATGATATTCTAAATTAAATTTTAGCGTATAGTCTTCATTGTCTTATTCATTTCCTCCCATTCTACCATGAAGATTGCTACTAATAATAGCAAAGAATATGATCAAAATACAATGTATCAAATATTCAAAGAATTAATAAAAATGGTTGTTAATAAATCACATTAAATATTATATTTAAATATACTTAATAAAAGCTTCTTCTTAATACTAGGAATATAAATTGATTTATGTTGAAATATTAATTAAAGAAATTTTTGTACTTTCATTAGACAATTGCATAAGTTAGTATTGGCATATTACCCCACAATCACTACATCACTCAAAAAACAGAAACAGGGTAGCTTATGAGGCTTATTGGAAAAAACTATAGCACAAATAAGGTCTCACCTAGGTTTCTTATTTTGTTTTTTGTAAGAAACTTTGGAATTACAAACTAATATTTTGTTGAACTTATAGTATTCAGATTGGAAAAAGTAAATTTAGTAGTAAATTATTAGCTTCAATAAGTGAAATGGAAAGTGTTTTCATATAAAATCAACTGTTCATGTAAATATTAAACACCAAGAGAATTTACTTGATAGGATAGGAGCCTAGAAATTAATTTTTGACCCCATTTCCAAGCTTATCTCATGTAACTCTCACAGTCACTATAGTTTGGGGACAGAGGTATTTTTGTTTGTTTCGTTTTTACCAAAGAGAATATCTTTTATTTTGCCAAACACACCATGTATTCTTCCAAGTCCTATTTTTATGTTTTTCCAGCATCCTTTTATCTAGAGAACTATAGTTCACTTTCAAATATTAAATTGTTATTTTTAGAATGATTAGACTGGCCACTCATAACTTGATATTCTGACATGCATATGCAAATCACAGCCATGAGACTCATCCTGTGAAATCACAGAATCTCTTGGGATATGATGTAATGTGAAAGGAGGTTCTTATCCATGCTGCATTCCTACTTGCTAGCATATTCATGGATGTATTAAGAAAAGGTCTATTAACCTAGTAAATATTTACAATGTGAGTTGTTCAAATTACTAATAACTTGAAACAATCATATTTGTTATAATAAAGTGACTATGCTTCAAATTAAAGGTAACTTTGTGATTTATTTTGTAAGTATTTTGACAGTTTTATTAAAAATTAGCTTTTCAGCCTGGAGTGGTAGCACACATCTCAAATCCCAGCATTTGGGAAGCACAGGTATTTGAGTCTCTGTGAGTCCCAGGCCAGTCAGGTCTACAAAGTGAATTCCAGGC
>NW_008347577.1:5036-5926 GCF_000622305.1 Nannospalax galili | reverse complement strand
TATAAAGTCAATCAATTTCATTTGAACCAATATTGAAATGGTACATTAGATGTTACTTTGCTAAGGTTAGTTTCTCCCTATAGCATACACATTGGAGAGTTTGCTGGAGTGAAGTTTCCTCTGATGTCCATGACATCAACATATTTGTGATATGCCAGTTTGCTAATTTTCATGATTTTCAGTATTTATTTTGCACTTTTACTTTTAGTCATTTTAGCATTACAAGTTACTAATTTGTATATTTTAAAGAACTTGAGGAAATTACAGCATTTTATTGAAATCAATGTTTATGACACAAAATATCAATGAAAACTTGTATCATATCTGTGTATCATATATGATACTTGAGTGTGTGTGCACTTAAAGGCAGGCGTTTATTCATGGAAAATCAATTTATTTAACATGTATATTTCTATAAATAATAGTTCTGAATTACTGATTACCCTTAAAACATGAGATATTTATGAGGGGTCCTTAAATTCCTTTTTAAAGTGGAAATTCAACACATTTTCTTATGTGACATAATTTACTTTTGAGTTGTGCTAAGTAAAAGAAAGCCACCATCAACACTGAGTTCAGGGGTCAGGGAAAAAGGCTGAGTTCATGTGCCCTACACTCCTTGCAGAGCTCTCTGATTTTGAGCATTCAGTCTAGCACCCATACTACAATTGAGAAACTGAGTTGACATTTCACAGAGGATTATATAAAAAATCATAACCACAGTTGCCAACATAACTGTTTAGCACATGCCAATTATTCCATATCATCCATCAAATTTGCTTAACTCTTGCCATGAATATGGTATTACTAAAAAAGGATAAGCAGTAAAATCTCTGTCATTGAGTGATCTACACTGGAATTATTGTAAGAAACACTGTGATACTGTATTT
>NW_008347577.1:624-4934 GCF_000622305.1 Nannospalax galili | reverse complement strand
TTATTATATACATTCTATACGTGTATAAATATTTCAAGCAATAAATAAAAACATTTTAATTCAGTTGCTTATAATTAAAAACTCATCGTTACATTTAAAATTCATTATAATTGTTCACTTTATCAACTATGTCTTTTTAAATAATTTCAGAATATTCCTTTAGAATAATTTTTCCATCTACCTGTAAGGCCTACACCTCCATAATTTAGTTCTAAACAATTTCAAGGTTTATTTAAACTAGAATGTATATAATAATATGTTAGAATATAGTGTCTCCTATTTTTTTATTTTTTGGAGAAAACAACATCATTATAATTTGCAAGAGCCTTTTGGAGAGCCTAGAAATCATAACTATTTACTCATTAATTCATTCATTCTCATTCATTCAAAATTCATTTAATAAAACTTTGTATTAAGACAAAAATTATAAAGATAATTGAGTGTTGTTCCTGAAGAAATTATATTTCATACCATTTAAAAATAATGATTAAACATGATATATTTGATAGATGTTCATTTTAATATTTTCTTCAAGATTGTAGCAAAATAGTAATTTTATCATTTTTCTATATGTTAATACTTATTTTCAGCTGTTAATGAATGCTCTTGGTGCTTGTTTCTCTAAATATTAATTCTCCATATACTGCCCTAGAAAAGGTCTCTACACTTATGCATAACAATTCTTATAAATCCCATTCATTTTACATCCGAGTATAATAGTGTGGAGTCAATTATGTCTTATGACATTTCTTATATATTATTACCATTTGCAGCCCTTATTCATAGTATATTTAATGCTGAGTTCATATTAATAGGGTGGTATATTGCTTAGTAAAGCTTTATTTAATTATGTATCACAAAGAATTCATATCAAGCAGACAATTAAAACTGACGTTTAAAGGAAAACTAAGTTTAATCATCGCTTTAAAAACTATATTAATTTTCAGCTTACATATAAAAATTACTGTTTAAGCATAAAACAATTTTTTTAGAGTCACAAATTTTATTAGAGATAAATATCATATTTTATGGTTTTAAACTTTATGTGCTTAACCCGAGGCTTGCTGAGCTGCTTCACCATCAAACCAAGCAGTTTAATTCAGGAATATCAGTCAAGGACAGTGTTGTCTTTCAACAAGAAATTGGTCTAAGAGTCTGAGGTAGGCTTTCTAAAATGAAACATTGCAGCTACCAGTGGCAGACAACTGGAGCATGGCAGTAATAGTACTGGATTGAATTTAGTTCCAGTATACATAGTTTATTGTTTCCTTATTTACAAAATCAGTGTTGATAGCTACTTCAAGTAAGCTCATCTTAATATATACAGAATTCAACAAAATGGCTGAAGCATAAGGTTGTTAGAAGACATAGCTGAGTTGTACCCATTTTCTTATAGAAGCCAAGGCTTTATTTTTTGAAAATTTTGTGTCATATATTAGCTTGGCATAATTAGTATAGAAAAAAACTCCACTGTGTTGAAATAATATACTGATAAATGTCCATCAAGGAATTGATTAATAGGGTTCTATTGCAAATTTTATATTTTTCTAATCATGTGATGGAGTAAAAGGCAATATGGATCCTGTTATATGATCAAAGGAAACGTTGTAGGGTAAGATGGTACAGAAAAAGATATTTTCCAATTATTGGAGGAAGAATGACCATGAATTGAATGTAGGTGAAACTTGGAATTGAATCATGTGTCATTCATTGTTATATGTAAGACAGATTAAACAAGTATTCTACATAGGTTACAGAATTTACTGTATGGAACCACAGCATTTTTATTAGGAACACTGTTATAAGAATTAATGTTTTTTTAGTGTGAATGCTTGCTGATCTTCCTGATTTTCAAGAGGTGAAAACATTCACACACTGGGTTTGGAGATGGCTTAGGGAGAAATAAAGTTTGTAAGGCCTGAATTCAATTCCAAGTTCCCACATGGTGGAAGGACAGACCCAATTCCTTTAGGTCGTTCTCTGACGACAAATACCAAGGCACACATGTGCACATCCACTGGTATACACATACAGAGAAGCAGAGAGGGAGAGAGAGAGGGAGAAAGAGAGAGAGGTCAACTACCAAATAGATAGATGAATACTTGTAAAAAAAATCAGAGGTTGATTGCCAGATGAATTGAGTATTTAAAAACTTTTTCTGAACATTAAAGAATTCTTCAATAATGTGCTTTTCCTTTCACTACTGATTCTAAACCTTCTGATTCTATCTGATGATATCAAATATTAATTTTGGTCTTACCCAACATTCTATGTTTTCTCTTGAAAACTGAGCTAACTAATGTGCTTATGTTACTGATTATGTAACCTTAGAACTGGTCTAAAAGCAGTCATGGAAGCGGTTGCTATTACCATCAAGAAATTTAATGTTTGGCAGTGTGCTTATGCTAGAGTATGTGAATTTAATCACATGTACAATATTCTCTGGGCCCGACACACATCTGTGCCTCAAATGGAACAAAATTCCAAGTTGGGGCTCAACCATAGCTTTCCTTTTAGCACATATTACTCCTAAGTGTGGGTGAATGTGTTCTTGTTAACTCACACACGCTTTTATTACTCTAATTGTTCTCATTTGCTTAAATTTCCTCTTTCTTTTCCTTGATTTTAATTTTTCTCATTCTTCTTTTTCTTTCTTTTTCTGTTTTACTTCAGCTCTCTCATGTTCTCTCCTTTTCACCAGTTTCTTTCTTCATCTCTTTCTATTTGTGGAATATACAGTATTGAAGAAAGCTGAGAAAATTGTACTTCATTAAATTTATGCTCAAACAGAAAAAAATTCCATGGATTATAACTCAAGTAGTTATCTAATAGCTTTATGTGATGTGAAGATATTACAACTGGGCTTTGCGATCTAAGTGTAAACAACTTGGTTTGGTAGGTTTGGTAGGTAGTCTCTGAAGTCAAAGCAGAAACTGAGACCTAAATCAAAGAAAGTGACAGGCATGCTGTTCGATGTTGTGAAGTCAGAGAAAAGAAGAAAAACAGAACTTGAATCTGTACATTATCTAGAGTTTGAATTTAATATGGGGAAGAAAAGAAAAAGAAAAGGACAAAGAATAGTAAGGCCTATGATTCCTGGATCTCTGCACAGGGTAGAATGATGTGGGAGTGCAAAATGGGGTGGAGAGTACATTATTTGACCCAAGCCCTTTGTACAGAACTTTATTTAATCTAATTCACTGGGAGATATGGCTGGGAGAAGATGCTATCTAATGTAAAGAAACAACATTAGCAAGAATTTGAAGAACTTTAAAATAAATAGGAAAAAGGTATGTTAGAAAAACATACAGGAGTTCAATGAGCAGTTGACAATGGCTTGACGTCGGCATATTACACTATGGTTCTCAAACATCAGTGTGGATGGAACCATCTCACTGACATGCTCAGATGCTTATGGTGAATGATGGTGCTACAGGTGGGTTCCATATTTCTTCATTTCTAGGTTTTAATATTATGTTGGCTTATAATAGCATTTGAAAATAATTAGCTCATACGACAAACAATAAATTTAGATTATGTAGGTATGATGCTAATGTTGGGCTACTCCGGACTCTGAGAGACTCTCTAATTTTCTGCATCAACTTTAATGACAATAATTATGTTATCTTGACTGAATTACCTTTTAATATTAAGTATAATTTTACTAGAAGGATCGGTGAACAAATAGACCTCTGAAATGTTAAATCATGGACAATAGTAAAACATAGTGTAAAAAGATGCAAAAAATATTACCAAATAAATATTATGAGTAGATAATCAAATATTTTATTTTTAAAAAATTATTTTATGTGCATGAGTATTTTGCCTACATGTATTTTAAGTGCACCCATGTGTGCAATGCCCCTAGATGCCAGGAGAGGGTGTTGAATCTTCTAAAATTGGAGCTAAGAATGGTTGCTAGATGCCATTTGGGTGCTGGTAATTGAACCTAGATTCTCCGTAAGAGTAGCAAGTGCTCTTAATAGCTGCACCATCACTCCAGCACCTAAACATTTTACTTCATATTTGTATTCAAATTGCTTACATCTGCTTGAATTTCAGGTCCTTCTTTGTGAGACTAAATAAAGTATCAATTTCCAGAGAATCTTTAAAGTATAAATAATTGCAGATGGGAAACTATATAATTTAGAAATATCTAGTTACATATGATTTTTGTAATATATGTATACTACATTATTAAAGGTGTAAAATCTTCAATATTGGTATAGTAAATACTTAAAACAAACAGGAAATTCTCTAAATTTGGGGGACTATTTATATAAATTTGCTGTATATTACACAGTCCATCC
>NW_008347577.1:0-440 GCF_000622305.1 Nannospalax galili | reverse complement strand
TATTTGTGATATCAAAGCAATTATCATTCATAATATACATAGAATTTTATAATTCTGATGTTTTAAAACGTTTAGCAAGTTGATTCTTTGGGAGAAAAGAGAGAAAAAACTATGTCATAATTTACTTGTTAACAGGTTTATGCACATTTTAAAGTTACATAGAAATATTTTGAATGTTTGTAAGCTTGTATGATGATCTGAATGAGTGAATATTATTTTGTTTGCAAATGAAAAAATCTACAGCTAACTTTTTCATCATTTTAATCCAATGTTACCTTTCAAACAATACTCTTGAGATGGTTGTATGCAGATCTCATATTTCTGATGCCTCCATCTTATGTTTCTCATAGGCTATCTTTAAGGAAGGCTAAATCTTTCTGCACTAACTCAATTGTCCAGAAAAGTGGTTTCATTTAATAATGCTATTATTTCAGACTTTT
>NW_008347576.1:10090-18598 GCF_000622305.1 Nannospalax galili | reverse complement strand
AGGATAAAATGGAACAGGACGTGGTGGTGCACACCTTTAATCCAAGCACTCGGGAGGCAGAAGCAGATGAACCTCTGTGAGTTCAAGACCAGCCTGGTTAACATAGTTCCAGGTCAGCTGGGGCTATGGGAAGACCCTGTCTCAAAAAAAAAAAAAAAGACCAAAAAAAATAAATAAATAAACAAATAAACAAATAAAAGCACTATATTCTCACAAACTTCCCTGTCTATTGCAGATTATATGATCTACAAGGACACAATGCTGTAAAGGAAACCCCTACTGCTGGGTGTTACAGATTTAAATGGGTTAAGAATCGGCGGTGGAGGGGAGTCAAAGAGGAAAAAGTGTTTGTTGCTGTAAACTGTCAATAAAGCTAAGCCCAGAGGTAAGATAACAGGACTGAAGGCTTTTTCAGCAATATACATCCATTCTTCAACAAAAACTTCAGGGAACCTAGTCATCTTTTAGCAGCACAGCATAGGAACCTTTCTTGTCCGTGAGAACTGAACTTGTCTCTTTCCCTATACAGAAGCCCCACGTTACTGAAAAGTCATACCACACACAGCAAACACATAAACACATCAGTTTATCTGAGTATTTATGGAAAGCAATCAATATTGTCAAAGAAATGGATTATTTGTGGGGAAGAAAACATTTTCCTTAGAAATGTTGAACAAATCTTTCTGTTTATGTAACAGGGATGAATTCCTGGACAGTTTCTGCAGCAAAACGAGAGGCAGCCAGAAGCACTTGCCGAGCTTGACTCTTAGAGCTATTTTGATGAGACTCTGACCCCCTGTGGGACATGGATAGGCCATGCCTCTGAGCTGATAGCTTCTCCTGGACAGCCACACCTTTCTGGGGCTGACAGTCCCTGTCTCCCATCCACTTCTTTGTGCCAGTGAAGCCAGCAGCTCGGCTGGAGGAATTTCCACTTGGCACTTGAGGGCAAGAAGCTTGATTGTGGAAGTGACCTCCCTGTGTTCTCTTTGCCAGAACCCAAGGTTCTTTCACGTGCTGACTTTTCACAGAGTTTGTCTGAGGATACGAGGGCATGTTGGGGCCGGCATCATCTACTGCACTGTGCTTGTGCCTGAGTTGTTCCTTGTTGATCTTCCCGGGGTGTTTCATGGCCTTTTGAGCTACGGTGTTCCTAAGGCAGGCAGCTATCTCCTTAAGTAGCTCAGGGCCCTGCACTGGCGGTGATGAACTGCCTTTGGCTGGGGACCTTTCTTGTCCTTTGCATTTTCCCTTAGTGTTAAAAAATTTCAAAAGCTGTTTGACCTGATTTCTGAACAACGGTTCAGGAGGAGGCTGCCCCTTCATTGACAGGGCTGGGGAGGGCTTTTCCCCATGAGTTCCCTGTGATGGCCTGTCCTGTGCATGGTTTTTCTTCCCATTGGGTTGGGCTAGCCTTACCCCTCCATGCCCTGCACCAAGCTCACCTCTTTTGCATACTGGAGAGTCTGTTCTCTTGGTAGTTGGAGGGAAGTCTTTGCTCTGCCACTTGCCTGAGACACATGGAGGTACCCGGGGCTTGTGCTGCTGCAGCATGCTGATCCTTCCAGTGTGCAAGTGCACTTTCTCCACCTGAGAAGCTGCCGCAACGCCACTGGAGGGGCCCCGGCCATGAATGAGTAAAGATTTGTAAGTGGATTCATCTGAGGCATGGGTCCTGTCATTACAGGGTCCCAGAGTTCGGATGTGCTGCTTGTTCTCTGACTTAATGTTCCTATCCCTGGACACCTGACTGTTATAGTCCTGTGTCTGACAATCTGATATTCCCTTCAGGGCCCTTCTGGTCACTGGGGTGTTCTCTGCTTCCATAATGTTGCCATCTGTCCCTGGGGAGCTCTTGCATGGATTGCTGTTCAAGGTCCTCATAGGTTGCAGTTGAAGACCACAGAGCTGCCCTCCCTTGACAATGTTACCGACCTTGTTGGATATAGGTATGTTTTGGTCATGCAGCCTTGTTTCTTGAGGCATCTGTGTCTTGTTAATGGCTCTCTCTCTTTCATCCTTTGGCTGAGTCCCAGCCTCAATGGACCTTGTGGACAGCTCTGGGCTACATCTTTTGCCCTCTCTGTTCTTTCAGATGTTGGATATAGGTATGTTTTGGTCATGCAGCCTTGTTTCTTGAGGCATCTGGGTCTTGTTAATGGAACTCTCTCTTGTATCCTTTGGCTGAGTCCCAGCCTCAGTGGACCTTGTGGGCAGCTCTGGGCTGCATCTTTTGCCCTCTCTGGATTCTTTCAGACTGACTTTGTTGATGACACTGCGTGCCTGTTGCAAAACAGGCTGTCTGCCACTTGTCATTCTACACGTGTTCTTTAAACACTCATCCTTGTTATCAGAAGATGTCTGACTCTGGGCCTTTTGTCCCTCCCTGCCCAAAGGCCAAGGCATTGGTCTGGACATAGTTCCAGGGATCTGATGCTTCTTGAGTTCTTTAAGATTATACTTCACATTTCCTTGCAGGGCACTTTCAAGTTCTTTATGACCCTGGCTCTCCTGTGAGGTTCTTGAAAGTTTCAGGCTGCCTTTGTCTATGGTACTGGATACCTGTTGAACAACAGGCTTTCTGCCACTTGTCACTCCAGTAGTGTTCTTTACATGCTCATCCTTATTGTCAGAAGGTGACTGTCTCTGAGCCTCCTGTCCATCTTTGCCCCCAGGTGAGGCAACAGGCAGAGGCCAAGGCCTTGGTCTAGACATAGTTCCAGGGATCTGACCCTCCTTGACTTCTTTAAGATGACAATTCACTTTTCCTTGCAGGGCAGTTTCGAGTTCTTTATGATCCTGGCTTTCCTGCAAGGTCCTTGAAGGTTTGTCTGACAAACTCTCTGAATGATGTTCTAAGTTTCTCTCAGAATCAAAGCCCAGATGGTTATATGGAATCCCCCTGTTGTCACTCCATAGATGATGTGGGTCACTCTCTGGACTATGTCTTTGTGCCTTCCCCACTTCCTCTTCTAGAGGGGAGGTCTCTGAGTGCTTCTCCTGGAAGCTTCTGGCCTGGTTCAACACAACATTGTAGAGGTCTTTACTGTCTTGGTCCTTAAAGAAAGAGCTACCTGAGTTCCCGTAGCTGATCCCAGACTTGGAGGACTCAGGAAGTTCTGCCTGAGGATCCATCCGTGATTGACACCTAGGATCCCTCTGGGGAAGGCCCCAGTGTTGTGGGATGAGCCTCTTTTGACGGTGCTGTTCTACTTTCTGATGAAGTTCACTAGTGAGGGGGAAGTGTCCAGGAGAGATGGTCCTGGGACCTTGGGCCTTGGGGGACTCAGTGACCAATGAGAGCTCCGACGATGAGCAGCAAAATTCTTCCTGGGAGCTTTTGACCACAGTGGGTAAACCCCACACCCCTTCCTGTTTTTTTGGTAAGATGTTGTATTCTAAGTGTTGGATTTCAGATGTCCCCAGAGACTGTGCCTCATCCTGGTGTCTGTGAAGATACAGTCCAGAGATCTGAAGCTGGGCTTGAGAAGGTTGGAGGACTGGCGTTGGAAGTTGAGGCTGGCCCTGGGACTTTGCAGGAGGGACAATTTGGGACTGAGGTTGGGTCACAGTTTGAGGCAAGGTCTGTGTTTGACTCTTCGGCGAGGGCAGAAGAGTGGAGTGAGTAAGGATGGAGGGACCTGAGATTCTGTTGAAGTAGATGTAAGTTGAGGAACAGCGAGCTGAGGTGCTGGTGGTAGTACTCAAGGACTCACTGTGCAGATATGGGAGGCCCCAGAAGTGTTGGATGTATTTGAGCTCTAACTGGTCTTGGGCGGTTTCGGAGTGAGCAGACTGCAGCTGTATGGGAAGCCCCTGTGGTCTGTCTTTGCTCCTTCCCAAAGATGGATTAACAAGTACTTCTGAGCTTTTCTCCCTCCTTCCTTGTTCCTCAAGCAGTGTCAGGACTTTAGGATTATATAAAGAGAGGTTTTCAGGCAACATGAAGTGGACTGTGGTTTCTTCCTTCAAATAGGCTTCAGAAGAATGTACGTTAAGAAGCTCTTGGTCAATCTTGTGTTTCGACTCTGATCGGGACAGTTTGTCGGCGTCAGTCTGTTTCTGGGTGAGTTCTGCTCTTGTGCATGTTGCACTGCACATTGTCTTCTTTGTGGAGACTGTAGTGAATGACTCAGTAGGGCTTCCCACCGGAGACTGAGTGGCTTCTGGTTGGAGAAGCAGTTCTGTGTCCTGAGTAGGAAGTTGTGGTGGAGGAGGGAAAGAGGCAAGTGGATGGGGTGGGATATGGTCCAGTGGGAATTTCAAGACAGTAGCAGACTTTGATGCCAGACATTTGCCTTGTGGTGTACTCAGAAGTCTGCCTTCCAAAGGGGTGACCTCCTTAGTTGAGAGAGTAGAAGGAGAATGTGGAGGGGGATTGGGTAGAGGGTGTGGAATGGGATGCCCTGGAAGCATTGGTGAGATGGAAGAGGGCAGAGTACATGAGGTCTCAGTCACAGAAGCTGTGGCAATCGTACTGCACACAGATGAAGCACCATCTTCAGGGATGGTCTGACTGAGCAGACGACTGACCTTAGCAGTAGCTTGATTACACACATCGCAGAGGGGATCTGGGCACAGAACTTTCCGAAAGCAGGAAGGATCATATAGTTGTCCAGAGGAACTGCATAAGACAGAAAGTTCAAATGTAAGTTGAGGGACAGCATGTGAAAAGGAGGGCCTGCAGGCCTAGAAAGGGTGGCGATACCTGGAGCCTGCAGTGCCCATTCCTGTTGCCCCTTCAGTGGCTTCCAGAGAGGCTGTGGCCTCTCCCCATGCCCTTCATTCACATACATGTCCCTTTGGCTAGCTCTCCCATGATAAGAGCAGGTTGTGCTGAATCCCTGGGATGCAAGGGGAGAAAAGGGGCCTGGACAAAAGGGAAATGAATCACCTTTGCACAACAGAAAGTAGCTTTCTCCTCTCCTGTGCTCTCTGGAAAATTCTGGAACCTGGGAAAATAGAAGTGTGGGTTGTATAGAATGAAGTTAGAAACATGAAGATCACACATAAGTACTTTATTTTGGTCTTTTGGAGACTGGGTCTCCCTGTAGCACCAGCTGACCTGATACTACATAGACCAGGCCTGCCTCTGCCTCCTGAGTATTGGGACTGAAGGTGTATGCCACTACACCCAGCTACACATAAGTACCTTTCTTAGGCTGTCAAAGTCTGATGTTCAAAACTACCACAAAAACAGGAATCTTGATTTCTTCAGAGGTGTCTGAGCATGCGTATGATGCCAGTAGGCAGGAGCTTTGGCTCTGAAGCAGCCAGCGGTCCTCCCTGGATACCTCCTGTGCTTACCGTGTGCATGGCAACCACTGCCTGGGTGGGTCATCAGTGCTTCATGCCCATGGGTGAGCACAGCAGGATTCTGTTTTCCCATGAGCCTCTCCTGGAAAGTCTCTTCTGAGAGAGACTGTCTCTGACAATGTAACATCCTCATACCATGGACATGGGACCTTATGGAAGTGACAGGAGGGGAAACCTGGAGAGACAGATCCAATAGATGGGAACCTACCTTCAAATGATCTTCTCCTTCTTTTCTTAGTTCTGTGCTGGTACTGTGAACAAAAAGGGAAAATCATTTATTTTTGTTGTTTCTCGGCCTAGTCTTGGTCATCCAAGAAGACTGTGAGTTCCATTCAATTAGGGAGAGTATTTCTTACCTTTTATTACTTTCAAAAGTGATAGAATATCTTCACTGATATTACATGTGAGATTCCCACTTGGGAATATCATTCAGAAGTCCTATGTTTAATGGACTTTGATTTGAGGTGAGCAGCCATAGCTGTGCTCCATCAGAAGACCTTGTGTTCTGAGGGGCAAAGCTCAGGCTCCAGGTTCTTCTCAGAGTCAGTGTTCTGCACTGATTTCCCAAAGAGCCCAGTTTGGAAGACTGCCAGGTGAAGGGACATAGGAGGGGGGAACAGGTGTGGGATCAAGTGACAGGAAAGGCTGGTCACCTTCAGAGAACCTGACATTGTAACTAAGTCTGTAAGATCAGGAATCAGGACTTGGCACTGGACCCTGAAACCTTCAGTTACACCCCGACTGTGGGATCCAGATGGAAGCCTCAGTCTTCTCTGTAAACCCCCTGCCAGACCTCATGTTCTAAAACAGGTGTCTTCTCTCTTCAGCATTACATGTAAGGCATCTCTCTGAGACAATAATCAAACTCATTCAGAAACTTGAGAACAGAGATGGGGTAGAGCAATAAAGAATCTCTCTTGGAGGCTCACCACGCTTCCTTACCTTTCGGGTGTCCTGGCTTTTCCACAGTAAAGGTAAGAAGGGTTTCAGTATCAGGTACCATAGGTACAGAAGAAGCAACCCCACAGCACTCAGAGAGATGCTGTCGGAATTGGTATCCAAGAAAACTGAGCCGAAGCTCAAACATGATTCAATATGGCTATTCAGAAAAGAGAGAATCTTCTCCATGGTCTGGACAGATGGCTGCCTGAAGCAACTGAGCTCTGAGGTTAGTGAGCCTCACCTTAGTGCCAGGTTTACATCACAGAGCAGGGAAGAGTCACAGAGGGTTTTGTGAGGGCAGAGATGGGGTTAGCCCCCAGACCCACCTCTACTCCTGAGAATCCCAGCAGAGCCCTCTGCCTAAGCACACAGCTGTTTTCCATCTCTCTTTCCTCACTTCACGTTCCTTAGGAAACTTTTCTATTTATTCCATGTATGACCTGGACTTCACCTCAGTCCCCATAGGCTTAAGGGGGCTAGCTATGCTTATGTGTGTTATACTGTGTGTTACAAAATGGATCATGAAATATGTAATTAGAATGACACAGGCCATGCAGGCATAATCGGAATCAAAGGGAAAAAAAATCCCAGGGCCCCAGATGTGCTACAAATGTGTGGTACTAGCTCAGTTGCTAAAAAGAATGGAGTCCACCTGCACATGGATCTGAAAGCTGAAAGATTATAGAAAGCCTAGAAAAATTCTTACAAGCAAGAGAGGAACCCAGAGAGGGGGCATTGCCACTTTTCAAAAGATTTGCCCAAGGCAGAGGACGCTGAAAAGGCTTGGGAGGCACTGGCAGATTCAGTTTCAGCCTCAGAGCTTGAGCGGGAGAGAAAAATAGGACATTTTAACTTATGTAAGGTTAAGGGACCAGGAGTCCAAGGACCCAGGAAAAAGGACAGATAGTAGTGAATAAAGAAACTACCTAAAAATAAAAGTAGCTAAAACTGCCCCTCAAGATTCAACCTTTGATACAAAGGTAGCTAGGAAATACTCCACACTGGAGACATTGAAACTCAGAAAAACTTACAAGCAAACTATCAAAGAGCCTCTCACCACATGGCTTGTGAGGGTTTTGGACATGGGAACAAATATTGTCAGTCTAAGACCTTCAGAAACTTCACAGCTGAGTCATATAACCACCTGTCTGTCCTTGTGACATAGGCTCTTCAACCTAGGCCAATGCAATGGGGAGCAGTCCTTAATGGGATGGCTGGTGCAAGGCATTAAAGATACATGGTAACCACCAAGGGAAGTGCCCATGATTAAAAGGCCTGGAGGACTATAAAGGAGGGACAGGCATTACTGAAAGAACTAGGTATGAGAAAAGCAATATGTGATGCCCAGTTCACAGGTCCAGATAAGACTGTATTCGAATTCAACTGGGACCTTGAGAATGTTATAGAGCTTTAATGGTTTTGCTAAGCTCTTTAATGGGACAGGATCTTTGTAAAGTGAAAGAGACTTTAACACCTCTAAGTGACCCTGACCCACGTGTAAAACGTGTCTGTAGAACAACAGAGCACCCTACGAGGGATATAAAACAGACCAGACAGAAGAAATGGTCCGTTTGGGTTACAGGACGACAAATGTGACTCAATTTATGTTGAGTCCAAATTCCCAAAGAAAAAATTGATAGAAAACTAAATTCAGTGCTAAGGAGTTTCTGGAAGGTTTTAAAACCAGAACAACCATTTGCAAAAAACATTTAAAGGATTAAAAACTGTCCCAGGGGTGGTTAAGAATCCCTAAAGATTAAATAAGGTACATTTCTCCCCTGGGAGAGGCTATGCTAGGAGTGGAGGCAGTTTTCCCCACCAGGGCCTCCCCCAGCAGCCAGGTATAGTCAATGGAAAGACAGCAGATAAGGCGACAGCCAGGAGGCAGACCCAGGATCTGCATGACTCAGGGAACCAACAGGTGCATCAGGGACAAGAGAGACACTCTGCCTCCTTAGCCTGGTTCAGGGTCAGGCAACTTGAGCCAACACCTGCAAATGTATCAAGGTTAAGATGATACAAAGAGGCTCCATGTAAAATCCCCAGAATACGGAATGACTATAATAAAGAACTAACCAGATTAATTCCTCTTACCCATGCTATGGTACCTACCAAATATCTATGGAGAAAGCAATTAATACAAATGGAAAAAAACCTTTCCATGCTATGTTAGACCTTGACTATGATTGATTTAACATATAATGTTAACCTTTGAGTGTTTTACAGATGTGAAACCCATTTGAAAGATAC
>NW_008347576.1:5258-6898 GCF_000622305.1 Nannospalax galili | reverse complement strand
GGCTCTGTTGGCCTGTTTAATTTGGGAACTTGGTGGGCTGGAGAGACAGGATACAGGCCCGTGTGAGTTAGGGAAACAAGTAGACTTTCAGAAAATAGCAAACTAGCTTGATTGGTTAATAAGCCCAGCAAAAAAGGTAGATGGCCACTACATGGGGTATGATGGAGAACAGTGCAGGATGGGAGGGCAGGCACAATACACAATGGTCAAGTAGGCTATAGGGAAGGCTGCACTCTGTGGGGTTGCTCCCTCTCCTTGTGGGTCATTGGCCACTGGTCCACGAGGACAAGGAGCAGAAGCAACGAGCGGGGTCAGGATGGCCAGTGAGCACTGACGGAAGAATGCCCTTCCAGGGAGGCAGGTTCAACAATGCAAACAGCTCCAGACTCCGTGAAACAGCTCTAGATTCAGTGAAACAGCTCTGTTTATTCAGTGGGACTAGGGAAAATATAGTGTGGAGGCAGTAGCCGAAGCCTCAGCTGATAGGTACTCATAGTATCCTTTATCTACATGTGGCAGTGGGCTCCTATCGTCCAACTACCAAGCAATGCCTGATTATCATATAGAAAAAACCTGGGGGTAGTTTTTACTCCAGGTAACTATGCCAAAGGTCATGTTCCAAATAAGGTCAGGCATCCGTGCTTGGTGGCACTCTCCAGGTAAGTCAGGCAGAGAGCAGGAGGCCCCCTGCTGAGAAGGGGAGTCCTTCCATATGGCGCCGAGCCCCTTAGAGCTATCCGGACATGGAGAACTACAACCCTTACAGTAGGGTTCCCCAACACTCCCCCTGTTTGGTTTTACAATGGAGAATTGTCATCACAAGCCTTAAGAGCCAACTCATCTATCTCAGGAGAATCCAAAGTTTGATAATTGACCATGACCTGTTTGGTAGTAATTTTAGCAATGGCAGTAATTTGTCGGCGAAGAAATCATATAAAACAGGGAGCAAGCATCAAAATGACACACAGCATGATCAGGGGGCTAACAAAGGGTAGTTAAAATCAGAGCTAGAGAGATGGCTCAGAGGTTAAGAGCACTGACTGATCCTGCAGAGGACCTGGGTTTGGTTCCCAGCACCTACATGACAACTAACAACCATCTATAACTCCAGTTCCAGGGGATCTGACACCCTTTTCTGACCTCCCGAGCATTGCAGGACATAATGCACTTATGTGCATGTAGGCAGTACATTCAGACACTTATGTAATAAAGAAAATATCTTTTTGAGACGTCTTTAAAATCACGCACGCTAAAACTCCATTTCATTCTTTTTCAAAGTTTTTCTGTTCTGTATGATTTGCATTCCCGAAAGAGTTAATAATAAGTTTATCCATTTCTTCAGTAAAGTCACATAGAATGAGATTCAACCTGACCTAATCTACATGTAAATCAAGAGAGAACTGATTTATTCGCAGCGCTGCTTCTTCTCCGTGAACATGTTTTCTTTTTTATTGCTTTAGTATTCTTTGATTTTTCAGCCCTGTTTTATAGTCATCAGTATACAGGTTGTATACATTGTCAAATTTATCCCTGAATGTTTTACAGTTTCTATGTTGTGCAAATAAAATTTTTGATGGTATTGTAAGTTAATTTATAAATTTTAATTTTTGATATTTCATTATGAGTTCCTAAAAATAAAG
>NW_008347576.1:0-1615 GCF_000622305.1 Nannospalax galili | reverse complement strand
TGTGTGTGTGTGTGTGACAGCACTGTGCAGGTCAGAGGTCCGTCTTTAGGAATCAGTTCTCTCCTTTCACCATGGGTTCTAGAGATGGAACTCAGACTGCCATGTGTGTGTAGCAAGCACTTCACGTGCTGAGCCGTCTCACCAGCCCTCCCTTTATTTCTTGTGTAGAGTCCTAGCCGGTAGATCTGAGCCCGCTTCTCTCCTAGTGTATTCAGTGCTGTAACTGCTTATGAAAAGGTTGTGATACGTTGCACTTTGTTCCATTCATCTCAGAAGACTTTTCATGCTCCTTTCCGATTTCTGCCTCGTGTTTCATTCAAAAGAAGCAGGCTTTTTTTTTTTCTAACTTACAAACAGTTGGAAGTATATTTTACATTGATTTTTAATTTAACTTCATTTTTGTCAACGAGAAAGCTTTGTATGAGTTGAAGCCTTATGAATTCACTGCTCCTCAGACATCCCCCTGTGCTGGTTATTTATCAACTTGACACAAACGAGAGTCACCTCTAAAGAGGGAACCTTAACTGAAGAGTTTCCTCCATCAGATTGGTCTTCGGCCATGTCTGTGGAGCATGGAGCATTTTCTTCATTGCTAATTGATGTAGGAGGGCCCAGACCACTGTGGGCAGCGCCATCCCTGGGTAAGTGGACTTGGGCTATACAAGGAAAGGAGCTGAGTCCGTCAGGGAAGCACGGCAGTAAGCAGCATTCCTCCTGGTCTCTGCTTCCTTTCCCACCTCCAGGTTATCTCCTTGAGCTCTGCACTGATGTCCATCAATGTTGAACTCTAACCTGGGAGTGTAAACTAAATAACCCTTTCTTCCCCGATTTTTTGGGGGATCTGTGTTTTATCACAGCAACAGAAAACAAACTAAAACACCCTCCAAAAAAGTGGCATTAATCCAGTCTATTCATGTTAAAATTACCCAACAACTTAGGAATGTATAGGTATTTTCTTAACTACATGTGTAGGAAGAGCTTATAGTCATTTAAATATATCAATGTTATTTAATTTTAACTATATACATACACACATCCTGATAATTTTTTAATTATAAAATGTTAGTCTTGCTGAAGTATCAAAAATATAGTTGGTAGTGACAGAATTGTAAAAGCTCAATGTGGAGAACAGCAGTGGATGCCCTGGCATGGTGGCATTGGGGGCACGAAGTCTTGGGTTTTGGTTTAAAGCTCGTGCTTACATTAGCAATCTCAGAGCTCCTGGGTCTTCAGGCAAAGTCAGGCTCACACCCCTTGCCTCGGGCTTCCTTGCTTCTCACGCATCCAAAGCCACATCTCAGCATCACATCGTGAAATAAGAGCCGGCCTGGCCACCACCCTCTGCAAAGGAACACTAGCCTTCCTCAGCCCAGACCTGTGAAGGAGGGAGAAGGGACAGTACAGCTTGCCTAGGTAGCTGAAGTGCAAAGTCGCCACCTGCTGGTGTGTGATCCAACTCACATCTTGAAGCTGTAGGTAGCCTAGGAACATGAACATGTCCGGTAGGATGATTGTGTTTTGGAACAGTTTAAATGAAAACAAAGACCACGTTTCACTCACAAACCTCTATAGCTCAAGTCCATGATGTGTGGCAGTGAGGATTCTGAAGTCTAGA
>NW_008347575.1:0-611 GCF_000622305.1 Nannospalax galili | reverse complement strand
CACTGGTCACAGTCATCCACCTTCTGAGCTCCTCGGCATCTGAGCATGAATCCAAACTCGTGAGGTAGACAGCCTTCCTCTCCCACTAGCGCCTCCATACTCTGCTATCCCTGCCACTGTCCACTGTGCTGTCAGCACCCCCATCCATTCCCCCCTATCTGCCCTTCTGGTAAATCTAGTCAGCCAAAGGTCCCTGTTCCAGGAGGATCAGCTGTTCCTCATCAATGGCAATCCATTGTCAGTATTCCTTTGGATAGAATTGGGGTCTGCTGTTCATGTTTCCAGTAGTATGTTGGGTTACTGTCTGGAAGAGCCTTTATCTATCCTGGCCAAGAACTCGACTTAAGGTATCGCCTGTCTGGCTTTGCTGTTTGTCAAGTAACTTTTAGTTACATGTATGTGTGCTCTTATGAGATTATATTTGCCTCTTTAATCTTTGGTTATACTTCCCTTTTGGGTGTTTAAGGACATACCATTGGACCAGATAAACTGATTTGTTTTCACTCTTGAGGTCGTTTGAGGATCTGTTCCTCAGGGGTCTCATGGCCTTGGGAGGAGGCCCTGGTTCCTTTCTTTTACCAATTCCATCTATGTGAAGATAAGTCAAAGGT
>NW_008347574.1:7435-8084 GCF_000622305.1 Nannospalax galili | reverse complement strand
TGTGGTGACACATTGGAGCATTGCAATGTCACAGTGAAGCACCGTGATTATGCATTGAAGCATTGTGATGGCACATTAGGTGATAGTGAGTGGTCATTGAGAACCATGTTTTCATACTGGACATGGAGACGACACAATGGATTATTGTAATGACACAATGGAGCATTGTGATGTCAGATTTGGGTATTCTGAAGACATACTTGAGCATTTTGGTGGCATATTAGGACACTGTGATGGCACAGTTGGGATTTCAGGGCACAATGAAATAATTTGATTCCATATTGTGATGCATTGGAGCATTGTGATGGCCTATTGGACATTGTTGTGGTACTTTGGGGTATATTGTGATGCCAAAGAGGGACATTGTGATGTCACATTGATGCACTGTAACAGGACACTGACCATTAGGATGGCACATTTGAGCATTATGATACATTGGGGGAGATTCATGGCACCTTGAGCATTGTGATGACACATTGGGGAACTGTGATGTCACATTGGAGCGTTGTGATGACACATTGGAGGAGAGTGATGGCACATGGAGCATTGTGATGACACACAGGGACACTATGATGGCACTGAGCACTTTGATGTCACATAGGAGCTTTGGGATTACATATTAGAGCATTGTGATGTCACATTGTAGCAT
>NW_008347574.1:4647-6130 GCF_000622305.1 Nannospalax galili | reverse complement strand
AGCACTGTGGTGACACATGAAACATTGTAATAGCACATTGGAGCATTTAGATGACACAATGGGGTATTGTGATATCAAACTGAGTATTGTGGTGACACATTGACACATTGTTATGGCACACTGAGGAGTGTGATGGCAGAATGAAGCATTGTGAAGACATATTGTAGAATTGTGATGTCAGAGTTGGGCATTCTGAAGACATATTTGAGCATCGTGATGGCATATTGGGGCACTGAGATGGCACAGTTGGGATTTGAGGGCACACTGAAATATTTCGATTCCATATTGCAGCATTGTGATGGCCTATTGAACATTGTTGTGGTACATTGGGGTTGTGTGATGATACATAGATGCACTGTAATGGTGCACTTATCATTGGGATGTCACATTTGAGCATTATGATGACACATTGGAGGAGTTTTGGCACATTGTGATGACACACTGGGGCACTGTTTTGGCACACTGAGCACTGTGATGTCCCATTGGAGTGTTGTTCCACATGGAGTATTTTGATGTTACATTGGGGCATTATGATAACACCTTGGGGCATTCTGAACGAATATTTAGACTTGTGATAATGCATTGGTGCATTGTTATGCACACTGAGGAGTGTGATGTCAAAATGGAGCATGTTGAAGACAAACAGGAGTATTGTGGTAACACATGGAGTATGGTGATGCCACAATGGAGCATTGTAATGAGATATTGGTTAATTGTGATGGCATGCTGAAGATTATGATGGCAAAGTGGAGCATTTTTAAGACATAATGGAACATTGTGTTCCATAATGGGGAATTTTGATGGCACTTTGGGGCATTTTGAGAGCAGATTGAGCATTGTGATGACACATTGAGAATTGTTATTACAAATTTGAGCATTGTAATGTCTCACAGCATTGTGACATCATATTGAAGCATTGTTTTGACATAGTGGTACATTGTTACAGCACACTGAGTATTGCAGTGACACATGAAATAATGTAATAGCACATTGGGGCATTGTGATGTCACAGTGACTATTGTGGTGACACATTGGTGCATTGTTATGGCACACTGAGGAGTGTGATGGCATAATGGGGCATTGTGAAGACATTGGAGCACTGTGCTGTCACAGGTGGGCATTCTGAGGACATATTTAAAGCATTCAGCATTGTGATGGCATATTGGGGTATAGTGAGGGTACAGTTGAGATTTGAGGGTGCACCTAAATATTTTGATTCCATATTGGAGTACTGTGATGGCCTACTGTATATTGTTGTGGCCTATTGGGGCATTCTGATGACACATTGAGGCATTGTTATGGCACACTGTGCATGTGCATGGCACATTTGAGTATTATGATGACATGTTGGAGGAGAGTGATGGCACATTGAGCATTATGATAGCACACTTGGGCTCTATGATAGCACAGTGAACACTGTGATGTCACATTGGAGCGTTTTGATGACACATTGGAGTATTTTGAATTCACATGGTAGCGTCGC
>NW_008347574.1:2211-3215 GCF_000622305.1 Nannospalax galili | reverse complement strand
CATTATGATGTCACAATGGAGCATTGTGATGTCAGAATGGAATATTGTGAACTCATATTGTAACACTCTGATATCAAATTGGAGCATTGTGATATCACATTGGAGATTTGTGTTGTTACACTGAATCACTGTGATGTCACAATGTAACATTGTGAAGTCATATTGTAACATTGTCATGGCACATTGGAGCACAATATTGGCACATGTGTCAATAGTGTTGGCATTGGAGCATTGTGATGTAAGATTGGAGCAGTTTTATGTCACAATGGAACATTGTTATGTCACAATGGAACATTGAGAAGTCATGATGTAATATTGTGATGGTACATTGAAGCAATATAATGTCACATGGGGCAATAGTTTTGACACACTGGAGCATTGTGATGTGACAATGGAGCATTGTGATGTCAGAATGGAATATAGTGAAGTCATAGTGTAACCTCGTGATGGCACATTGGAGCAATATAACTGCTCATGGGGCAATAGTTTTGGAACACTGGAGCAGTGTGATATTACACTGTAGCATTGTGATTTCACAATGGCACATTGAGACGAGATGTCATATTGTCATATTGTGATCACCCATTGCAAGAATATAATGCCACATGGGGAGATAGTGTTGGCACATTTGAGAATTGTGATGTCACATTGAAGAATAGTGAAATCACATTGGAACATTGTGATGGCACATTGGAGCTCTGTGATGTCACCTTTGAGCAATGTGATGTCATACTGGATAACTGTGATATCAAAATGGAACACTGTGAAGTCATATTGTAACATTGTGATGGCTCCATAGTGCATTGTGATGGCACATGAAGCGATAGTATTTGAACAGTGAAGCAGTGGGATGCCATATTGGAGCATTGTGAAGTCATATTGGAGCATTGTGATCTCAAAATAGAACATTGTGAAGTTATATTGTAACATTGTGATGGCACCGTAGAGCGTTTTGATTTCACATGGAGCGATAGTGTTGTCATATTGAAGCACTAAGATGTCAC
>NW_008347574.1:0-1315 GCF_000622305.1 Nannospalax galili | reverse complement strand
TTTTGGAATATTTTGATGTCACATTGGTGCATTGTGATGTCACATTGGAGCATTGTGATGTTACATTCGTGCCTTGCGACGTCACATTGGATCATTTTGGCGTGACAATGGAGTATTTTGAAGTGTGATTGTAACAGTGTGATGGCATCATGGAGCATTTTGATGTCACACTTGAGGATTGCGATGTGACAAGGGAATAATGTGAAGCCGTATTGTTACATTGCGATGATATTTTGGAGAAACATAATGGCACTTGGGGAGTTAGAGTTGGCAATTTGTAGCATTCTGGAGTCATATTGAAGCATTGTGAAGTAAAATTTGAATATTGTGAAGTCATAATGTAACACTCTGAATGGCATTTTGGAATATTTTGATGTCACATTGGTGCATTGGGATGTACCATTGGAGCATTGTGATGTCACACGGGGTAATTGTGATGTCACAATGGAACATTGTGAAGACATATTGTAACATTGTGATGGTACATAGAGCAATATAATGGCACATTGGGGGAGAGTCTTGGCACGTTGGAGCATTGTGACGTCACTGTGGATCACATTGATGTCACAATGGAGCAATGTGAAGTTACATTGTAAAACTGTGATGGCACCATGGAGCATGGTGATGTCACATTTGAGCATTGTGATATAACAATTGAACATTGTGAAGTCATATTGTACCATTTTGATGGAACATTGGAGCAAAATAATGTTACTTGGGGTCATAATTTTGGCACATTGGATGATTGTGATGTCACATTCGAATATTGTGATGTTTCAATGGAACATTAATAAGTCATATTGCAGCATTGTGATGGCACCATGGATCACTGTGAGGCCACACTGGGGGTCTGTGAGGGTACATGGAGCACTATGTTTGCATATTGAGCATAATGACGATACAGTGGATCATTGTAATGACACAAATGTGCATACTGATAGCACAATGAGCATAGCGATGTCACAGTGGAACATTGTGAAGTCATATTGTAACCTCGTGATGGCATGCTGGAGCAATATAACCACTCATGGGGCAATAGTTTTGGAACATTGGAGTATTTTGATATCACACTGGAGCACTGTGTTTACCGAACGGAACACTGAGAAGTCATAATGTCACATTGTGCTGGCACATTGCAGCAATATAATGGTACATGTAGAGATAGTTTTGGCACATTGGAGAACTGTGGTTTCTCTTTGAAACATTGTGAAATCACATAGGAACATTGTGAAGTCATATTGGAACATTGTGATGGCACATTGACACACTGTGATGTCACACAGGATCACTGTGATATTACAATGGAACACTGTGA
>NW_008347573.1:0-429 GCF_000622305.1 Nannospalax galili | reverse complement strand
TCTTTCTTAATTTCTCTTTTGAACCATTCATCATTCAGGAGTGTGTTGTTTGATGTCCATGTGTTCATGTAGTGAGTAGGGCTTCTTCCGGTGTTGATTTTTAAGCTTTATTGCATTGTGGTCTGATAGAATGCATGGAATTATTTCAATCTTTTTGTATTTGTTGAGGCTAGTTTTGTGCCCCAGTATACGGTTGATTTTGGAGAAAGCTTCATTGGGTGCTGAATAGAAAGTATATTCTTTGTTGCTTGGGTGGAAATACTCGGTAGATATCTGTTAAGTCCATTTGATATATGGTTTTGTTTAATTCAGATGTCTCTCTGTTAAGTCTCTGGCCTGTTGACCTATGTAATGGAGATAGTGGGGTATTGAAGTCTCCTACTATTGAGTTGGGGTTAATTTGGGTCTTAAAGTCCTGTAGTATTTTTT
>NW_008347572.1:561-740 GCF_000622305.1 Nannospalax galili | reverse complement strand
TATATAAAGGAAAACCCATTAGGATTACAGCTGACTTTTCAGTGCAGACTACGAAAGCCAGAAGAGCGCGGACCAAAGTATTCCCAGTTTTAAATGACCACAGATGCCAACCCAGATTACTATACCCAGCCAAAATGTCTATTCTAGTCGAAGGGGAAAGAAAAATCTTCCATGATATA
>NW_008347572.1:0-543 GCF_000622305.1 Nannospalax galili | reverse complement strand
AGGAATTCATGTCCACTAAATCAGCCCTACAGAGAGTTCTTGGAAGCAATACAAAGAGCTGAAGAAATGAATGACTATACCCAAGGGATTGCAGAAAGAAATTCAATGAAGCTATAACTGTGGAAAAGTACAGCTATATCATAAATGGAAATGGAAATAAAAATTACAGGATTCAATACTCATCTTTCATTAACAACTTTAAATATTAACTGACTGAACTCCCCAGTCAAAAGACATAGAATAGAGAATGGATTAAGAAACAAAACCCATCTTTTTGTTGTCTGCAAGAAAGTCATCTCACTTTCAAAGACAGGCACTATGTTAAGGCGAAAGGATGAGGAAAATAATATACCAAGCGAAAGGTACTAAGAAAAAAGCAGGTGTAGAAATTCTACTATCTGACAAAATAGATTTTAAACTAAAACTAATCAGAAGAGATAAAGAGGGCCACTTCCTTCTGATCAAAGGAATAATAAATCAAGAAGATATTGGAATCATGAACATATATTCAGCAAATTCTGGTCCACCCAAATTCATAAAAAC
>NW_008347571.1:4379086-4395621 GCF_000622305.1 Nannospalax galili | reverse complement strand
ATGTCCTTCACCCCACAGGATCTTATGCAGCCCAGGCTGGTTTCAAACTTGCTATGTAGCTGAAAATGACCTTGAATTCCAACCACATGGATTAGAAATTCTGAGAAGACATGCCAAAACCAAAAATCCAATGCAAGGCATGTGACTGAGAATCCTGATTATGAAGTTGAGCATAATTTAGTTTTTACTTTTAAGTAATTTCAAACAGGGAGTTATAATGCCACTAAGTACACAGTAAAACGTACTATGATTCTGGCTCTTTTTTTTTTCCAGCTTTTGAGACAGGGTATCGTGTCTAGGATGGCCTCAGATTTGCTACATAGGCAAGGATGGACTTGAACTCCTGTTTCTTCTGTCTCTACTTCCCAAGTGTTGGGCTCACAGCCATGTGCTACGATGCCTGTTTTTCTCCCTGTGCTTCCTGGTTGCAGACACTGGCCAGACAGTTCATGTTCCTGTTACGATGCCTGCCCCACCACGATGGACTGTATCTCCTCAAACCATGAGGTAACATAAGGAAGACAAAATTAACCATTGCTTAGGTTACTTTCGTCAGATTTATCAGAACAATGAGAAAAGTAAATAGAAAAAATTGTATAGAAAAGTGGGTAATTGTTGTGATAAACCTGACCATGTGGTTAATAGGCCTTTGGAACTGGTTTGTGAGCAGAACGAGGAAGAGTTTGAAGCTGAGCACTAGAGAAGCCCTAGAGCACTACAAGCAAATCTTAGTGGGCAATTAAACTGAGAGCTTACATGACAAAAAATACCAAGAGGAATACAGACTGTGGTGGCTCAGCTCCTGAGGTTTCATAGTGGAACAAGGACTCTGTTGGGAACTTAGCTAAGGGTTGCTCATGTTACATTCTGGAAAGTTATCTAGCTTTATTCTGCCCCTGTCCAGAGAACCTGAGTGAGACTACATTCAAAGATGACGTGTGAAGCTGCCTGGTGGAGGATATTTCAATGCAGGCTAGCGTACAGGCTGGTGACAATTACTGACCCATATTCTTAGCTCTGCAATGAGAGAGACGAGAAAGATACAAAAAAACAATGTGCACTTTGGCAAGGAAAGGAAAGTGCTCAGTTTTAAAGATGCCTGTAAATGGCCTTGAACTATATTCACAAATAGGCCTATTTCTCTTTTCTAATAACTAGCAAAATCCCTGCTATTTAGATAGCTGGTACATATCTGAAATCAATTCCACACACATTTCTCCCTGAGTCTTTTTGAAATAATGCTGTTATTAAAGGCTAGTAAATCAACAGATTCTGACTTTTCTCAAAACAGTTCAATATTTTATACACTGTGGTTAGGATTTCAATTAATAAGGTAATTACTTTGAGTTTGGCTTCTCATGAAATTGTCTTCCTATGATTTAGCTGATCAGAGGCTAATCAAGAGATGAAGAGATACGTTTTAAAAGGTTGTCTCATGTCTTCTCATTTCCACAGTTGAGAAACTCCATGAATGGATGATTATATCTCATTCCCACATCAAAAAAATGCTCATACTACCCACTAACATATTTTCTTCTAGCACCCTACATATTTCTCTATTGCAGCTTCCAAAACTGTCAAACATATTTGTGAGACAAGGGGGCATGACTATCTAATGACTATCTCTCCAGCTAGACTGCCAACTCCATAAGCACAAATGGCTTCACTTACCACTACACTCTCCTACACAGTACCTAGTGGGGTGAGTAATTCAATGAGATAAACACAAATTTCCAAGAAGCACTTCAAGGTGACATAACTCAGGGCCAGAAAACCACTGCCTAGTGAGATTAAGGGAGGGACTCATCAACCTGAATTGGAAATGGTTACTATCATCATGAGGAGAGAGGCTGAGATGAAAATGAACCTAAAGGGAAAATGAGATTTGTTCTAGAGAACATGGGGGAAAGGTATGCTGGAGAGAGGAACTTAACAGTGTGTATGGTAAACTGAGGAGATACCTGGACACTGAAATTGTTAAAGGAGTTGTTCAGTTCTCATTAAAGTTTTTAGAACAAAGTGATTGTGTAAACAGATCTAATTTTTCAATATCCAAACTACAAAATGGATAAAATACATGGTTTAACTCCCATTACAAATATGCCTTGCCTTCATCAAAAAATTATGGAAAGGCTATTTTAAATAAAATCACTTTTAGAAATTAAAGTGTTTGTTTATAACTAAAACGGTTTGGTTATCACTTAACTAAAATGACTGATTAAGGAACAAGAAGCCAGGCATGTGGTTCATACCTGTAATCCTTAGTAAGCTGAGACAGAAGGATCACCGTAAGTTTGAGCCCAGCCTGGGCTACTGAATGACACTGTACATCAAAAGGAGAAGGAAGAGGACATGAAAGAAGAAGAGGACGAGGAAGAGAATGAGGATGAGGAAGAGGAGGACGAGGAGGAGGACGAGGAGGAGGAGGAGGAAGAGGAGGAGGAGGAGGACGAGGAGGAGGACGAGGAGGAGGAGGAGGAGAAGGAGGAGGAGGGCAAGGAGGAGGAGGAACCTATAGGAGAGCACCTGATAGTCTGATCATAGCACAATCCTCAATATACATTGATAATTACTCCAAACTTTTCAGGAAATCCTAAATGAAATTAAATATTACTGGGCATTTTAACTTAGGAAAGCAAATATATGTATGAAACATTAGAGGAGAATTTCTTTCTGAATCTAAATTTATAAGGAAAAGAAATTTCATTAATTAAAAAAAATCTACTTGAGTGGCTGCCTTCTTACCTATCCCAATCAGCCTGGTGGATGATGGGAAGGCCTCATGAATGAGGTTGTCCTCGTGAGGTGCCTTCACTGCCATGAATAGACAGTGGTTCTAACTTCTATGTGGTTGTCAAGACAAATCTGTGCACAGGTAATCTCCTTTCAAGACTTCAGATCATGCTACAACCACTGAGTCTGCTAATTCCCATAGCAACATACAATGAGCAACTGACATGAACATTTGTTAGTCAGGGGCCCTCTGCAGTTCACAAGGTCCTTGGGAAGAACAGAGGGTTATCATGGAGAAAGCCAAACTTTGTCCTTGGACTGTGTAATCTTGGAGCAATGGTAAAATTATTTTTAAACTGAAAGTGCAGTGTAGCTTATTTGAAGAGCGGTCATAAGAAATTTTGGCAGGAAATTGCATATGTTTAGAGGGTATTGCTGGGAACTCAATCACTCTTCTGCAATGTATATATGATCCTCTTTAAGAAAAGTTTCTTTCTTCATGGTGAGAATTTCTAGTATTTCCTTGAAACAGCTGATTTGCTTTTATCTCTTGAAGGCTATGTTCCTTGTACTTTATGTTTCCCTTTTTGCTTTGTTTACCAGGAAGCTTAGAATCAAGTTTTCTGTCTGTATTAAATAAAGCAGTAAAAATTATGTATAAGAGTATATAAAATGTTTTCTCTCAAGATTTTCCTGTATCTCTCTTGTATCATGTAATTATAGTATTAGAGTTTTTAAAAATAACTGTTACTAGCTATCACAAATTATGAGGGAAGTGTGACCAAAAGGAAGGAAGGGAGAAGGAAAGAAGGAAGAGAAAGAAAGAAAAAGGAAGAATGAAAGTTGCTCTTTTGCTTTATGCTGCCAGATAAATAAGACAGTCATTAAGATAGCTAGGTAAGGGCTGGGGAGATGCTCAGTTGGTGAACTGCTTGCCTTGCAAGCACGAGTGCCCAGGTTCCATTCTCAGAAGTCACATAAAAAACCAGTTGTGGTTGCAAGCATGCTTGTATCCCAGCATTCGGCAGTGAAGACAAGCACACTCCTGGGGTTCACTGTCCAAGCAACCTACGCCTACTTGGTGAGCTCCAGGCCAGTAAGGGAGTCTGCCTCAAAAAAACAGGTGGACATCCCCTGAGGAGCAGCACCTGAGGAATCCATGAGGAACAACATTTCTGGCCTCTACATGCATGCAAACAAATGTGCACGTGTGCCCAAATATACACAAACATACAAAAATAAATTAATGAATAAATAAATATATAAATAATCCAGGCACCTACATTCTTATATCACCATATGCAAACTGAAGCTTGTGGATTCTAACATACCATTTTCACTTAGAATGAACCAAATTTCTGCTGTTTTACAAAAAGGCCAGGCACATCTTATGTGTCCCATTGCAAACTAGAACTCTCTCTCTGGCTGCCCCATCTCTCTGCTGCAGAGAATGTTCTTTTTCAAAAAAGTTTTATTATTTTTATTTAATGTATATGAATGTATTGGCTGCACGTGTGTAAGTGCATCCATTTCCTACAGTGCTGGCAGAGGTCAGAGGAGGGTCAGATCCCCTGGAACTGGAGTAACACATGGGTGTTAGCTTCCATGTGGGTGCTGGAACTGAATCTAGGTGCTGCAAGAGCAGCCAGTGCTCTTAATGGCTGAGCCATCTCTCCAGTCCCCAGAAAACCTTCTGGAAGGTTCCTGCCACAGGTCTCCTCGTTTCATTTCTAATGTATAGCTTGATGCTGCTGAGTGCATCAAGCCCCTTTATTTAGACTTCTTAACAAGCTTTCTATGGAACAGAGGAAGACCAGGGTTTTTAGATGAGCACTTGGTTGCCTGTGTCTTTTACTGCTATATGCTGAGAGCAAGACTACCCACCAGAACTTGATGGTGAGACCTCATTGCTGAAGACACTACGTACGTGAGCTATAGAAAAAACAAGGAGAAATCAAGCTGATACTAACTTCAAAGCTTCATCTCTGCTGGCTAGCTTTCATAGTGCTAGAAGGTGCTATGCATGCTACCTGAAGAGAAAACTGATCATCAACCTTGCCCAGCTGTGAATCCTGCAAGTTACAACAACAACTGGTCTGGCAAGATATATCCACTGTTTTAATAGTGGCACAAATGTTATGGGAGTAACCAACCACTATCTGATTGAATTTAAGATCTACTTTCCAAGATGGAGCCCATACTTGACACTGTTATCAGGGACAGGTAGCTAGACAGGTCATAGGCCATAGGGGAGAGCCTACTACTATTATTTTGCTAAACAGACATAGTATTAACTCCTAATGACTTATTGTTATACTCGTAGATTAATACATCTCTCAACTCTGACCAGAGAAGCTTCCTCATGTGGCAGATGGTAATTAACTCGGGGACCCACAACTGGTCAATAGTAAGCAAATAAGAGACTTCACAGTGCTTATCCCGGAATAGGACATCTCTATCAAACTTCTGCCTTCCAATGCTCAGGAATCATTACAGAAGAGGGGCAGAAAGACTGTAAGAGACAGAGGTGGTGGAGAACCACATGGAAACAGAGATTTTCAGACAGCTGAGCAGATACTCATATGAACTCACAGCAATGGTGGCCACATATACAAATCTCACATAAGCTCAAGCAAGATGAAATCCTAGCATAGAAGCAGCAAAATGGGTAAGAAGCCCCAGGCCTAGCTGAGAGACTACTAGCAACTGATAGCTGATGGGAGGGGAAGAGTCAGTCTTCCTTAAGGGTGTGACTCTGGGTGGTTAAGCAGGTTCCAGTGGACAGACTCAAATGAAAGGCATTTAGGGACACAAATTGACTGTACAGGCCTTTATACACTATGTACACACATAGATATGTGTGTGTGTGTGTGTGTGTAGTTTGTGTGTTAGCAATATGTATTATAGAGTACTTGAAAAAATGAAAAAATATATAATGGCATACATGAAATTACGTAGGGGGTACTAATGGGGGTGCAGATGTAGGGGAGGGTCTAAATAGGATCAAAATATATTGTCTAAAATTCACAAATAATTTAAAAACTTTAAAAAACTTTTATGCTGATTTGAAGGGGAACTTTATTCTTCTGGCTATAGAAACCTCTTTTCTCCCACTACTGACATCCAGTATTTTTTTTTCCAGATGAGTGATTTCATAGAATTTAAAGTTATGCTGCTGTATATGAGAAACAGCCTTGGCACTAAACTGCTCTGGCAGAAGGTCAGAAGACGGTGAGCCCCTGGCCGGAGCTCAGCTATCTGGAAGCAATTGTTTCAGGGGATGGAAATATCACTTCTGGAAGCATCCCTCCAGCTGTACCTGTATATCTACTTGATTGGCATAGATTGCAGGTTAGAGCAATTTGGCTGTGAAGGTGGTGAGGTTTTAGTACCATCCACTAAAGAATGTACTGTAGTCATAGAGAATAATGACAGTCAACACATAAAGGTGAAACTTGGTTGCTGCTTTGAGGAGGTTTTTGTGTTGGGAAATACGTTTCAGTTCCTGTATTTTATGTCTAGGTTGTCTCTTTAAAACAGAGGCTTTTGGGGCAGGAAATGTGTGCTGTGTCTCTCCTAATGGCAGGCTTTGCCAATGTCAAATAATAATAGTAAAGGGGTGGCACAGGAATAATTCTTCACTGTCCTGTTTGGGATGAGTATGTTGGAAGGTGTTTTGCCTAGGAAAAGATAAAGTCCAAACTTCTACCTGATCTCAAGAACACGCCTTTACCAGTAGACCAGCTTAAGAACATTCCGTGTAATTAACCAAGTAAACATAACACACCTGAACACAAGGGCCTATTGTTGGTGCTGTGACAACTCCTGACAAATTCAGCCCCTTTCATCAAACTGAATTGAAAACACTCCAGCACAGCTCTGCACTCTGCATCTTTGGTGTCAAACTCCATTTTCAATCCTTTATGTCAAATTTAAATTCATGGCAACTGCATTCAGATCTTGATAGAATCCTCAATTTGCCCTGGACCCCAAGTCCATTTCATAAGGGACACAAACACATGCACGCACACACACACACATACTCCAGCTCGATGAGCTTTCATTTTAGCTAAGCCAGAGTGAAGAATTCTGAATGACTACCTGCTGGCCAGAGCTCTAACATACCCTCAGAAAAGAGCCTCCTGGAAACAAGCCTACTGCCCAATTGAGTTTTTACCCCTCCGTTAGAGAAGTCATATGTGCATGGCTCTTGTTTGGGATGAAAACAGACCTTCACATTTTCTGTGGTATTTTCTCTTCTTACCGAAGCTAAAATCACTACCAGTCTTAAGTGAGCTGAACAAATTGGCATGAGCTGATGAAAAATGAGTAAGTTTGGCTCTAAACACACAGATCTGCTCTGTCCACTCAAATGATGAGGTCTTGATTTAGGTATAAAACCAACAAAAATCTCCTATTGACAATGGACAATCTGATACACTGTCCAAAAGAAAAGAAATCGCCCTGTGTGTTATCACTAAGAAAACATTCTAGATGGCCGGGAGATAAGAACTGACCTCCCTGATGGAAATCATCTTTGCTTGGGTGTCCATATATGCATAAAAGGATGTAGCTTCTGAAAGCTCATTTTCTCCTTAATAATTGTCTGTTTTTCAAAAGCTATCAGCAGGTGCACCTCATTTCAAAAGCCTCTTGTCCTTCATAATACAATATTCATCACGATTACATAGTATGGAATAAAAAGTAGCAAAACATAAGCGAGGGTAGGTTCAATTAAATGCAACATAATCTCTGCAGCAAAAAAAAAAAAAAGCTCTGTAGCTAAAATCAGCTTCCGATGAAAGAAAAAAGGGAATATATTCCCACATATTTTTAATTATATAGAATTTCCTCAAACATGATTTTTCATAATATATTCCATTAAGTTAACATCATATTTGAAGAAAGAGCATTTTCCGATTTCATTTTAAGCCTGATTTTGAGCAATTACAGTGTCATTGTTCCGTGGTAGAAAGGTTGAATTCATTTACTGTGTGGTTATGCTAGTTATGATTGATGTGTCTTCTCCAAATGATAAACCAATCACCCCAATGATGTAATGTCATTTTAAGAGTGCCATAATCACATTTCTCTCAAACTAGAAGCTCTGATGAGTTCTAATAAAGATTTATGGTAGATTAAAGGCCTTCATAATATCAACAATGGATTGCTCATTTGATGAGAGATTTGATTAGGTAATTTTTTTAAAAAAAGAATATGAGTTTACTAACTATATTGGGCCTGGGTTTGAAGAAGGGCATGGGCCACCACATGTAACAGTCTATCAATCCATCTATGGGATGAATCATCTGAAATGTATTTAGGAAGCCCTCTCTAATCGGAGAGGTTGAGGCCAGTGGTAACATATACTCATGGATAGAGTCAAAATGGTCTTGTGGGGGGCACATTCTTGGCATGCAAAACCCTCTCTTGATTTTGTTGAGCTGGGTTAATGAACAACTTGAGGGGCTAATTCAGAAGGCAATGCCAAAGATTTGGATCAAGGACAACTAATTTGTGCCATGGCCTCCCCTCGGGCCATGGGTATTGAATGCTTAGATACTGTTCTCTTCTGTATTCATATATTCAGGTGAACAGTCCATCAATAGATAAATCCAAAATAAGGTCTGACTATTGTTGTACCTGGACCAATTCTAACCAAGATTTAGAGAGCGAGAGTTGAGATGGTACCTGTAAAAATCATCAAAAGTGGGGGCAGAATCTGGTGTTTAGTTCCTCTCTTCAGAGAACATGATACCGAAACAAGATCTTTGGATTTAGACACAGTGTTTAGCACAGTGCCTCATGACCAGCTTGTTAAATTCAAGTGAAGTGGCTCAGGCAGAGGGTCATGGGAGAGGTCATACCCCCAACACTTCAGTCTTGGCAAGATATTCAGTATTCATGTCAAGGGAACACATTTTAATTGCAAAATCATCTAAAACAAGCAAGGAAGAAGTCAGAAGCCAATGATCAAAAAACAAGGGATCCGAGAGGCACACGATCAGGCGTGTCAGGGTATCAGGGTCACTTGACTATGACCAGAATAATAGTAACACAAAATTCAATACTCGGGTGTCTTTCTGCACTTCACATTTGAGATCAGCAAGCTTTCACATGCAGCCATGGGCAAATTCCTCCCAGGGAAGGCGTCTCAAAGTCAGCAAAACTTCTTCCACAGTGTGACCTTCAACAAATGCATCCTGGAACTGCCACACCACAAAATGACAAATGTGTCTCACCTTGATATTCCCCACACCGCTTTCTCCCAGCTTTTTTCCAACAGTTGTCATTTTGCTGGAGAATCACAAATGTCACACACAAATATACCACACATTCAGACACCACAGAGTTTCCTTACCACTGCTGGAGGCTTGCTGGGGCCCTGAGCATGCTCTGAGCAGGTATGAATTGGGGGAGAATTCCTCATCAGGGTTGGTATCCATGATCTGATGGGAGGTGTTGCTGTCTAGCAATGGCATCTGGCAGCTAACTGGTGGAGGATTATGGGAGCTAGGCAGCTGAGCAGATGGGAGGAGGCTAGACGAGGATGTAGGTGGAATGGGACGACCTGGGAAAGAGGACAGAGGGGTCAAAGGTCAGCAATGAGTCTCATGAGAGCATCCTAAGAAAGTTACATCAAACCAGCTCACAATACAAATATTAAAAATAATGAAGAGCCCTGGATGTGCTTTTCAGAGTGGTTTGATGTTTCTTCAGCAGTCCAAAATCATACCACAAGTAGTATGAATACTTTACTAATATATTTCCGAAAAGGACACACAGTTGAAATGAAATCAGTTTAGAAACATCTAGTTCTTTCTACCTCTTCTACTATGATCCTAAGAGAGGAAGTTCCCACCCTTTCTTCCTAGACTGTCACCTTGCTGGTTTCTGTACTTGTAATCCTGTGACACTGGCCACATAATCTACATCATTTCCACCCCTTTTCCACAACAGCAGGAATGGCACTTTGTAGGTAGAAATCGGAACACATCATCTTAGTAGCCTCCCATGGCTTTCCATTGCTGGTAGCTGGTCATCTACCTCCCCCATCCAGAAGGCACCCTTCCTACCCTGCACTCTTGGCCCTTTATTCTCCAGCCAATGGGGCAACTTTATTTCTCCTACTTGAACATGCCAATGCCAAGCCCTTTTGCCTTTATATAGATTTCCATTCTCACTTTAATGAATACTTCCTGCTTCTCCCACTGCCTGGCCAATATTCCCAAGCCTGGTGTTTTTCCACAGTACAGCTTTCCACATTTGCCTCCTTGAAACAAGAGCTAACTTCTCTAGCCTATAGCCTCTTAAAATGTCCCTGTAGTCCTCAATATTACCTGTTACTCAGACTTGTATCTGCAGTATTTATAAAGAATATCAACTGATAAATGAATGAACAAATAAATAGGCTAGACTAAGACCAAATCCTTTAGTTTATGGTACAATGGGAAAACAGGTGGACAGGACCATATTTCCATTCCAAAGAGCTGATGGATGTCTCCACATTCTGTACCAAGTAGTTTCTTTGGACCTCATGGGAGAATTACTATGAGGAAAAGCATGGCCACTATAAGCCATGAAGAACAGCCAGGAGCTGCCCATGGGGGACAGAAGTGACAGAAAAATGGGGAGATAAGATTAACCCTTAAAGTTGAAATTCTTTTTAGATTTATTTTATTGTGTGTGTGTGTGTGTGTGTGTGTGTGTGTCTGTGTCTGTGTGTGTGTGTCTACAGATGCCAGAAGAGGATGTCAGATCCCCTGGAGCTGGAGTTATGGGTGGCTGTGAGCTGCCCAAATGTAAGTGCTCGGCATCAAATTTGGATTTTCTGCAAGAGTCCTCTTAACTGCAGAGTCATCTTGCCAGCCCAACAATACAGCTGAAATGAAGATGAACCATCTCTGAAATAGATCACCAGATAAATAGAGCTTGATTTAGAACATTTGATTCATTCAAAACTGTTGGTGAGCAATACAAGACACAATGTTCTTGTCAGATGCTCTGGACTGAGTGCTTTGAAGATGCCTCAGAATCATTGCTAGGATTCAATGGAAATCTTCCCATGGATTTGCTAATACAGCTATCAGTACTAATATTCTAACTGCTAATGTTTATTGCATGGTGACTGCTGCCATTTACTCTGTTATTCTGTTGATCTCTATCATCTCTTTTAATCCTCAAAACAACCTATTAGGCAAAAATGATCACATTTTCTCATAAAACAATAGAGTAGCACATTCCAATTTTATAGATGGGATGCTGAAGCACGAAGATGTTAAGTGCCATGTGTAGTAAAATGTCAAGGCCTAGACTTTGTTGCCTCCCAGAACCTGATGGTAAGACCCTAGTGCTAAAGATATAACATACTTCAGACACAGAATTTGCAGCAATTGAGCTGAAAGACAAGGAAGACTCCTCCCTGAAGACTACTCTCAGAGTATCAGAAGACAGAATGCCAGCCTCCAAGGGAGAAAAACAATCCAAGATCCTACCTAGCTGTAAAGCCTATGAACCACAACATTGACCAGTGCAGCAAACTATCTTTATTGGTGCCATAGTGGCATTTTTATCTTGGGAGTAATCAACAGTTTTCTAATTGGGTTTAAAGCCCATTCAATGGGAGGGAAATCATGTTTGGTACTGTAAACATAGCCAAGTACACATAGTTGAGAGCTCATAGAGAGAGCAGAACCTATCTCTGTCACTTCCCCAGACCAATGTAATTTCTAAATACATGTCATTATATTTACAGACAAGTGTATCTCTCACCACTCATCAAAGAAGTTTCTTTTTGCAATAGTGGAGGCTGTGATAAAGATCCACAAATGGAACAAGTTCTATCACACCTTTAATCCCAGGCAGAAGTAAGCAGATCTCTGTGAGTTCAAGGCCAGCTTGGAGCACATAGTGAGTTCCAGGCCAGCTGGGGCTACAGAGAGGCCCTGTCTCAAAAAAGATAAAAAAATAAGTAAATAAAGCTCCACAAGTGGTCAAATGCAGAGAACAAGTGACTGTGAGGTGCCCAACTCCAAGTGATATATTGACACCACAACCTCTATACCCAAGGCTTAAGGAACACTGCAGAAGAAGGGGCAGAAAGAATGTAAGAACCAGAAGGTCAAGTCACCTGCTGCTTAATGTATTCTAGACATGATCCAGAAACTGCACCAATGAAATCTCCACAGTGTGGTAGGCTAATGAGATTGGCACAATGACAAAACCAGCTGACATGCCAAGTTGGACAGAGGGAATGTCATGGGGTCCCACCTCAAGATGAAAAGCTACAGGCAATCAATAGATGGGGAGGGAGGGAAAATCACTTCTCTCCAGGTACTAGGTCCCTGAAAGGTTACCTCATCTCAAATGGAGAGCCCTAAGCACAGTACATGCAAACATCATTTAGTGGACTCAGTATATATATGCGGCACAATGATAATCAAAGGAGAGAACAAGAAGCTGAGAATGGGAACCGGGAGGGATGGAAATCATGCAAAGACAAAACTTATGTATGAAATTCTCAAAATGAAAATAAACAAATATGCAGAGAAAAAAAGGTCAAGGCCTAGAGCTCAAACTTGGGTTTGTCTTTCTAAAATCCATGCTGTGATGTTCACTGAAATATCATTGTAACAAAACCAAAACAAAGCCATAAAAAATTAAAGGAAGAAGAATGTGACAGAAAGGAAAAGAAATTTATGCGAGATCATACTTCCAGGTCTCTCCTCCCCATTCTAGAGCATCCTCCAAATTTCAAGTAGAGAGCAGGTCTTTGAATAACTATGTATAGTGACTATCATCTGACAGAGTTCAAATTTTCCCTTGTCATTTTGTTATGAAGTTGGTAGCGATGTCACCCTCCACCTTTTTCAAGGCTCCTGACTGCAGACGGGTCCTGACCAGGCCCTGTGAAGTCAGTGCTGATGTCCACTTAGCAGTGAGGCTCTGGTAGGGAGAGATTTTTAAGTCACAATCAATAGGCTTTCAAGTTTGTGCTATTGAGGCATATCTGAAACTGGATGTTGAAGAAAAAGGATGGCTGGAAGCCAATTTTTAAATTCCTTTGAGTGACTGAGGTGGAACTGAAGTTCAAGTGCAATTTTCCAGGAGCCTGATATGATAGTCACTGTGAAATCATTCCTAACATGAACGTTTTGAAATTTTGTTCAGCATGAATTCATTTCATATAGTACAGACAGCGCCGCTTTTTAATTTATACAAATACAGACAATGGAAGAACAGTCATAGCACAATGAAAGCGCTGGGGCTCCTTCCGTGCGTTGAGAATATGCATTGCAGCACCTTCTGGCTCCTCTCAGTTCCCTGCCCCTCTTAGTTCCATGCCTCTGTTTTGGTAGCTCCTTCAATTTTGATCCCTGCACCTACTATTATCTAGGAAATGGCATAATCCCAAGTCTTGCCCCAGTGAAGTGAAATGTACTGTTCTCTCTCTCTGCTATGCTGTTTGTTTGTTCAGTTAGGCTACATTTTGCCCCGACTATTCCAACCGACAGAGACCAGCTGTATAGACACAAACAAATTCTAAAGTACAGGAGAGCGAGCTGGGATTTACTTGGCTCCCTGTGTGCACCCTGTTTTCTTACAGAAATCCTGAGTATGGATGGGCAGGTAACCAGGCAATAAGCACTAACCTGATTCCCACGTGCTATGTGATAGACACCCCTGATTTCCAAACTATTTCTCACTTCATTTTGAGTGAGTACAAAGTCTTCAGCAAATGTACAGAAAACCACATTGAACTGATCTGTTAGAAAACAAATGGAAACATGTAAAGACAACAATACGTCATCCATTAAACTCACATGGTATGTATGCGTATGGGTTTTCCAAGACTCTCATGTAAATGAAACTGTAATATCTGTGTGATTGAATTCCCCATGACCTTAAACATGGAGACTAAATCAGCTTGCTAATATATATGTTTCCAAATAAGATTTTGAGCTAGTTTTAACTAAAAAATTCTGTTTAAAAGATCTATAAGCAGATGAAGCTATTCCATGCAAAGTCTGATAGACCCCTTGTGGTTGTTAGAGAGCCATGTGGAGAAGAATCCTGGGATGCTCTAGATTTCAGTGGGAAAACAGTGACACCATCAATTAGAAACCTCATAGACATGGATGGGGAGAGGTAGCAGATGTACAGTGCTTATTTGCCATCCATGCTCCAGGCTCTCACTCTTTACCCATCTCAGCCATCCTGAAAACTTCATCATACACCATCTGTGGTGGAAAGAATATTGCTCCAACTCCCATTGTGTCCGTTACAGTGCCATTTTGCTTCTCACATGGATTCAGATCCAGACTTTATTCAATAAGATCAAAAGATGGCAGTCTCTTCTCATTCTCGCCAAACAATAAATGCTAACAGTGAAAGTGATGCTCTGCCTGGCCAGTTTTAATGTATTCACTAATTTATGGCAGAGGGTGTACTGCCGATCAATTCCCAAAATTCACTTAAAACAACTGGTTCTTTTTCATTTGAAAGATTAATGGCAAACAGATATTAAAGTGTTCTGTGTAGGCAATACATAATTGATTTATGTAGTGATGGGGTGTCAGAATATTTGGTGGAACAGAGAGCCATACTGAAGATACAATGAAATGAAACAAGATAAAAAAGAAGTACCAGGAATAACTGTATTCAAAATAAAAGTCCAACAACCTAATGTATAAGTGACTTGTCTGGTTGCTGTTAAAAAACACCTGACCAAAGCAACTTAAGGAAGGGTTTATTTTGGCTCATAGCTTAGGGGTACAGTCTGTCCATAGTGGGGAAGTCAGGGCAGCAGAAGTTTGAGGCAGCTGGTCACATTGTATTCACATGCAGGAAGCAGAGAGCCATGAACGCTCAGCTTACTTTCTCCTTTTTTATTCAGTCCAGGACCTCAACCCGTGGAATAGTGCCAATCATAGTGGTGGGTCTTTCCACCTCAATTACCTAATTAAGATAATCCATCACAGGCAGGCCCAAAAGCTAACCTCATCTTGGTAATCCCTCACGGGCAGGCCCAAAAGCTAACCTCATCTTGGTTAATCCCTCACAGGTAGGCACAGAGGCTAAACTCATCTAAGTGGTCCCTCATAGGCAGTCCCAGAAGCTAACCTCATCTAGGTTATCCCCCGCAGCCAGGTCCAGGGGCTTGTCTCCTAGGTGATTCTAGATCCCATCAAGTTGACAAAGGGGATTGACTATCATACCTGCTTATCAGTTATACATAGTTTGTGATCTCCCTCAATGCCAAGAACTGAACTAAGTTCTTGCACATATACTGTAGCTTTTAACACTCTAACTTTCAAGAACTCTAACTTTCCAGTCACAGCAAAGAAGCTGAGACCAGTTTAGAAATGCAGAGCTATGTTTGATTCAACGTAGTCTGACCCTAAGCTTTACGTGATTCATTCTACTATTGCCCATGTTAGACAAGAGTGGTGGCTAAAAAATGCACAAGATGTGCATTCTAAAATCACTGGTGCTGCTGTGGAATGTACCACAGAGCTTATCCCTGAGGAGGTAATTAACCACAGACAGAAGGAAGACTCCTCCTGGAAATAGCAATAGTGACCATTGACACAGAATAAATGATTTGTAGGGAGAGAAACAGACTCTGGAGTCAAAAACTGAAAATCCTCTGTGCACCATAAGTTAAAGGACTTAATAAAAACACAGCTCTTGTGTTAAAGTTGAGCACTGCAAAAGATTGTATTAACACAAGCAAAGCAGAGAGCTGGAGGATTTAAACAACTTCCTAACAACACTTTCCAATTCCTGCTCTAATTTAGAAATAATTTTATTGCATAGTTTTTGTTTCCTTTAGAAGGTTGAGGTTGACTCTGGGAGATGGTAAGGCTAGAACAACTATAGTCATCTTGCCACCAAAGGAAAATCCTGACTGAATAGAGTCAACAAAAAGGTGAGCAGGGATGTGAACGGCTGGGGGAGACAGTGACGGGGACACTTGTAGAACCCCTGGACTCAGCCACGTTGAAAGTCCCACTACGTCTGAAAATTTCAATACCAACCAATTTATTTTCCACCTTAGCACATAGTGTTCTTTTAACCAAAGGAGTTTACTGTCACTTCAAGAAAAATCATCCTGCTTCAAACTGATCATCAAGCCTAAGAAAGAGGGAAAATGACTTGGTTAATGCCACATAGCTATTTAGCAGGACTAGAAATAGATTCCAGACACACTGCCTCCAGGAAAAAAAATTTGCATGTTCATTAGGCTGAGTCCCTGCCTGTTAAATAACAAGAAATGGAACATGGGGTCCCAGAGAAAGTATTTCTGGTGGGAAGTGTTTAATCTGTTTATAAGAATACTGCAGGTGGGCAGAAAGATTGTAAGAGCCAGAGTCTGGGGAGGACCAGAGTGAAGCAGGATCTTCTAGATATAACAGGACCACTATTCTCATGAAGTCACAGTGGCTGTGCCTGGCTGCGCAAGACTTGCACAAGATCAAGCCAGTCAATGTTCTAGTTTGGAGAGAGAAAGGGCTTACAAGCCCCCACCCCTAACTAAGGAATTATTGATTGTTGGTGGCTTCTGGGGGAGGGAGAGTCAGTATTCTTTAATGGCCCGTGATGGGTTGACCATGCTCCAGTGGACAGCCCCAGATCCAGATGTTTATGGGCATCACAAATTAGACTCAATAGCTTATAAAGAAAAAGGGTATAGGAAGTTGGGAAGTGTGGGGAGATGAGGGTAGAGTTAGGGGAGGAGTAGAAGGTGAATATGATCAAAACGCATTGTATGAAATTCTCAAAGAATTAATAAAAAATTT